>NC_133458.1:45195176-45501426 GCF_048565385.1 Saimiri boliviensis
AAAGAGCAATGGCTTTCAGGTCTTTACTTATATTTAAAGTGTTCTTTATATGATTTGCCCTGGTTTTAGCTCCCTTACTGCTGTATCTTTTAACCAGTTGTTTAGTAAAAGTCAATCCTTTTTTATTTTGAACACTTAAAAGGTCTCAAACCATAAAGGGAATTTAATTTTTCTTAGTCAATAATCATCTCAGTGTTTGTTTTGGTATCTGCCAAAGTTCTTAAGAAATAGTTAAAAAACAATTAAAAATTATAGAAATAATTCTGGGCTTAGAAAGAACCTTAGATATTAAAATCTAACGTGTACTCCTCTACTTTTTTGGAGACAGGGTTTTGCCCAGTGACCCAGGCTGTAGTGTGGTGGCAGAGTCATAGCTCACTGCAGCCTCAAATTCCTTAGCTCAAACAGTCGTTCTGCCTCAGCCTTCCAAGAATCTAGGACTCCAGGTGTATGCTACTATGCCTGGCCAATTTTTAAATTTTTAGTAGGGATGGAGTCTTGCTGTGTTGCCCAGGCTGATCTCAAACTCCTGGCCTGAAGTGACCCTCTTGCTTGGGCTCCCAAATAAGTGGCTTCTTGTTACACATGAGGAAACAGTCCCAGAAGTGACTTGTTCAAAGTCATGGGGCTGGTTATAGACAGAAACAGATATCCGCCTCAGGTCTTCTGAGTCTTATTACCATGCTCCTTTTTGGGTACTAGTGACTGAATGGAGTATAAGTAATATAGGTGAGCATTACTGGAAAAGAAGACTTCTCTTCTGGAGTCTCAAAATTCAGGGAATGTGAATTTAATAAAACTTTTTTTTTTTTTTTTTTTTTTTTTTGAGACGGAGTTTCACTCTTGTTACCCAGGCTGGAGTGCAATGGCGTGATCTCGGCTCACCGCAACCTCCGCCTCCTGGGTTCAGGCAATTCTCCTGCCTCAGCCTCCTGAGCAGCTGGGATCACAGGCACACGCCACCATGCCCAGCTAATTTTTTGTATTTTTAGTAGACACGGGGTTTCACCATGTTGACCAGGATGGTCTCGATCTGTTGACCTCGTGATCCACCTGCCTTGGCCTCCCAAAGTGCTGGGATTACAGGCTTGAGCCACCGTGCCTGGCCCGATAAAACTTTTTTTTTTTAATGTTTCCCCCTTAATTTATATTTTAACCATGCATACTACCTTATAACTAAGATAGCTGTGGCATCATATTTGGAAGCATTCTGTTTCTATCCTGCAGGTATCCTCAGCTGTTTTGTGAAGGTCCATCCATTCAGGGCATGATGAACTGCAAAGAGAAGACATGCTTTCATTCTGCGTCTCTTAAAAGTAGTGAACATTTGACAGAACTTTCCAGAAATTTCCAGAAATATGATAGCCTGCATTGGCTATATAAGAAAACATTGTAGTCAAATCTATTAAATGCTGCATAAAGAGGAAATGATCTTGCTCAGTATTATTTGTACTGCTTAGAACAGCAGAGATTGGAGCGACATTGTGGTTTGTTCATTTTGATGGGATAGAGTTTAGCACTGGTGTTACCCCATATTATCTGTATATCAAAGTGACTTCCTAGGGCAGATACCATTTTTCTTTTTTAGAAACCAGCAAAAGTTCTAAGAAAAAGATAATAATTGTCTCCATTCCCAGTGTCTAGAATTGACCACTGCTAGCATTTTGATACTGGTTTCTTCCCTCTTTCAGTATACTTTAATAATTACACAAGTAACATATGGGCAGTTATTAAACAAAACAATGCAAATATTACATTTTAAATACTTTTATGTGCACATATAAATGTGGATAGAAATACTCAGTAAATAAATGCTTACTGAAAATTCACATACTATGCAGCCATAAAAAAAGATGAGTTCATGTCCTTTGCAGGGGCATGGATGAAACTGGAAACCATCGTGCTCAGCAAACTGACATAAGAACAGAAAACCAAACACCACATGTTCTCACTCATAAGTGGGTGTTGAACAACGAGAACACACGGACACATGGAGGGAAACATCACATAATGGGGCCTGCGGAGTCGAGGGGAGGTGGCTAGGGGAAGAATAGCAGAGGGTGGGGGGATTGGGGAGAGATAGCATTAGGAGAAATACTTAATGTAGATGATGGAGTGATGGATGCAGCACACCACTACCATGGCATGTGTATAACTGTGTAACAAACTTACACGATCTGCACATGTACCCCGGAACTTAAAGTATAATTAAAAAAAAAAATCACATAATCAATTTCGTATATACTTCTATCCAAACTGAACTTATTTTAGTTTCTTAAACAGCTACATTTTATTTGGCCCCTAGGCCTTCACATATGTTACGCTTTTGCCTGAAATGCCCAGGACTTGCTTCAAATGCCATTTTAGGGGGGCAGGGGTGGAGTGAGGCAGGCCTTCCTTGATCATTTTCTGATGAATAGGCTGCCTTGCTTCATGCTGTCATGCTTCAGGGCCATCATCCCTTTTTCATGCTCATCCATTGGAAAGAATTGTTGAAGGGCAGTCTTTCTTGGTATATTGTAATTCCTTGAGGGCAGGGAGGACATCTGCTTGTTTGCTAAAAAAAAAAAAAAAAAAAAAAACTTGAGGAATAGAATTATGTGCATATTTTTAGTATTAAATATTTTGGCATGTAATTCAAGAGAATGACAAAATGACAATGCTTTGACAGGCCGCCACAGCCTCTTGACACTTTCTTATTTCCTTTCTCCCACCATTGCCCATCTATTTCCGGATCCTGTCAGTTTAACTTCCAAAATATACCTTAAATCTGCCCATTTTAATCCATCTCCACTACCATCCTACTCCAACTATCATCTCTTGCCCTGGACCACTAGAATAATCTGGTTTCCCTATATTTTTGCCCCACCCAGACTTTTAGAGAGGTGATCATTTCAAAATGCAGATACGATCATTCACCTCAATTTTAGAGTATTCCAATTACTTCTCATTTGCTGCAAATCCTTACAAGGCCTATAAGGTCCTAACTGCTCTGGCATTTACGTTGCTCTCCCATTCACGTCCCACTGTGCTCTTCCACTTCTTATGCGCTTTATATGCACCAGCCTCCCTTCCGTTGTCCACAACATGGTCACTCCTGCCACAGGGACTTTGCGTCTAACTTAGCTGCTGTCTGGAATACCCTTGCCTACCTCACAGTTCTTTTTTTTTGAGATGGAGCTCTTGTTACCCAGGCTGGAGTGCAATGGCACGATCTTGGCTCACCGCAACCTCCGCCTCCTGGGTTCCGGCAATTCTCCTGCCTCAGCATCCTGAGTAGCTGGGATTACAGGCACATGCCACCATGCCCAGCTGATTTTTTGTATTTTTAGTAGAGATGGGGTTTCACCATGTGGACCAGGATGGTCTTGATCTCCAGACCTTGTGATCCACCAACCTCGGCCTCCCAAAGTGCTGGGATTACAGGTGTGAGCCACCGCGCCTGGCCCTACCCCACAGTTATTTATCTAGGTAACCCCTCCTCATTTTTCAGTTCAGTCTCTTTCTCAAAGACCTTTCCTACCTCTCTGTGTCTCCCTCATAGTACTTACTACAACTCTTATGTGTGTTTATGTGATTATCTGATTGACCCTTATTATTCCATAGTTGGTTGTAAAAACTCATTGAGATCAAGGACTGGGACTGGCCTTGCTCACTGTTTTATGATTCTCTGGTGTCTAGCACAGTGCTTGGGGAATACCCTTAGTAAACACTGATTGAAAGAATGAATGAGCCAGGTAGTGAGTGAGTGGGTAGAGGAGTGGATAGATGATTGAACTGCCTTAGCAGGGCAAAGAGACAATCCACTGGTAGTTGTTAGTGGATAAATAATTGAACTGCCTTAGCAGGGGCTAAGAGACAATCCCCTGGAAGTTGTTTTCTGATGGAACCAGGTAGAGGTTAGAAAGTAGAATCTGGTAGTGATGTTCATTTTCTGTACAATGTTCTGCAGATACTTTTTCTTAATCTAGTAAGGAGATAAACTAAATGTGAGAAGACATTCAGGATGATATTTCTTGGCTAACTTTTCCCCTGTTCTCATTTTAAGCAGGTAATCAACTTGAGGAGTAAGTAAACATCTGACCTTTAAACACCCAAATATCAGTATTTTCCAGACTTGCTCCATTAAGGCAATCACCTGTAGTGTTTGATTTTGGAGGTCTGAGTGGGAGTGGGGATCTTCTTCTTTTTTTTCGAGATGGAGTCTCACTCTGTAGCTTTGGCTGGAGTGCAGTTGGCGCGATCTCGGCTCACTGCAACCTCTGCCTCCCGGGTCCCAGTTCAAGCAATTCTCCTACCTCAGCCTCCCAAGTAGTTGGGATTACAGGCATGAGCCACCATGCCCGCCCAGCTAATTTTTGGATTTTTTAGTAGAGACGGGGTTTCACCATGTTGGCCAGTCTGGTCTTGAGCTCCTGACCTCATGATACGCCCGCCTTGGCCTGCCAGAGTGCTGGGATCATGGGCATGAGCCACTGTGCCTGGCCAGAGATCTTCATTTTTAAGCATGTCAGTCAAGGTGAACTTGGTAGACACTACCCTGGAATGATTATCTGGGAGTTGTATGACTTAAACAGGAGTGTAGACCCTTTAAAATAACTTTGAAGATACCAAACTGGTCAAAGAGGAATTGACTGTTTACTGCTGAGCCATTTCCTTTCTCTTCTTCATAGTAACACATTTTTTTTTTCTATGTACATGGGAGCATTTTATGAATTACTTGTGGATCCAGATATTTTATAATCTGAAATCTTTGGAATTATTTTTTACTTACATTTTGGAAGCATCGAAAAGAAAAGATGTGGAGGTCATTCAGTTTTTAAATTTACTCTAAGACTGATGTTTGTATTGTTAAACCTGTGGTTAGAAGTGTTTTCAGAGAGACTGAGCTAATGAAATATAATGTTGAGGAAAAATGCATCTTTTGCATCTTGAAGGTACTGATTTGATAAATATGACAAAGTTTTTTTTTTTTTTTTGAGAAAGAAAAAAAGAATAATAAAAAGAATAAAGAAGAGGAAGAAAGAGAAAGAGGAAGAGGGAGAGAGAATGGGGGTATTGCTTTATTACCTGGGCTAGAATGCAGTCTAAATATGGGTATGCCTATAATTGTCCTTAATAATGGAGACATAAAATAAAATGAGGGAAGAGAATAACAAACAAGGAGCCAACCAACATTTCATTTAAACTTCTAAGTTGATATGATGTGGTACTGATAAGAGTGTATATTTTGTATATTTAAAGTGGAGAGTTCTATAAATGTTAATTACGTTTACTTGTTCCAGGTCTGAGTTCAAGTCCTGGATATCGTTGTTAATTTTCTGTCTCATTGATCTGTCTAATATTAATGTTGAAGTCTCCCACTATTATTGTGTGGGAGTCTAAGTCTCTTTATTAGTCTTATATGTCTGGGTATTCCTGTATTGGGTGCGTACATATTTAGGATCTTTAGCTCTTCTTGTTGTTGCATTGATCCTTTTATTATTATATAATGTCCTTCTTTGCTTCTTTTGATCTTTGTTGCTTTAACAACTATTTTATCAGAGGCAAAAATTGTAACTTCTGCTTTTTATTTATTTATTTTAGCTCTCTGGTTGGTTGGTAAATCTTTCTCCATCCCTTGTTTTGAGTCTTTGTGTATCCTTGAATGTGAGATGGGTCTGGATGCAGCATACTGATGGGTTTTAGTTTTTTATCTAAATTGTCTGTCTGTCTTTGGATTGGGGGATTTAGTCAATTTAAATTTAGAATTAACAATGATATATGTGAGTTTAATATTGCCATTTAATATTAGCTGGCTGTTTTGTCCATTAGTTGATGTAAATTCTTCATTATATTGATGCTCTTTTTGGTATTTTTTAGAAAGGCTGATACTGTTTATTCCTTTCTATGTGTAATGGTTCTTTCAGAAGCTCTTGTAAAGCAGGCCTGGTGGTGATGAAATCTCTGAGTGCTTGCTTGTTCACAAAAAACTTTACTTTTCCTTCACTTATGAAGCTTAGCTTGGCTGGATGTGAAATTCTGGGTTGAAAGTTCTTTTCTTTAAGGATGTTGAATATTGGTCCCCACTCTCTTCTGGCTTGTAGGGTTTCTGCTGAGAGATCTGCTGTAAGTCTGATAGGCTTCCCTTTGTGGGTAACCTGACCTTTCTCTTTGGCTGCCCTTAGTATTTTCTCCTTCATTTCAACCCGGGTAGATCTGACGATTATGTGCCTTGGAGTTGCTCTTCTTGAGGAATATCTTTGTGGTGTTCTCTGTATTACCTGGAGTTGAATATTATCTTGCCTTACTAGGTTGGGAAAATTTTTCTGAATAATATCCTGAAGCATATTTTCCAGCTTGGATTCATTCTCTTCGTCACATTCAGGTACACCTACCAAGCGTAGATTAGGTCTTTTCACATAGTCCCATATTTCTTGGAGACTTTGCTCGTTCCTTTTTATCCTTTTTTCTCTAATCTTGTCTTCTTGTTTTATTTCATTGAGTTGGTCTTCGACCTCTGATACCCTTTCTTCTGCTTGATCAATTCGGCTGTTAAAACTTGTGCATACTTCACGTAGTTCTTGTATTGTGTTTTTCAACTCCATCAATTCACTTATATTCCTCTCTAAATTGTGTATTCTTGTTAACATTTCGTCAAACCTTTTTTCAAAGTTCTTAGTTTCTTTAGATTGTGTTAGCACAAGTTCTTTTAATTCACAGAAGTTTCTTATTATCCACATTTTGAAGCCTGCTTCTGTAATTGGAACACACTCGTTCTCCATCAAGCCTTGTTTCGTTGCTGATGAGGAACTGTGATCCTCTGCTGAGGGAGAGGCGTTCTGATCTTGGGTATTCTCAGCCTTTTTTGGCTGTTTTCTTCCCTTCGTTGTAGATTTATCCACGTGGTCTTTATAATTACCGTCTTTGTAATTGGGTTTCTGAGTGGACGTCCAACTTACTGATTCTCAGCGCCGAAATCTGAGCAACCCACTGTGCCGACTAAATCAGCGGCGTTAAGATTGTTGGTGCTTTTCTGACTCTGCACCAAGAACCAACGCTCCGAGGCACCGGCAAAACCGCCTCGCCGGTCACAAGAGTTGCGCTGGCGACCCGTGGGGCTCCTCCGCTGGGAATCTCCTGGTGCGTGCGCAACAAGAATTCATGTGAAGGTGTGGCGTCCTCTCCTTCTTTGCACTTTCACTGGGAGCTACAATCCCGAGCTGCTAGTGATCAGCCATCTTGGATCTCTCTTCGCCAAAGTTACTCTTCTATATCAAGGCAGGTAATATATGATAAATGGGACCTTTGTAAAATAATCCATTGAAAAAGTATATTAAATCTTTTGTAGAGATACACAAAAGGAGTTAGTAAAGGTGTTTTGAGTCTAGGCAAACGCTGTCATTGAAGAGAAATTAGTTTTACTCATGGGCTCAAATCAAAGCTAGGTATGAATGAATGAAACATGTGAAGCAGGTTTACTCTTTTAGGAGTTAAGTCAGCTCACAGAAAAAGTCAGTACCTTGGGCCAAATACATTTCTTGAATACCAGATGTGTGAACTCATAACCAATTTAACTTAAGATTATAGTTGTTAGATGAGTTTGAATGCAAACATGTTTTAAAATTGCTTGTTTTCTTTTTTTTTTTTTTTTTTTGAGATGGAGTTTTGCTCTTGTTACCCAGGCTGGAGTGCAATGGCGCGATCTCGGCTCACTGCAACCTCCTCCTCCTGGGTTCAGGCAATTCTCCTGCCTCAGCCTCCTGAGTAGCTGGGATTACAAGCACGCACCACCATGCCCAGCTAATTTTTTGTATTTTTAGTAGAGACGGGGTTTCACCATGTTGACCAGGATGGTCTCAATCTCTCGACCTCGTGATCCACCCGCCTCGGCCTCCCAAAGTGCTGGGATTACAGGCTTGAGCCACCGCGCCCGGCCAAATTGCTTGTTTTCTAAAGTTAGTCTGAGTTACATTTATTTTGGTTAGATAAAAAAAGATTACCGGTTTAGGTGAATGTTATATGCAATATATGTTGATAAAAGTATAAAAAGAGTACTGGTCTTCATTACTTACTGTGCATACATATAGCCCTCATGGATGTCAGATACAGTAGGTCATTAAGAATTAGCCAATTTAACCAAGAAGCAGCTTCTTTGCTCCTTCTGGAATCTCCGCCTGATTCAGCCTACCTGCCTCCACCATGTCAATCAGGGTGACCCAGAAGTCCCACAGGGTGTCCACCTCTGGCCCTCAGGCCTTTAGCAGTCACTCCTACACAAGTGGGCCTGATGCCCACATCTCCTCGAGCTGCTTCTGAGGGGGCAGCAGCAGCTTCTGGGGTAGCCTAGGCAGAGGCTATGTTGGGGCCAGTGGCATGGGAGGCATCGCCACCATCATGGTCAGCCAGAGCCTGCCGAGTGCCTTTAACCTGGAGGTGGACCCCAACATCCAGGCCGTGTGCACCCAGGAGAAGGAGCAGATCAAGACCCTCAACAATAAGTTTGCCTGCTTCATAGACAAGGTACGGTTTCTGGAGCTTCAGAACAAGATTCTGGAGACCAAGTGGAACCTCCTGTAGTAGCAAAGGATGGTTCAGAGCAACATGGACAACATGTTTGAGAGCTACATCAACAACCTTAGGTGGCAGTTGGAGACTCTGGGCCTGGAGAAACTGAAGCTAGAGGTGGAGCTTGGCAACATGCAGCGGCTGGTGGAGGACTTCAAGAACAAGTATGAGAATGAGATCAATAAGCATACAGAGATGGAGAATGAATTTGTCCTCATCAAGAAGGATGTGGATGAAGGTTACATGAACAAGGTAGATTACATGAACAAGGTAGAGCTGGAGTCTTGCCTGGAGGGACTGACTGATGAGATCAGCTTCCTCAGGCAGCTCTATGAAGAGAAGATCTAGGAGCTGCAGTTCTAGATCTCGGGTATGTCTGTGGTTCTGTCTGTGGACAACAGCCACTCCCTGGACATGGACAGCATCATCGCTGAGGTCAAGGCGTAGTATGAGGAGTTCGCCAACTGCAGCTGGGCTGAGGCTGAGAGCATGTACCAGATCAAGTATGAGGATCTGCAGATGCTGGCTGGGTAGCACGGAGATGACCTGTGGCTTACAAAGACTGGGATCTCCTAGATGAACTGGAACATTAGCTGGCTCCAGGCTGAGATCAAGGGCCTCAAAGGCTAGAGGGCTTCCCTGGTGGCCACCATTGCAAATGCTGGACAGGGTGGGGAGCTGGCCATTAAGGATGCCAGTGCCAAGCTGTTCGAAATGGGGGCTGCCCTGCAGCGGGCCAAACAGGACAAGGCATGGCAACTGCATGAGTACCAGGAGTGATGAACATCAAGCTGGCCCTGGACATCGAGATTGCCACCTACAGGAAGCTGCAGGAGGGCGAGGAGAGCCCGCTGGAGTTGGGGATGCAGAACATGGGTATCCATGTGAAGATTACCAGTGGCTACGCAGGTGGTCTGAGCTTGGCCTATGGCCTCAGAAGCTCCGGCCTCACCTACGGCTTGGGCTCCGGCTCCTTCAGCTGCACCAGCTCCTTCAGCCATACTAGCTCCACTAGGGCTTTGATTGTGAAGAAGATGGAGACCTGTGATGAGAAGCTGGTCTCCGAGTCCTCTAACATCCTGCCCAAGTGAAGAGCTGCAGCAGCCCATCCCAGCCTGGCCCTCCTGCAGCTGCTCCAGAGCCCTGGAGGGAGACCCCTCACAAGATAGCACAGGGAACAGGAAACCCACCTGAGGCTCAGCCCTAGCCCTCAGCCCACCTGCAGGGCTGTGGTGGGGGATGGAGGGGGAGTTTACTGCCTGGGGACCATCCTTGCTCATGCTTCCAGCTATAAAACAATTCAATTGCTTTTTTTTTTCTTTTGTCCAAAATAAACAGCTAGCAGTGCTGAAAAAAATATTAGCCAATTTAGATTATTATTCATCTTTTTTCTTGTGATATACTAAAGATTTTGGAGGGAATTAGTGGTTGAGTATTTTTATTTTTATTTTCTAAGTGAACAGGTAACTTCCCCCCCGCCCCCAGCCCTGTCAGAAAAAAAGAATTCTCCAAAGTCATCTACGACAATGGCTTTTAAACTTTTTTGGCCATGACCACATGAAGAAATACATTTTATATAGCAACCCAGGACTCACTCTTAGACACATACACACAAACATAGACACATTGCAGCAAATAAGGGTTTATAGCTTCACAAAACAATACTTATTCTTAATGTATAACAGGCTATAATTCTAGTCTATTGTATTTAATTTAAAAAAAAATGCTAGTTTCAAATCATTACATTTTTTTTTTTTATGACCTACTAATGGGTCTTGACCAGGAGTTTTATGTAAACAGATTTAAAAATATCACAGTCACTGGATATCCATACACAGAAGAATACAGTTAGACCCTTATCTCTCACCATAGATAAAAATTAATTCAAAATGGATTAAACACTTTAAATATAAGATGTAAAACTATGAAATTACTAGAACAAAACACAGAAGAAACACTTCACAACACTGAAGTCTTGGTAAGAGTTTTTTGGATAAGACTTCAAAAGCACAGGCAACAGCAAAAGACAAACAATGGGGATTACATCAAACCAAAAAGTTTCTGGGCAGCAAAGGGAACAATCATCGTAATGAAGAGATAACCAGCAGAATGGAAGAAAATATATGCAAACTATACTTCTGACATGAGGCTAATATAAAAAAAATGCACAATAATATCCAAAATGCATGTCAGGTCTATCATAGATTTCATTGTTGTATTAGTTAGAATCAGTTTGGCTACTGTAGTGAAGACCAATATTGCAGTTTAAACATGATAGGGTTGGGCATGGAGCTCACACTTGTAATCCCAGCTGTTTGAGAGGCTGATGCCAGAGGACTGCTTAAGACCTGGAGTCTGAGACTAGTCTGGACAACATAACAAGACCCAGACTCTACAAAAATAAAAATAAATAAAATTAACTGGGTGTGGTGGTGTGCACCTGTAGTTCTGGCTACTTGGGAAGCTATGGAGGGTGGATGGCTTGAGCCCAGGAGTTTTAGCCTGCTGTGAGCTATAATCATGGCACTGGATTCCAGCTTGGGTGACAGAGTGAGACCCTGTTTAAAAACAAAAGCAACAAAACAGTTCAAGTGATTAATCTCTGATTTAACAGTCCAAGTGTAAGCACTGCAGGATAGTATGGTGCCGCCATGGTGTTGCAGACCTAGGATCCTTCTATTTTGTTTCTTTTGCATCTTTACTTGAAGCTTTTATCTTGTAGTTTGAGATGGCCACTCCTGCTTCTACCATCATATTGTTACTATTACAGTTATAAAATGGGGAAGAAAAGGGAGGGCATCCTCCTTTTAAGGGTGCAACCTAGAAGTATTCTTCCTACTCATGCTGTTGATTAAATCTAGTGACCTGGTCACACTTAGCTACAAGAGAGGCTGGAAAACAGTCTTCAGCTGGGTGGCCACATGTTTCACTGAAACTTTTATTACTGTAGAATAGAACAGATATCAGGGGTATAAGGTGTATCTTCATCTTAATAGCAGCAGAGAAGGATTTACTTTTGGAATGCTTATTTTTTTCTAACTTATTGTTTTGTGGGGAGAAATTTCCTATTGAAGTTATAAAGTGGACTGGAGTTGTGGAAAAGAGTTAGTTTGAGTTCATGTATTTCACTTTGGGACTTTAAAGTCAAATTTATTCTAATGGTTACAGGAATGAGTGTGAAATATATTAAGAGACAAGATTGCCCTTCTCTAACTCACTTTTCATGTACTGTTTTTATGTCTTTGTTTTTCACCTTTCTTGAGACTGGTTTCATAGTTGTTTTCTTTGTATTTTTAGGTATGGCACAGTCACAATGGTGGGTGAAAAGATACCTCAAGGCCTTTTGTAAAGGGTTCTTTGTGGCGGTGCCTGTGGCAGTGACGTTCTTGGATCGGGTCGCCTGTGTGGCAAGAGTGGAAGGAGCATCAATGCAGGTGAAAATGAATATCACTTCATTGTTTAAAACACATACTTCATTGTTTTTCAAGCACTAGAAATGAGAATGCTGATTATTACTCCTATTCTGGGAAGAGGGTTATAAAAATGCGTTGAAATGAAATCTTTACTAAATTTCTTCTTAAGGTTTTCTAATACATTCATAAGCAGAGGAGAGGTGAATAAAAGTAACTATCAGTTCTCTGGGTATGTAATGTAAACTTTTCTGAGAATTTTAAATGGAGATTCTTAATAAATTATACTACTATCAGTTCTCTGGGTCTGTAATGTAAACTTTTCTGATAATTTTAAATGGAGATTCTTAATAAATTATACTAAGTGACACTGTTTCTGTAAATATGGCTCTATTTGGATATCCTTTTAATGCCAAATTATTTGTGTAGTTGCAAGATGGGTTTGAGTCACAATCAGTTGCTCCGTTGTTATATAGGTATATGATATCAGTTTGTAGAAATGTCTAGACCACTGATCCCAGATATTCAACTGTGATTTTTAAACATGTTGCTAATTGAAAAGATTAAGTGCAGTTTACAGTGGAAGAACTTTGGAGTGGAGATTTCCAAAAGTTTTATGCAAATAGTCTTCTGGAATAACTTAGAGAAAATTCTGTTGTCCTAAAGTTGATGTCTAGAACCTAGCTGTTTTAGCAAGTTTATGCAGTTAAGTAGAATTTACATTTTGCTATAGGATTTGGTTTCTTCCATTATTAATATGTATTAAGTTCAGGCATTGTGCTAAATAGTTGTATAAAACAAATAACTAAAATGAATACATAAGCTTCTAAAAAATTAAAATTATAAAGAGAATAACCAGCTTAGTTTTTTTTTTCTTTTGTTTTAGTTAGAACTAGTTAAGGGCATAGGTATTAGCTTTAAGGAGTTATTTGCTTTATTTATTATGATTATGGTATTGAAATTCTCCCTGAGTTCTGGTGTCAGTGAGATGAAGAAGGTCAAGGAATCCTTTAGCTTCTTTGGGAGAAGCTAAATTTTTAAAGCAGGACTGCTTTTTTATTCCACTTCCATCATTTGAGCAGGGCCTTCTCTCAGGCAGGAGATTCTCATTTCAACCCTTGTCTTTCAGGTTCTCTCCATAGTAGGTCACTAGCCCAAAGCAAACTGATCACTTACTTTGAATGCAAAAACATTTTAATGAAGGGGTACAGTAAACATAGAAAGGGAGGTTTACAGGCCTTTGGCTTTAAATATACTTTAACGGGTTTAATATATAATGTGTTTTACACTTGTTGACTCTTTAATCTGGAATTCCTAGCAGGCTTGTCTTAGACCCAATCTTTGGGGAAACGTAGACTTTGTTTGCTGAGCTTTGGAGTCAGTCTTCACTTCAGATTAAAAATGCCTTCTTCACAGCCGCCCACACTCCTTTTTAAATCCATCCACAGGCGTGTATCTTTTGGTAACAAATAATCCAGTTAATAATAATTTTTTCTCCGATTTTGTTACTGCTGTCTTGCTGTACAACTATCACTCTTCTAAGAATGAATTTTCCAGAACACAAAATCTCCTTACTTTGGATCTGATGATATTCCAGAGGATCATGTGGCAATCATAATATCCCAATCTTCGTATTTTTAGCTCAGTATATTCCTACTGAACATCTATGTTCATGGCTTGTGCTGAGAGCCAGAGAAATTCATTATAAAACATAAGGTACAGGTCTTGCTCACAAGACCTTGACTGTCTTATGAAAGGACAAGGTTTATCCCCAGTGAAGAAGGCAGTGAAGAAAGTGTTAAATCCAGTTATTCCTAAATGTCAGTTCATGGACTAAAGCCAAGTTTGCATTAGATATATTTGAATTTGCAGAGGTATTTGAATTTCTTGTATTTCTAGGCCCTACCCCTAAGAAGTGAAATTTATTATGTTAGAATTTGTTTGGTATATTATGTAGTTTCCTCAGCTACTGGTATTAGGAAGATAGTTTGAATTAACTTTGGTATAAAGGAAATTTATTAGAAAGCTTATTCTATACACACAAGGAAGGCAGGAGTGAGACAGTTATCAGGGACAATTAAAGCCAGGACTTGAATGCCTCCAGAGTGCTCTGTCTTCTTTCTAAGTTCTTCTCTGCATCTTGGCTTAGTTCTCTCAGACCAGCTTTCCCTGCATAGCAGGGCACATGGCCACTGACAACTTGCATGCCCAGTTTCTTCACCGCCTGAGAGAGATTGCTCCTACTGCCTGCGTTTCAGTTTGAAATATCTTGGGGAAGGACTGTGATTTATTAAGCTTGGGTCACATGCCCTGGTCCATACAACTATACAGATCAGCTTTGGCCACCAGGATGGGGAACTGTGATTGCTCCAGCTTTGAACAAGTCCACACCCCAAGCCCATGGCCAGGCCAAGTGATCTGTATCAAAATGACAACATCTCTTTGAATCACATTGTTCTGAGGGAATTGGGGATGGAGTACAGGTGACATTTCCTAGAGGAAAGAGGATGCTATTTTCAGAATCCAAGTAGAATGGAATTCTAGGAAGAAAGGAAAATATGTTTTTACAGTTGGGTCTATATTTTATGAATCTGAGACCAACTCTAGGTGTAAAAGATAATTTAATTTACAGTTTCACTAAATACCACTAAATCGTACTTTTAATTAAGAGCAGAAATTACGATAATGGGATTTAAGGATTAACTAATTCAACATATTTGAAGACATCTTTGCTGCTATACAGCTTTGATGAACTAAACATGCTTAGGTCATGGGTTTCAACAGAATTTTTGACAATTGGGATAAATTCTTCTCTTTAAATTTATCTGATGACTCAAGGACTGAAATAGCTGGCATGGTGTGGAGATCTCTGGAAGTCCCTGAGCATCCTGCAAGGGACACAGCTGCTTTTCTTGACTCTGGGAAAAGACACTCTTGAAGGTCACTCAGCAACTTGTAGACACATTATTTAAGAAAAATCAAGGATTCATAGATCGAATCTCATTAAAGGGACATGTAACACTAGTCCTTTGGGCTTATTGAATAAATACTGTTATGGTAACACTGGAAATTCACTTTGAGTAACAAATTTTGTTGTAAGAATTGTTTTCTGGTCTTTCAAAAATTCTGTTGGTTTGTCATAAGAGGAAGCATGTTTTTAAGATTCCCTGTATGAGAAATACTTACTTATATTTTAAATGCTACTTGGTGGTTCTTTTTTTTAGGTTAGGATTTTCAGTATTAATTTTCAGTATTAATACATTAAGTATTTGACTAGAAAGGTAGAAGTGGTCAAACATGAGGAATATCAGCTAATTAAAGGCAAGACATAAATGAAAATAAAGCTTCTAATGATGCATTGTTACAATTCAATGGAAAATAGAATTGAGTTTATAAAATATTTGATTGCTATATGGCTGTATAGCTCTATTCATTTCGTTAGATGAGATGTCCCTTTTGTAATGCTCGACACAATAAATGCTGACACAAATTGTTAGTTAATGATTATTCATACTGACCTATTCCCCTCATGCACATGAATCACTTCAACTGGTTGCTAAAAGGTTACTTATGAAAGTAAATGTTCTTTTTTTTTCTTTTTTTTTTTTAAAGAAGCACCACAATACACGACACCAATTTAATTCAGGAAATGAAGACTGATACTGCATACAGTTGAAACTACAGAGGGAATTTATGTAGGTGGAATGTAGTTATTCAAATTAGAACTTTAATTGCTTACAGAGGCTTTTGGAGTAAAAGGGTGCACTAGGAATAGTTTAATGACCTCACACCAAAGTTTTAGATTTTGAGTGAGAATTCCTGCAGTGGGGTCCCTGGTTCTGATAAAAGGTATATGCTTTCCATATTTAAAACTCAGATTTAAGACTTTAAAAAGTAAGTAAAACAAATAATTTTGGGTCATTATCTTATTTTTTTGCAGTTGATACATGATTTTTACATAGCATTCCGTTTTCCTTTTTCATTTGTATAACCAGAGGGGAAAAATGTTTGAAAACGTTTCTACAAAATTCTGTCTCTCTAAGACTTCTGAGATATATGTATGCAGAATATATTAGGAAAGCAGAGACTATGAAGGAAAATACAGTTTAGTCAGCACTGAGGTCTTTGTTAATCAATAACACATTTATTTATGGGTTTGAAATTGTCTTGACGTTCAGCTACATGTGATTATCTTGTTTCCTGTTGAGTTTGAAATTAAAAGTATTGTCAAAAAGCAAGCAAAAAAGGCTCTTTCGATCTATGTTTTGTTTTTTTTTTTTAATTTTAACTTGCAGAGGCTTAATAATACTCAACAGTCATTGTTTGTTATGACTTGTTTTGACACTCTGTGAAGCTCTCAAGAACTTCTCTGCATACAGACTCTCAAGAGAAGAGATATATTGTGATTTATATACCAACATTTAAGATAGAGTTATGGAGTTTTATGTTACCTGCTAAATTTGTGCTTCCAAGATTCTGGGCACCACCTGGCACGCAGTTCCTCCTGTGTTGACTCCTGTGTCGTCACTTGCTTTGGTCTGCTGGGGTTGACGTCAAAGGAAGCCAAGATTTAATGTTGGAATGCTTTATTGGCTTGCTTGTGTGCTTTCTGCCCAAATTACTTTTGGCTCAGAAATCTCACCTGATGTTTTACCCCTTAGGATGTTGTAAGTTTTTACATAGTTCTGTAACCTATCATTAATAGAGACTTTGTATTTATAGCAACAAACGTGTGATCCTGAAACAGTTGGCGAATGATAAATTTTAATGTCTCTTTGTGGATTTTTCTTCACTTCCCATGATAGAATAACTATACACTTCTATTTTATATAGCCAGGGTTATATCTGTTATTTAAATACCAACTTTATTACACTTTTTAAACAGTTGTTGTAAATTTAGATTTACACAACAGTTGCAAGAATAGTGCAGAGAACTCCTATGGATTCTCTACCCAGATATACTAGTTTTCAATATTTTAATTTATTTCTTTTATTCTCTTTTTTTCCTCTCCCTCTTCTCTCTCTCTTCTCCTCCTCCTCTTTTCCTTCTCCCTCTGCATTTTTGTGTCTATAAATATATACTCACAAAAAGTCTGATTGAACTATCTTGAGAGTAGGCTGCATACATCATTCCCCTTTAATTCTTAATACTCTTGTGCATTCTTGCTGAATCATGATGCTTGCTGATTGGTATTTTAATGCTTTTTTTTTTTTTTTAGCTGATTTTAAAATTTAACCCTTTATTCATAGTAGTATAGAGCTTTAAATACACTAAGAAATGACTCAAGTTCTAAAGTTTACATTTGAAACAACTGAAGCTCAGACAGTTAAGGTAAGCTCACACAATTACTGAATTTTGGAACTCTGTCTTTAACCCGCTCTGATAATGCTGTCCATTTTACTAAATAGTAACTAACAAAAGTTGTGCCTTGCCACTGTTATGATGCCTCTTTATACTATTTCTTCTCACAGTGATGTTTTATTCCATTTTATTTTGGTTTATGGAATGATGTAGTTAGTAAGTTATTTAATTTTGGGATGATTTTATAGTACATTTAGAACTTAAACAAATATAGAAATTAAGCTTTATGTTATAATGAGGGATGAAAGATTTTAAACTGTGCAGCTCAGGTTGGTGGAAGATACTTTTATAAAGTCTAAAGATTATAAGGTTTATAAGAAGGGATTAGACTATCTGGAAATACAGCAGATGAGACATCTTGAAATATTCCCAGTGCAAGACTCATAAAAAATTAAAAAGAAAACATTAATAACTTTAAAAATGTATAACTAACTTGCAGGGAAGCAAGGGAAATTCTCAGAGACCACAATAAGGGCAAATTCATTTCCAGGGCGGTAAGTATGCATTAAAGTCAGTAGGTGTGGCATGGATATTTGTTAATTCCTGGTCATTTAGAACTTTTGGTTTCATTGGCCACATGGGGATCTGAAGACAAGGCCATAGACTCGTACAAGGCAGGAAATTGGAAGAGAAATTCTAAATAAAGTCAGGATCGTGGAAGAGACATGTCTTTAGGAAATGGTTAAACTAAAACAAACATCTCTTCTATAAGAAAAATTGTCTGGGCTCTGAGTAGAGAGAGAAAGCCCTGATGTGGAATTGAGGTTTGAGTTCATATTCACCGCACCTGAAAAGCCCTAAACTGAGATATTAATTTACAGTAGCCTGGGTTTAGAGCAGCCTCAGACACCAAATTCCCTGGGCACTTGCGGCTTGCAACCAGGCCTTGTAGAATCCCAAAGATGAACTTTGATGAACATTATATCCCAGTAAAAATATTGCATGAGAAAATGAGCTTTGTAAGTGAGAGTCAGAAGCATCCGATAGCAGAACCAGGCTTTAAAGGCTTTAGAAACTGGATCTATCAGATATTAAATGTAGTTGAAAAAAATACAGGAGAATGAAAATAGGAGAAAGCAACAAGAGATTATCTAAAATGGTCAAGCAAAGTACTAATTTTATCACTTGTGCTTTGATATATTGTTTTTTGTGGTAATAATGGTATTTATTGTGGTTATGTTAAAAAAAACCCCTGTCATCATAGTATGAATCTTATAAAATTTGCAGTGAAATACATAATAGCTGAGATGTACTTTAAAATAATATGGCAGGAAGAAAAGTGTGGTAGGGTTACAGATGAAACAGTATCGACCATGAATTCATAATTGTTGGCTCTATGTGATGGATTACATGGTGGTTCATTATGCTAGTCCACCTACTGTTTAAAAAACATTTTTATTGAGGTATAATTTGTAAATCATTGAATTTACCCATTGTAAGTAATATAATGATGCATTCCAACTTTATTGAGGTAAACTGGCAAAAATTATATATATTTAAAGTATATTTGATGTTTTGATATGTGTAGACATGATGAAATGATTACCACAAACTATTTAACATACCCATTACTTCACATAGTTACCTTCTTTTTGGTCGTGAGAACATTTAAGATCTCTCTTAGTAAAATTCAAGTGTATAATACAGTGTTATTAGCTCTCGTCACGTTGCTTTGCATTAGACTTCCACAAATTATTTATCCTGCATAACTGAAACTCTGTATACTTTGACCAACATCTTCTCATTTTCCCTGCTTCTCAGCTCTTTGCAATCACTATTCTACTCTCTGCTTCTGTGAGTTCAATGTAATATTTGAACTCACAGTATTTGAACTCACATGAACATGTGAGATCATGCAATATTTGTCTTTCTGTGCCTGACTTATTTCATTTAACATAATGTTCTCTACGTTCATCCACACTGTCACAAATGACAAGGTTTTCTTTTTCTTAAAGCTGAGGCCGGGTGCGGTGGCTTACCCCTGTAATTCCAGCACTCTGGGAGGCAGAGATGGGTGTCATGAGGTCAAGAGATGGAGACCATCCTGGCCAACATAGTGAAACCCCATCTCTACTAAAATACAAAAACTAGGTGGGTGTGATGGTGTGCGCTTGTAGTCCCAGCTACTCTGGAGGCTGAGGCAGGAGAATTGCTTGAAGCCGAGAGGCAGAGGTTGCAGTGAGGCAAGATCACCACTGCACTTCAGCCTGGTGCCTGGTGAAAGGCGAGACTCTGTCTCAAAAAAAAAAAAATAATGTGTGTGTCTGTATATATACACCTGCAGAAGAACATCCACACACACTCATATATATACACAAACTCACACTGACCACACTTTCTTTATCTCTTCATCCATTTATGAATATTTAGGTAACTTCCATAACTTGGCTGTTTTGAATACTTTTGCAATGAAATGGGAGTGAAGATACTTCTCTGACTACTGATTTCATTACCTTTGGACACATACCCAAAAGTGAGAGTGGTAGATCATCTAGTAGTTCTGTTTTTAATTCTTTGAGATATATCCCTGTTTTTCATAATGGTTGAACTAATTTACATTCCTCCCAATAGAACACAAGGGTTCTCTTTTCTCCATATTCTCATCAACACTTATCTCTTGACTTTCTGATAATGGTCATCCTAACCAGTGTGGGGTGACATCTCGTTGCCCATTTAATTTAATTTCCACTTCCCTGATAATTAGTGATATTAAATATTTTTTATATGTCTGTTGGTCATTTGTATGTCTTCTTTTGAATATTGTCTATGCAGGTATTTTTCCTGTTTTAAAATCAAGTTACTTGTTTTCTTGCTGTAGAGTTGTTTAAGTATCTTATATATTTTATACATTAACCCCTTATTAGATGTAGGTCTTGCAAATGTTTTCTCCCATTTTATAGATTGCCTCTTTACCATGTTGTTTCCCTCTCTCCTCAGAAACTTCTCAGTTTGACAGAATCTTAGCTGTCTATTTTTACTTTTGTTGCCTGTGCTTTTGGAGTCATATCTAACAAATCATTGCTCAAATCAGTGTCATGGAGCTTTTCTCCCTATGTTTTCTTCTATAGTTTTACAGTTTCAGGTGTCATCTTTAAAAATCCATTTAGAGTTGATTTTTGTATATGGTATGAGATAAGGGTCTGATTTTATTCTTCTGCATGTGGATATTCAGTTTTCTAAGTACCATTTATTGTAGGAGCCATTCTTTCCTCATTGTATGTTCCTGACATCTTTGTTGAAAATTGATTTTCCATAAATGTGTGCATTTATTTCTGGATTCTCTATTCTATTTCTTTGATCTCTATGTCTGGTTTTATGCAAGTACCATACTGTTTTGATTACTATAACTTTGTATTATATTTGAGATCAAGTAGTATGATGCCTCCAGCTTTGTTCTTCTTGCTCAAGATAGTTTGGCTATTCAGTTCTTTTGTGGTTCCATATGAATTTAGGATTGTGTTGTATATTTCTGCAAAAAATGACATCAGGGTTTTAAAGGGACTGCAGTTGAGTATGTAGAATGCTTTGGGGTAACTTGAATTTTTTATTAAAAATAATATTTTATTTTATATAATTAAATATTAACAAATAGTATGAAAACTAATAAACTTATGGAGTCATGCAATAATTACTATAACCCAGTTTTAAAGTATTTCCATGACCTGAGAAAGGAACCTTATGCCTGTCTGAAGTTAATCCTCACTCCTACCTCTTTCCGTAGGCAACTACTGATCTTCTTTATAGATTTGCCTTTTCTGAACCTTTCCTATACATAGAACTATACTAATGTGGTCTTTCTTGACTGGCTTTTTTACTTAACTAGAATTTTTTGAGGTTTAGCCGTGTTGTGCTGTATATTAGCATTTTGTGTCTTTTTATTGCAGAAAAGTATCCTCTGTATGAATATACTACATTTTGTTACTCCATTCACCACATGATAAACGTTTGGGTTGTTCTGATGTTTTTATTATCATGAATAATGCTGCTATAGATATTTGTGTACAGTTCCCTGTGTAGACATGATTTCATTTCTCTTGGACAGTTACCTAATAGTGGGGTTGCTGAGTGGCATGGTACCTTTATGTTTAACTTTTAAGGAAATTGCTCAACTAACTGGGGTGGGGAAAAGTGGGCTGCTGACTGGCACCACTTGCACTGTCATTCCATCTCTCTGATGCCAAATGGGGGCAGTGAAGGGCATGCTAGCCTCATCTTTTTATTGCTGGGTGGGGTGAGAAGTTAGCTCCCTGTTGGGCCCTGCTGATACCTTAGTGTTGGGGATGGGGCGGGGTGTTTTTTTTTTTGTTTTTTTTTTTTTTTGGTGTTTGACTGGATTAGGTTGGTTATTAGCAAAAATATTTCTGTTGCTGAGGCTGGAGTGCAGTGGTTTGATTTCTGCTCACCGCAATCTTTGCCTCCTGGGCTCAAGCCATTCTTGTGCCTCAGCCTCTGGAGTAGCTGAGATTACAGGCTTGCACCGCCACGGCTAGCTAATTTCTTTTTGGTATTTTTACTGGACATGGGGTTTCACCATGTTGCCCAGGCTGGTCTTGAACTCCTGAACTCATGCGATCTGCTGGCTTCAGCTTCCCAAAATGATGGGATTACAGGCGTTGGCCACCATGTCTACAGGCCCTTTTTTGTTTAGAGTGTTGGTAGTTGCAGACTGCAGAATTCTTTAGTGCCTGATCCAGGATATATGGGAAGCAAAAAGAAAGTCCAGGGGAATTGTGATGGTGTCATTTCTCAAGTCTGTGGTTCCTAGCCTCTAGTTTATCTTCTTTTCACCTTGCAGATCTTCCTGTATTTTTGTTTGTGGTATTATATTCAGAGTGTTTTAGTTTTATCAGGAATGACTAATGGTGAATGGATGAATTTTGGTCTGTTTTTTAAATCTTTCCTGGTATCAAATGTTACAGAGGTCTGGCCAATGGAAAATGGGAGGAAGTGAAGTGCCATTTTTAGGCCTGGCCCGTGAAAAACCTCTGTGATCTCTATGCTCTCTCCTCTGTCTGCTGGCTGGATGCAGATGTTTTGTATTCTTTTATAAGCTGGTTAGTTAGGTGTGGCCGGCCACTGGAGGAGATAGAGGAAAGGTTCAGGAAAACAAAGTTTATTAGACTTACAGGTCCTAGAGACAGGAGGTAAAGCACAGTATGTGGGGCCACATGTGAAAGACACCAGAGTGATCAGGAAGCAGATGACAATAGCAGCCAGGCCAAAGGCTTTTTTGGGGTTTCTGTGCAGGAAAGGCAAGGTAAGGCAAGGCAGGGCAGGGTGAACAGTTTATGATTGGGTAGTTTGAATAATTTTGGCAGATTCTATGCTGTAGAGGTGGTCCCTGCTTGCCTGGTACCTGGCCTTGGGATGATTAAGGCAGAGGAAATTGTCTCTTGAGTTATACTGTCTGGAGGAGATGTGGCTCTGTGACTCAGGATTGGTTAGTTTGCATATCAAAGGCATGCTTCTGGTTGAGGTCTTGCTAGCTGCAAGAATTGGCTAGGTCTAGCAGAGGTAGTCTCTCCTCAGCTAGAAAAGTTAATTTTTAAGGTGTCAAAACATCATCATATACAGAGTATCTATACTGATATCTGTATCAATATTTATATCTCTATCTATCTATCTATCTATCTATCTATCTATCTAGATATATATGTATAATACAGTACAGCAGAGGATCCAGTTGAGGACACGAGGCCACAGGGGATGGTAGATGTACTAGATTGAAAGAACTGGGCTTCTCAATGATTGTGTGGAGTCAGGCTACTCACTGTTGGGTTATACCACTGAGCTTTTGAAATTCTTTTTACAAGCATTTAGCCTACTTTGACTATATAACACGACTCATTACTATACCTTTTTTTCCTGCTTTTTCTTAAGTTCCCCTTTAAGGCTAAACTCAAGCTCTGTCTTCTTCATGCAACTTTCCTAAATTTTGTCATTCACTTATTAGAGATCCTTCAGCATTGTAAGTTTAACTCATGATTATAAATCCTTTTGTACTGTCTCTAGTTATTGATTTCATGGGTTAACAATAACTCTACCTTGTAAGGTTCTAAAAGGAAAGGACCATAATCCTTTCACCTACTAGTTCAGAGGGATGTGGGAATAAATGCATATTAGATTTCTTCTTTGAAGCATTGATATGCCTGAATAATTATAGCCTACAGAAATATGATAAAATGAAATTACGATCATTAAAATTTTTTTTCTTAGACTTTGAGCGTGTTTCTGGTGAACTATACTCCTAAAAAGTTTTTAGCTTCTTGATGAATTAATCATATTCTTTTTTTTTTTTTTTTTTTTTTTTTTTTAATTGCATTTTAGGTTTTGGGGTACATGTGATGAACATGCAAGATTGTTGCATAGGTACACACATGGCAGTGTGCTTTGCTGCCTTCCGTCCCCTCACCTGTATCTGTCATTTCTCCCCATGCTATCTCTTCCCACCTCCCCACCCCCCGCCCCTCCCCCATTTCCCCCCAACAGACCCCAGTGTGCAGTGCTCCCCTCCCTGTGTCCATGTGTTCTCATTGTTCAACACCCGCCTATGAGCGAGAATATACAGTGTTTGATTTTCTGCTCTTGTGTCAGTTTGCTGAGAATGATGGTTTCCAGGTTCATCCATGTCCCTATAAAGGACGTGAACTCATCGTTTTTGATGGCTGCATAATATTCCATGGTGTATATGTACCACATTTTCCCTATCCAGTCTATCATCGTTGGGCATTTGGGTTGGTTCCAGGTCTTTGCTATTGTAAACAGTGCTGCAATGAACATTCGTGTGCACGTGTCCTTGTAGTAGAATGATTTATAATCCTTTGGATATATACCCAGTAATGGGATTGCTGGGTCAAATGGGATTTCTATTTTTAGGTCCTTGAGGAATCGCCACACTGTCTTCCACAATGGTTGAATTAATTTACATTCCCACCAACAGTGTAAAAGTGTTCCTATTTCTCCACATCCTCTCCAGCATCTGTTGTTTCCCGATTTTTTAATGATCGCCATTCTAACTGGTGTGAGATGGTATCTCAATGTGGTTTTGATTTGCATTTCTCTGATGACCAGTGATGATGAGCATTTTTTCATATGTTTGTTGGCCTCCTGTATGTCTTCTTTTGTAAAGTATCTGTTCATATCCTTTGCCCATTTTTGAATGGGCTTGTTTGTTTTTTTCTTGTAGATCTGCTTTAGTTCTTTGTAAATTCTGGATATCAGCCCCTTGTCAGATGGGTAGGCTGCAAAAATTTTTTCCCATTCTGTTGGTTGCCGATTCACTCTACTGACTGTTTCTTTTGCCGTGCAGAAGCTGTGGAGTTTGATTAGGTCCCATTTGTCTATTTTGGCTTTTGTTGCCATTGCTTTTGGCGTTTTGGTCATGAAGTCCTTGCCTACACCTATGTCCTGAATGTTTTTGCCTAGATTTTCTTCTAAGGTTTTTATGGTATTAGGTCTGATGTTTAAGTCTTTAATCCATCTGGAGTTAATTTTGGTGTAAGGTGTCAGGAAGGGGTCCTGTTTCTGCTTTCTGCACATGGCTAGCCAGTTTTCCCAACACCATTTATTAAACAGGGAGTCCTTTCCCCATTGCTTGTTTTTGTCAGGTTTGTCGAAGATCAGATGGTTGTGGGTATGTTGTATTTCCTCTGAGGCCTCTGTTCTGTTCCATTGGTCTATATCTCTGTTTTGGTACCAGTACCATGCTGTTTTGATTACTGTAGCCTTGTAGTATAGTTTGAAGTCCGGTAGTGTGATGCCTCCCGCTTTGTTCTTTTTGCTTAGAATTGACTTGGCTATGCGGGCTCTCTTTTGGTTCCATATGAAGTTTAAGGTGTTTTTTTCCAGTTCTGTGAAGAAGGTCATTGGTAGCTTGATGGGAATAGCGTTGAATCTGTAAATTACTTTGGGCAGTATGGCCATTTTCACGATGTTGATTCTTCCTAACCATGAACATGGAGTGTTTCTCCATCTGTTTGTATCCTCTCTTATTTCGTTGAGCAATGGCTTGTAGTTCTCCTTGAAGAGGTCCTTTACGTTCCTTGTTAGTTGTATTCCTAGGTACTTTATTCTCTTTGTAGCAATTGTGAATGGCAGTTCGTTCTTGATTTGGCTCTCTTGAAGTCTATTACTGGTGTATAGGAATGCTTGTGATTTTTGCACGTTGATTTTGTATCCTGAGACTTTGCTGAAGTTGTTTATCAGTTTCAGGAGATTTTGGGCTGAGATGATGGGGTCTTCCAGATATACAATCATGTCATCTGCAAATAGAGACAATTTGATTTCCTCCTTTCCAATTTGGATACCCTTTATTTCTTTTTCTTGCCTGATTGCTCTGGCTAGAACTTCCAGTACTATATTGAATAGGAGTGGTGAGAGAGGGCATCCTTGTCTAGTGCCAGATTTCAAAGGGAATGCTTCCAGTTTTTGCCCATTCAGTATGATATTGGCTGTTGGTTTGTCATAAATAGCTTTTATTGTTTTGAGATACGTTCCGTCAATACCTAGTTTATTGAGGGTTTTTAGCATAAAGGGTTGTTGAATTTTGTCAAAAGCCTTCTCTGCATCAATCGAGATAATCATGTGGTTTTTGTCTTTGGTTCTGTTTATGTGGTGAATTACGTTTATGGACTTGCGTATGTTGAACCAGCCTTGCATCCCCGGGATGAATCCTACTTGATCATGGTGGATGAGCTTTTTGATATGCTGTTGCAATCGGTTTGCCAGTATTTTATTGAAGATTTTTGCATCTATGTTCATCATGGATATTGGCCTGAAATTTTCTTTTCTTGTTGAGTCTCTGCCGGGTTTTGGTATCAGGATGATGTTTGTCTCGTAAAATGATTTGGGAAGGATTCCCTCCTTTTGGATTGTCTGGAATAGTTTCAGAAGGAATGGTATCAGCTCCTCCTTGTATGTCTGGTAGAATTCAGCTGTGAACCCATCTGGACCTGGGCTTTTTTTGGGTGGTAGGCTCTTTATTGCTGCCTCGACTTCAGACCATGTTATTGGTCTATTCAGGGTTTCGGCTTCTTCCAGGTTTAGGCTTGGGAGGTTGCAGGTGTCCAGGAATTTATCCATTTCTTCCAGGTTTACTAGTTTATGTGCATAGAGTTGTTTGTAATAATCTCTGATGATGGTTTGGATTTCTGTGGAATCTGTGGTGATATCCCCTTTATCGTTTTTTATTGCATCAATTTGGTTATTCTCTCTTTTCTTTTTTATTAATCTGGCTAGTGGTCTGTCTATTTTGTTGATCTTTTCAAAAAACCAGCTCCTGGATTTATTGATTTTTTGAAGAGTTTTTTGTGTCTCTATTTCCTTCAGTTCTGCTCTGATCTTAGTTATTTCCTGTCTTCTGCTAGGTTTTGAGTTTTTTTGATCTTGCTCCTCTAGCTCTTTCAATTTTGATGATAGGGTGTCAATTTTAGATCTCTCCTTTCTTCTCATGTGGGCACTCATTGCTATATATTTTCCTCTAGAGACTGCTTTAAATGTGTCCCAGAGATTCTGGTATGTTGTGTCTTCGTTCTCATTGGTTTCGAAGAACATCTTTATTTCTGCCTTCATTTCATTGTTTATCCAGTCAACATTCAAGAGCAAGTTGTTCAGTTTCCATGAAGCTGTGCGGTTCTGAGTTAGTTTCTGCATTCTGAGTTCTAACTCGATTGCACTGTGGTCTGAGAGACTGTTTGTTATGATTTCTGTTCTTTTGCATTTGCTGAGGAGTGATTTATTGCCAATTATGTGGTCAATTTTAGAGTAGGTGTGATGTGGTGCTGAGAAGAATGTATATTCTGTGGATTTGGGGTGGAGAGTTCTGTAAATGTCTATTAGGTTTGCTCGTTCCAGGTCTGTGTTCAGGTCCTGGATATCCTTGTTGATTTTCTGTCTGGTTGATCTGTCTAATATTGACAATGGGGTGTTAAAGTCTCCCACTATTATTGTGTGGGAGTCTAAGTCTCTTTGTAAGTCATTAAGAACTTGCCTTATGTATCTGGGTGCTCCTGTATTGGGTGCATATATATTTAGGATCGTTAGCTCTTCTTGTTGCAGTGATCCTTTTACCATTATGTAATGTCCTTCTTTGTCTCTTTTGATCTTTGTTGCTTTAAAGTCTATTTTATCAGAGATGAGAATTGCAACTCCTGCCTTTTTTTGCTCTCCATTTGCTTGGTAGATCTTCCTCCATCCCTTTATTTTGAGCCTTTGTGTATCCTTGCATGTAAGATGGGTTTCCTGGATACAGCACACTGATGGGTTTTGGCTTTTTATCCAATTTGCCAGTCTGTGTCTTTTGATTGGGGCATTTAGTCCATTGACATTTAGGGATAGTATTGTTATGTGTGAATTTGATGCTGTCATTTTGATGCTACCTGGCTGTTTTGTTGGTTAGTTGATGCAGATTCTTGATTGTGTTGCTGCTTTTTTACCATTTGGTGTGTTTTTGGAGTGGCTGGTACTGGTTGTTCCTTTATATGTGTAGAGCCTCTTTCAGGAGTTCTTGTAGAGCAGGTTTGGTGGTGATGAAATCTCTGAGTGCTTGCTTGTTCACAAAGGATTTTATTTTTCCTTCACTTATGAAGCTGAGTTTGGCTGGATAGGAGATTCTGGGTTGAAAGTTCTTTTCTTTAAGGATGTTGAATATTGGCCCCCAGTCTCTTCTGGCTTGTAGGGTTTCTGCTGAGAGATCTGCTGTGAGTCTAATGGGCTTCCCTTTGTGGGTAACCCGACCTTTCTCTCTGGCTGCCCTTAGCATTTTCTCTTTCATTTCAACCCTGGTGAATCTGACGATTATGTGCCTTGGGGTTGCTCTTCTTGAGGAATATCTCTGTGGTGTTCTCTGTATTTCCTGGATTTGAATATTGGTCTGCCTTGCTAGGTTGGGGAAGTTTTCCTGGATAATATCCTGAAGAGTATTTTCCAGCTTGGATTCATTCTCTTCATCACATTCAGGTACACCTATCAGACGTAGATTAGGTCTTTTCACATAGTCCCACATTTCTTGAAGATTTTGTTCATTGCTTTTTGCGCTTTTTTCTCTGTTCTTGCCTTCTCTTTTTATTTCATTGAGTTGGTCTTCGACCTCTGATATCCTTTCTTCTGCTTGGTCAATTCGGCTGTTGAAGCTTGTGCATGCTTCACGAAGTTCTCGTGTTGCGTTTTTCAGCTCCATCAATTCACTTATTCTCCTCTCTATGCTGTCCATTCTCGTCAGCAGTTCGTCCAATCTTTTTTCAAGGTTCCTATTTTCTTTGCGATGGGTTAGAACATGTTCTTTTAGCTCATTGTAGTTTCTTACTACCCATCTTCTGAAGTCTGATTCTGTCATTTCATCACCCTCCTTCTCCATCCGGTCTGGTTCCCTTGCTGGTGAGGAGTTGTGATCACTTTTAGGAGGAGAGGTGTTCTGGTTTCGGGAGTTTTCATCCTTTTTATGCTGGTTTCTACCCATTTTTGTGGGTTTATCCACCTGTTGTCTGTCTCTGTCCCAGGGAGTTGGAGCTTTATGAGTTTCCGTTGCACTACTGCCTTTTTTGATTTTTTTTTTTTTTTCAGGTCGGACCCGCCCAGCTAGCAGCAGGCCTATCCTCTGCCTGCCCGCAGGGGCTTTGATGAGCTGCTGTGGGCTCCGCCCAGCTGCCCTGAGCTCTTCCCTGTAGTCCTTTTTATATGGGCGTAGTTAGAACTGTCTGGGCAACAGTGGCCCCGCCTCTGTTATGGCGGACTCTCTCTGTTGTGGCAGGTTGCCTCGGCAACGGCGGGTTGCCTCGGCAACGGCAGCCTGCCTCCGTAGCGGTGGAGAGTCTCAGTAATGGCGAAGCCCCTCCCCCACGGAGCCGGACCGTCCCGGTTCAGCTGTGCTTGGTTTGAAGGGCTCAACCCAGAGGGTTTCCAATTACTGTTTTTGTTTTCGTTGTTGTTGGGGGTGGAGGGGTGGGACCAACCGAACCTGATCACCTGGCTCCCTGACTCAGAGTCTTTTCTTTTAAGTTGAACGACCCCGCGTTCCGGTCGCTTGTTGAAAAGGCGCCGGGATCTCCCGTGCTGCGGCTCACGGAGTCGGCTCGAACCGCGGCGCCGGCTCCTGGCGGATTTTTTGCCTAGGAATCTCCTGGCCTGGCTCGCTATTTCAGATGAATGGGCTATTCTGCCGTCTCAAGGCTCTGCTCGCCAGCTAAGAGGGCTCCCAGACCAGTGGCTTTTGTACGGAGAACCGCAGCAGCAGGGAGTGGTCACAGCAGCCGCGCGGGCGGAATCAGCCCCGCGGGGGCCAAAACAGCCGCACCGGCTGGGACTGCGACGCTGGCGACCCCTCTGCCTGGGTATCTCCTGGTCTGTGGGCAATAAGAGTTCGTCTGGAAATGCGGCGTCCACTCACCCTCTGCACTTTCACTGGGAGCTGAAGTCCTGAGCTGTTCTTAGGTGGCCATCTTGAAAGTCCAATCCTAATCATATTCTTTATGGCAGAGATTTTCAAACCTTTTTGCTCATGACTCATATTAAGTCATATAGTTTTGTACTATACACACATACATACAACTGGAACAAAAGTTTCATGTAACAATACTTAAACAGTAATTACTATCATTTTATGCAATGCCCTCTGATATTTTCTGTTCTGGTCATAACCTATTAAATTGATGATTCTGACTCATTCATTGGTTGTGACCTGTGGTTTGAAAAATGCTGCTTTATTGCTGGAGGGAGGCTTACAAGGGTGAGACAGCTCAAACTGAGCTGTAACTAAGGGAGTGGAGCATGTTAGCTTTCGATTCTGAAATTTTAAATGTGGACTTATCATAGCGCTTCAAGCAGTAAGTGCAACATGAAGGATAAGGAGCCCCATAGTCTGTTCCTTGTTTGAGAAAAATCCTTTTGTAGCTGCTGTGGTCCTTGGGTCTTTTTAATTACACCATCTGGGGTACTTATTAATGAAGATTCATGAGCCTTTTTGCAGACCTATGAAATTAAAATCACTTTGTGAGGACCTTGGAATCTGCATTTTAACAAACTCTGTAAATACTCAAGTTTGAAAACCGTTTTCTTAAAAAGAGCTCCATGTCTTGGGTAAGGGCAAATTGTTGGGGGATTTGCTAGACATGGTAATTACTTTTGCTTGAAAAATCCTGATTGCCTTTGTTTACGAAACTTTTGAATTTTTAGTCTTACACCTTTTGAAAAAATTGTTTTATTTCCCATCTGTCTGTTAAATTATTAATCATATATTTGTGCTAGTTTTAGCTTACTGTTTCTAATATTGAGAACAGCAGGAAGCAGCCAAAATGCCTAGGCAGATAGGGCAGGTACCCAGTGAAACTCCCCTTCCAAGCTGAAGACAGTTTACAAGCGAAAGCCAAGCTACAAGTTCATCCTCAGACTGGATTGAGAACTTGTCTTCCTGTTTGGCATGCTTTCCTCTGGTTGATCTCCACCCTTTACCATTTTACATATGCCTGTTCTTTCGTAATTGGTTTCCTATACTGTGGTGCCCACCTTTGAGTGATGTCTTTGTTTTAACCTGTTTTGCATACTCACAAACCAATCAACACAGACTCCCCATTCTGAGTCCATAAAAGGCCCCAGACCCAGCCACACTGGGGACTTTCTTGCCTTCAGGTGGGAGAACCATACCTCTCTACCCTGCACGCCCCCTCTTTGCTGAGAGATTTCCTTTTTTGATTATTAAATTTTTCTTTACTCACTCTCCAGTGCCTGCACACTTAATTCTTACTGGTTGTGCAACAAAAACTCAGATCCAGCTGAGCTAAGGAGCAGAGACTGCAACAATATTATACCAATAAGTATATCAATTTATAATATGTCCTTTTTTAATTTGAAAATTTTAATTAAAAATTTTGTTACTGTTCTATGAAGTTTATTTCTTCTTAAGTTTTATTTCTTTTCTTTTCTTTTTTTTTTTGAGACAGAGTTTCGCTCTTGTTACCCAGGCTGGAGTGCAATGGCGCGATCTCGGCTCACCGCAACCTCCGCCTCCTGGGTTCAGGCAATTCCCCTGCCTCAGCCTCCTGAGTAGCTGGGATTACAGGCACGCGCCACCACGCCCAGCTAATTTTTTGTATTTTTAGTAGAGACGGGGTTTCACCATGTTGACCAGGATGGTCTCGATCTCTCGACCTCGTGATCCACCCGCCTCGGCCTCCCAAAGTGCTGGGATTACAGGCTTGAGCCACCGCGCCCGGCCAAGTTTTATTTCTTAAAGTGCCTGCTTTATACTTTTTGCTTGTCTTTTGCTTTTAAGAGTATTTAGTTATCTTAAAAATGTTTATTTTTTTGTCAGTGAATTTTTTTCTTTCTTTTTAAAATATAAACTATCTTTTATTTCTGTAGCTTTTAAAATGATGAACCAAAAGCACAGTCACAAGATTGTCAGCTGAATGGTTGGTCCATTCATGTAGCATGGGACATGTGTAGATTTTTATGTGAGTGATTCTGTAGTGAATCAGGCCTCCCTCATTGATTTGTGTAGTTTCTTCCCACATTGATTCTGACCATGTGACTTGCTTTGGTCAGTGAGATGTAAGCAAATATTGCTTAAGTAGGAGCTTGGTCAGTACTTGTGAGCTGGGAACATGTAAGAACTCAGCCTATCCTGTTGAAGGAGGTTTTGGAGAATAAATGAAGCATCCTGGCCCTCAAGCCCCAGTTGAGTGCCTGACATGTCAATGAAGCCATCTTGGACATTCCAGCTGAGGGAAGCCAAAATTGCAGGATCATTAGCAGATACATTTTGGTTGTTCTTTTTAGACACATAGTTTTGGAGTGGTTTGTTGTGGAGCAATAGATAACTGAAACAAAAATTGGTATTATTAGTGAAGTAATGATATAACAAAAACCTAAAATATGTAGCATTGATTTGGGCACTGGGTGGCAATTTGGGACTGGTAATGTGATGAGGGGATTGCTGGCAGAGGATGGACAAATGGCAAACAACTGTTAATAGAAAACAGAAAGGTAGGAAAATATCTTACTGGGGACTGGAATTATGATGATCTGTGTTTTATGCTACTGAAACATTAAAAAAAGAATGCAAACTGGGCCGGGCATGGTGGCTTATGCCTGTAATCCCAGCACATTGGGAGGCCAAGGCAGGTGGATTATGAGGTCAGGAGATTGAGACCATCCTCGCTGATACAGTGAAACCCCATGTCTACGAAAAATGCAAAACATTAGTTGGGCATGGTGGCACATGCCTGTAGTCCCAGCTATTCAGGAGGCTGAGGCAGGAGAATCACTTGAACCCAGGAGGTGGAGGTTGCAGTGAGCTGATATCATGGCACTGCACTCCAGCCTGGATGACAGAGCAAGACTCCATCTCAAAAAAACAAAAACAAAAAAACCAAAAAACCAAAACAAAAAAGTTATGGATACAGTTTTGGAGAGAATGGAATGAACCCCAACTATATTAATGGGCAGTATATAGCATTTTAATGTTGTTGAATTAACTTGTACTAAAAAGGGCTTAGTTTAAAAAGAAGCCTCTGGGATGTGGTGTCCACCTTATTATGAAGAAGCATTTCTTTTCTTTTTTTTTAAGAAACAGAGTCTTGCTGTGTTGCCCAGGCTGGAGTGCATTGGTGCAATCAACCTCGAAGTCCTGGGCAGCCAATTTTTAAAATTTTTGTTTGTGGAGACAGTCTCATTATGTTGCCCAGGGTGGTCTCAAACTCTTGGCCTGGAGCCATCCTCCCTCCTCCCAAGATGCTGGGGTTACAGGTGTGACCCTGGCCTCCTTTCTTTTTAAAAAAGAGCCCAAAGCCCAGAGGGCAGAGCTAAGAGCCATGCAGACCAATAAATTAGGGAACCATTCCAGAGAACAGAAAATGGCCCTAATTAAAGAACATTTCTCTCCATCAGATGGGAGGCCTTGACAACACATGCTGCTGGATTTTAGGCTTTCTATGGGCAGGTGCCTTCTATGTTTCTTTCATTGCCTTTTAAAATCTGTAGTTACCTTCTTTCTGTCCTTCCATTATGTGTTTGGTGTTTGGGGGACAGATAATTTATCTTTTCACTTCACAAGTATCTGATTTGAGATAAGCTGCACCCTAGAGTCCTCATCCATACTGGGACCTGATGGGTATCATGAATTAATGAACATGAATCCTATCGCAAGCATCTGAGGAGACTTTGGGGCTCTTAGGAAGGGTTGCATGTATTTTGCATGTGTGAGGGATAGGATTCACTGGACCAAGAGGGCAAAGCTTTGATAGATTGGTACACTGATATTCCCTCTCTACCTGATCCCCTATGAGTCATGCTCCTTGGTACTGAGTTCTATGTCATCCCCTCCTACACTGATTGTTGACTTGGCCGTATGACTCCTTTTGACCAGTGGAATATCAGCAGATATGCAAACACAGGCTTGGTAGATGCTTAAACAAGGGAGTTTGTGCTCCGGGAACACTGCAGCCTCCATGGCTGCAGCTGCTTGCGTGATCACAGCCAGACAAGCTGGCTAATTGCTTAGCTAAGCATAGCCTAAATTGTGGAATCATGAACCAATAAATGATTTTTGTTTTAAGTTTTGGAGTGGTTTGTTTTGTAGCAGTAGATAAGTGATATAAGGTATGGATGCTTTTTTCCCCTCTTTATCTTCCACAATGCTTTTCAGTTCCTTTTGATGAACTGTTTCCTACACATTTGAGTTCCTTTGTTCTAATAACTTTGATCAATGTAACTTAGGTACTCAGATACCAAAGTTTCTACGATACACATTTGTAGTGTTAGGATGGTGGCTGGTTCTTTTTTATTTTTTTCTTTATAATGCAGCATCAGGTCCAACAATGAAGAGATAAAAGATCTAAAATCTATGATATTACCTTCACAGATTTGTTAACAGATATTATATAAGCAGTGTGAACAGATTGCTACACCATTGTATATGCTGGGGAATTTGGCCTCTTTGGAATTATATGCTTCTGAGGGAATCATTCATGCAGCCTCCTAAAATCCTTGTTATTTGTTGAATTAGTTCCTTTCTGTGCTACACACCTTACTGTGAACTTTAAAAATATATATTTCTTTTTTTTTAAAATATATGTATATATTTTATTGCACTTTAGGTTCTGGGGTACATGTGCAAAACATGCAGGATTGTTGCATAGGTACATATGGCAATGTGGTTTGCTGCCTCCATCCCCCCGTCACATATTTAATATCCCTCACAAGTGTATGATGAAGATACTATTATTCACCCACTTAGCAGATGAAGAAGTACAATCAGAGAGATTGAATAACCAATTGAAGATTGCGTAGATTTAAACCCAGCTTTTGATTTCAAAGTTTGCATTTCAAAACCATTATAAATTATTCTCTTTCTTTTCTGCATAATTTCCTTCTTTCCTTCATTCTCTTTCTGTTCCTCCCCTTTTTCTTCTGTCTTGTCTTTCCCTAAATTAAATCATACCAGTTTGTTTTTATTATGTCACATTTTTCACTTATTTGCCAGACATATGCAAATATATATTTTTTCAAAATGTATCATGTTTTATATGTATATAATTTAACCATTGCTAAACCAAGGTTTAATCAGTTTCCTATTACTGGTGTTGAGGTAGGCCCAGTTTTTCACTTGATTTTAGCCAGAATACTGAGAAGCTATTCACTATTATAAATAATGTATGATGAACATCTTTGCATATATTCCTTTGCACATATTTCTGATAAGTTTCTTAGGACCTCTTTTTAAATGTGACATTTTCAAGACTAAGGACAAGATCACTTTTAAGACTTTAAATGTATTTTTGGCAAATTACCTTGTTGATTGTTTATAAAGATTTTCATTCCTTCAAGTGGTGTGTGAGAGTGCCTGTGACACTTTCATGTGATGTTCTATAGTGCAACATGCAGTTAAGATTAGGAGAATAAAAAATTAACAACTCAGTATAATTCTAAGTTAAATAAATATGGCATATGTTCACTTTTATTTTATGAATATAGTTTTACAGGCTTGCTTTTAAAATAAAAATTAAGAAATTATATTAATTAGGGTGAACCAGAGAGACAGAACCAATAGGATATCTGTCTATCTGTCTGTCTGTCTATCTATCTGTCTATCTGTGAATGAATGAAAGGGAATTTATTAGGGAAATTGGGTCATGTGATTATGAAGGTGAAGAAATTTTATGATAGGCTGTCTGCAAGCTGGAGGTCCAGGTAGCTTCGCTCAGTCCAAGTCTGAAGGCCTCAGAACCACAGAAGCTAATAGTATAACTTTCAGTCCAAGACCAAGGGCCTGAGACCTGGGGGCTGCTGGTTCAAGTCCCAGGGTCCAAAGTCAGAGGACCTGGAGTTCTAAGATTTCCAAGAGAAGAAGAAGTAGGGTGTCCCAGCTTCATGAAAGACAGGGTGTGTATGTGTGTGTGTGGTGGGGGAGGGGGCGGAGAGAGTGTGTGAGAGAGAGAGAGAGAGAGAGAGAGAGAGAGAGAGAGAGAAATATTTACCTTTATCCTGCCTTGTTGTTGAGAGAGAGACAGAGAGAGAGAGAGAGAATATTTACCTTTCCTCTTCCTTGTTGTTGTATCCAAGCCATCAGCTAATTGCTTGGTGTCTGCCCACACTGGATGAGGGTGGATCTTTCTTACTCAGTCTAGTGCTTCATAGGCCAGTGTCTTCTGGAGACACTCTTACCAACCTCACAGATATACCCAGAATAATGCTTTCTTAGCTCTATGGGTAGTCCTTAATCTACTCAAGTTGACACCTAAAATTAACCATCAGAAGGGGTATGGGCAATAAGTACCCATTACGTAAGAGGAATGTTCCATTTCTAACTTACAGCTTTGTACAGACCTGGCTACATTATAGTCTATTTTATTATGCAAACCTAGTGAGACAAATCTTAGAACTCTAGAAGCTATACAAATTATAGAGGCCTCTGAATAGCAAGGGAAGAAAGATGGCATTCTAGATCAATTTGTCCACATTCTTGCAAAGGTGTGACATCTAATAATTCCATTATAAGAATGTACATTTACTTTAACTGTACTTATTTCATGCTTCGTGGCCAGTGCTATGTTGTCAAAAAGTCTAAATCAACAGTACCATTTCAGTTCCTTCTGTTATTGCCCCTGCCCCTGCAGATATGTCTTCAAAGTAATGGTTCTTCAAAAGAAGTCTGAGGGCTACTGTTGGGTCTTGTGGCTGCAGCTGGGAACCATCTTACTTAAAACCACAAGGTTTGATATTTACATGTTGTAGATTGTATGTAACCAGTGTGAGTGGTGCTTTTTATAAGCCTGAAATGGTTGAAAGCATTGCACCCAAAGAAGTAAGGTCAAAACCAGGCTTTCTTGATGTCCTGTCGGCCGTGAATCATAGCCTGTAGTCTTTTAAAAATTAAAAAAGGAATAAAAAAAATTTAGCAAAAAGCCAGAATATCATTTATTGATTGATGGCTTCAGTTAAATCTTAGAAGGCTAGAAGTCTATTGTGACTCTGATTAATTCTCTAGGAGAATTTTATTTTTGTAAACCAAAAAGTAAACTTTTCCAAAACTGTCATATGATTTGAGGTTAGACACAAGCTGAGGATTTAGGATAACTTGACAGTAATATTTGTTTTTAGCAGAAATAAAAATCCTTCAGCGTAGTCTTTGATCAGAGAAAAGATTAAAGCCTAACTTTTGTGTTATGCTTGTTTCAAAGCAGATTCAATAGATATTGGCTGTTTCTAGCTTTAGCATAACTTACTAACATCTGCTGAAATCTGCTGACTTATATTGTATATCTTAGAGTGAACTATATGATACTTAGGTCAGAGCAAAGTACTAACTAAATATATGTTCATTATAAAAACCACTCTGTGAAATACAACTGAGCCAGAGGAAAACAAGGTGGGGGGATGGGTAAGCAGTAAGAGAGAAGAAAAGGAAATCATAATTTGATCAACCAGAGCTAAGGAGTATTAGATTTTTAAATGCATATGTTTTTATATATGTCTGTATATATGTGTGTATGTTTTAAAAATAAGAATTTAAAACGTAGCGGGTGTAAAATTCTTATAGATATTCATAACTATGCACATTACAATTTTTTGGATTAATTTATAGAGGCAGAACAATTAAGGCTGCAAATAAAAGTATGCCAACTACTTGCTTAAAACAAGTGAGAAAACAGTCAACAAAGAGTTTAGAAATGAAGGGTAGAATTTTCTGCCTGAAGACTTTCGGTTTACTATGTAAAATGAGAAATGTGCAGGGCAGTATTGAAATGTTTAATTTTTCTTAAGTCTTATGGAAAAGATACTGTATTTGATTTTGTTTCCCTTTATTTTGTTGTTGCCATCATTAGTATCCTATTTGTTGACTCCTACTCTGTATCATGACTGTAATGTTTTGTAGACTATCTAATTTTATTGTTGTAGCAACCCCATGATATCAAGTGTTAACTGCAATTAGTCCCCATTTTATAGATGAGGAAATGAGACAAATTAAATAATTTGTTTGAGGTAATATGGTTAACAAGAAATGGAGACAAGATTTGAACATAGTTTTCAGTGTTTAGAGCAAGGACTCTTCAAAACACTTCTCCAACTTTGATTTTTAACTTTAGTGGTCCATGGTAGAAGCAGAGAACTAGATGAATATAAGAATAGAAGTTGTTGAAGAAAAGATAGGCAGAGCAGGTGTTGGGCTTGGTTTGTTCTTTGTGAGTTAGTGTTTTTCCCCTTGTTACTGGTAATCACTGTGACTAGTAGCAGGAATATCTGATACAATCACATACTTTGAGATACAGGTGGAAACTCCCAGATTAAATATTCTCTGAGATTTCTTCAAAAACTTTATTTTATTTTTATTTTTATTTTGTTTTAATTTTTTTCGAGACGGAGTTTCACTCTTGTTACCCAGGCTGGAGTGCAATGGCCTGATCTCAGCTCACCGCAACCTCCGCCTCCTGGGTTCAGGCAATTCTCCTGCCTCAGCCTCCCGAGTAGCTGGGATTACAGGCACGTGCCACCACGCCCAGCTAATTTTTTGTATTTTTAGTAGAGACGGGGTTTCACCACGTTAACCAGGATGGTCTCGATCTCTCGACCTCGTGATCTACCCGTCTCGACCTCCCAAAGTGCTGGGATTACAGGCTTGAGCCACCGCGCCCGGCCCAAAAACTTTATTATTTGAAGTTAGTTACATTTTGATGTAGTCTCTTGGAATCTAGGATTTAAAATATTAAAAAGGAAATACAGCTTCTGTGGTCACATAAGATTATTATTCATGACTTTTTATTTCCATATGATGTCTTCATCAGTTTGAAAAGTTTGCTTGCTCTGGCTGTTTTTTTTTTCTTTTTCATAAAGGTTTTGTTTTTGTTAACGTACAGAGAAATATGGTTCTTAAGGTGCTGTGGGAATAACTTCCCAATTCAAGAAGATTTTTCTTTGTGATGCATTGTTGATATTCAAAAGTCTTAGATTCGTGAATAAACAATAAGGATAGTTATTTTAATGTGTTCTGATTACCATTATTTCATTATGAATAATAAAGCCCTATTCAACTATTTCTAACTCTTAAATTGCCTACCTTGATGAGACACAAAAAATGTCTTACTATACTTATCTAGAATATGTTTTCTAGATTAGTAAAAAGACAACTACGATTTTTAAGCTGGTTGACTAAGAAAAGGGTACATAGGAAGTAAGAAAATAAGAAAGGGCTGGGCATAGTGGCTCATACCTGTTGTCTCAGTACTTTGGGATGCTAAGGAATGAGGATTGCTTGAGGCCAGGAGTTTGAGACCAGCCTGGTCAACATAGCGAGACCCCCCCAACTCTCTACCAAAAAAACAAACAAAAAAAACCTCCAAAAAAAAAAAACAAAAACAAAAACAAAAACAATTTAGCTGGATGTGGTGGTATGCACTTGTAAACCTGTAGTCCTAGCTACCTGGGAACCTGGGAGACTGAGCCCAGGAGTTCAAGGCTTCAGTAAGCCATGATCATGGCATTGCACTTCAGTCTGAGCGAAAGAGCGAAAGAGTGAGACCCTCTTTAAAAGAAAAAAAAAAAAAAAAAAAAAAAAAAAAAGGCTGGGCACAGTGACTCATGCCTATAATCCCAGCACTTTGGGAGGCTGAGACAGGTGGATCACAAGTTCAGGAGTTGGAGACCAGCCTGGCCAAGATGGTGAAACCCCATCTCTACTAAAAATACAACTGGGTGTGGTGGTGCACCTGTAGTTCCAGCTACTTGGGAGGCTGAGGCAGAAGAATTGCTTGAACGAGAGAGGCGGAGGTTGCAGTGAGCCGAGATTGTGCCACTGCACTGCAGCCTGGGTAACAGAGCAAGACTGTCTCAAAAAAAAAAGAAAAAGAAAAAGAAAACTTCATTTGTTAGGAAATGATAACAAATTCCATTTAATCCTCTTGAACTTTTTGTCAGGTAGTCAAGTGAAATTGAGGGAATGTGTTCTCTTTCAAGGTCCATGAGGGGGCGTAGTTTTAAGGGCAAGAATTTCCCAGTGCCATGCCCACCTCCCATCTCTCTCCATCCGTGAGATTTAATGGTTTATATTTGAATTTCGCGGCGCAGGAAGAGACTAAGAGTCAGTCACCCCAGCGGAAGTTTAAAGGAACTTTTCATTGGCCGGAGGAACTTGGGAAGGTGGGACTTTCTCCCGGGATAAACTCCCCTGCTCCTTCACCCACAGCTCTCTGGAATCCCCTCCCACATGGTGGGAGCTCCGTTTCCCCTCTGGAATTTTCCTGCTGGAATCCCCTTCCACACTCTTCATGGAAGTCTTCTTCCCTGTATCTAAATAAAATCACCTTTCAGCAACACTTCTTGGGTCCGATATTTACTTTTATGAGCATACGGCGCACCTGCAGTGGTACCATCGCTTATTCTCTAAGAGTTTGGAGACCAAGAACCCACAGCATTCTCCCTGGGGAGCTGTGCCTTGCCAGCACCCAAGAAAACCTGGTTACAGAACGACTAGCAGGGAATTTAAAACTAAGTTAGGGATTTAGGCATTATCACATAAAGGAGTTGAAAGCTCTGGCAGTGTTTGAGATGTTCAAGGATAACCAATATTTTTCAGCTACAAAACCCTGGATCAAAAATAATGTCAGGATAATAGCCTCTACAAAGAATTTTGACATATTTGTCAACTCTTTCTTCGTAGAAAATCTACAAATAATCCCAGGAATCTTTAACAAAAGGCGTGTCATTACTGCTCCAGGGACTGGATGTTGCCCCACGTTCACTGTTTTCCTTGCTTTTGCTGTGGTTGTGTCTCCACTGGCTGCTGTCATCAGCCCCGTGATGATGGTGGAGAACCTCAGTTGTTGTTTGGCACCTTTCTTATCACCACAGAAATGGTCATTTCCCATGGAAGCATTCTTGGAGAGTCATAACTCAAATAAATCAGCAAGAAAAAAACTAATCCCATCAAAAAGTGGGCTGAGGACATGAGTAGACAATTCTCAAAAGAAGATATACAAATGGCCAACAAGCATATGAAAAAAATCTTCAACATTATTAATTATCAGCGAAATGCAAATCAAACCCACAATGCAATACTTCCTCCTACAAAATGGCCATAATAAAATAAATTAAAAAAAAATAGATGTTGGTGTGGATGTGGTGAAAAGGAAACACTTTTACACTGTTGGTGGCAATGTAAAACTAGTAGGACTACTATGGAAAACAGTGTGGAGATTCTTTAAAGAACAAAAGTAAATCTACTGTTTGATCCAACAATTCCTAGCAATACTAGGTTATCTACCTAGAGGAAATTAAGTCATTATGTGAAGAAGATACTTGAGCACACATGTTTATAGCAGCACAATTTGCAACTGCGAAAACATGGAACCAGGCCCAAATGCCGCATCAGTCAACAAGTGGGTAAAGAAAATGTGGTCTATAAATATATCACGTAATACTACTCAGCCATAAAAAGGAATAAAATAATGTTATTCACAACAATCTGGATGGAATTGGAGATGATTAGTTACAGTGAAGTGAGCCAGGAATGGAAAACCAAACATTGTATGTTCTCACTGATACGTGGGAGCTAAGCTGGGAGGGCACAAAGGCTTAAAAATGATACATTGGACTCTGGGGACTTGGGGGAAAGTGCGGGTGGTACTGAAAGGTAAAAGCCTACACATTGGGTACAGTGTACACTGCTTGGGTGACAGGTGCATCAGAATCTCATAAATCATCACTGAAGAACTTAATTCGTGTAACCGAACACCCAATTTTTCCTACAAAACCTATCAAAATAAAAAAGGAAAAAAGATTTTGAAAAACTGTACAAAGGCTGTCATAGCTTTTCTCGTTCTTTTGTTCCCCTTTTCTTTCCTCAAGCTTGTTATTCATTGGCTTTGTCTGTACCCCTGTCCAAATGACAGGTATGCTGGTTTCATGGTTCCCCAATCAAATTTTTATGCCTATATGGTTCCTGACCTTTAGAAAAATTCTTACACAAACTATTTCTTAGTTTTTGCTCCATTAATTCTCAGGCACAGTAAGACTTCTCTGAATTTTAGGATGAAAGCCCCTTATCAGGCTCAAACTGGGACCAAGACCCTTAGGACGTGTGCTTTTTTGAGAAAAGACAGGTCAACATGGGAAATCCATACATTTTAAAATGATAATCCTGTCACTTCTTTCTTTTGCCTCCTTCAGTTCTTCATATGACTGTAAAGATTTGTGGTTATAACTGTGAATTGGGATTATTTCCTCTTTTTCCCCAGATGGAACAATGATGTGTACTACTGTGGAATTAGATCCTATCTGAATATTTTGTTAGGAGGTTTGACTCATTTCTTCCTCGGGTTTTTATATTATTCTTAAGGCTTTTCCTACCTTATTACTGGAGTTTACTAAAGATTTTAATGTCTAGCACATGCTCCTTTCAAATACCTATTGGTAATTCATTTTTTTCTGGTTCATCTGTGAAGAATCCCAACGAGCCTTTTTGAGAACTCGTAATTTGCAGTTACTTTAGAACAGCAATTTATAGAAAGGCATTGTATTAGAAATGTCTTATTTCACTCCACTCGAGCTATGAAGTGCAAGAACCATGAAGATTGAAAAATACAAATGACAGATATGTCTTTTTCTCCTTATTTTCTAGCCTTCTTTGAATCCTGGGGGGAGCCAGTCATCTGATGTGGTGCTTTTGAACCACTGGAAAGTTAGGAATTTTGAAGTACACCGTGGTGACATTGTATCATTGGTGTAAGTAACTCAGAAGCATACTATATTTGTATATAAAATTATTTACTTTTATGCTGATTTAACTGGTAATCCATTGTTAATATCATGTTGCCCAGTATTAAATTGAATACAGGTTAAATGTATGTTTTTAAAAAATGAATTTTGCAGTGTAACAATGCTATAAAAAGAAATCTCTCTTGCGTTTAAAATATGTTTGTGACTAACATATTTGGATTGGCTAAAATGTGTTTAATGAAATGTTGATTAGAAAGTATTAAAATATATGCATTTAGTATTGCTTTGGAATATTTTGAAATTTTGCATCTTGATAAGCAACTTTTTTTGTTAGCCCAATGTTTTCTTGGTTTGTATAGCTAAAAAGTATTCCTAGAAGGTGATAATGGTGACATGAAAATAATTGACGTTTATATACATCAGGATAAGTTTAACTGAAAAAGGAAGTTTCAAAGACTAGTACTGGATGCTTCTGTTTGGGGCCAATAGGTGGCACTGTTTCACTGTCATAATATTATGACTGGTCAGGAATAAAAATTTCATTCCAGTCTTAATGTAGAAAAGGAATGTCAAAATGTGCATAACTGACGTGATGATATAATACAGAGTCCTAGGACATGCTTAAATGGTTTGGAGATTTTTGTTTGTTTGTTTTAAATTTACTCTAGGAAGACTGCAGCCAAACTTGTCTAATTTCTTCTGGTTTCAGATACTTATAAAAATGGTTTAGTATGATTCCCTATTATGCCAGTTAGGGGCAGCAATTAATGTAGCAGTGTTACTGCCATTTGTCTTGGCGACAGTAAAAATATTGAGTAAAGATTTTTACCATTTATATTTCTGATTTTTGAATTGGAAGGATTTTTTCTGTTGGATGGTAACTTGTAATTGTTTGGTAAAAGCAAACCAACACTTGCTTATTCATACTTACTGTTGGCTAGTGCTTTATGGAAATAGATATTCTATAAATGTGTTTCTTTCAAGACTATTCTACCCGTATTCATTTGAAAACATATTAACCAAATCTGGTTAGTGACTAATGAAATAAATTCAAGTGAAGTTTTGTATGGCAGACATCCAAGGAGGGGTATTAAATGCTTCTCAGGTTTTGAGTGCTTTTAAAAATATTAACCTGCTTTTTGAAGTGTACTTTTATTTTGTCATTCAGAGTATTATCTTTGCAGCCTCCTAAACAACCTTTATATGCTGGCTTAGCCTTTCGTATGCTTATTATTCTTTTGCCTTTGGTTTGACAAGGTTACATCCTCACTTAGTTGGTGATGGAAAGGATACCCACCCAAGTGAAAGAGGTCACACTATACACAGACAACAAATACACAGTATTTTTTTTCCCCTCGTGAGAAACATGCTGACTATCTCCAACCAAGGAGACTTGAATAGATAATAGAAAAATCAAACAAGGCTCCTTGATATTCAGGGTTGCATGGGTCCATAAAAGTACCCTACCATATCATGGAGTATATTAAAAAGAGCACACTATCCTTTTATGTAAATATTCATAGTGATTGATATTTATTGTATACATTAGCTTCAAAACTATTCTACTCAAATTGGGATTCATATATAAATTACAGTCATTCCAGTTGAACTGTGTTTTTAATGATTCAGTTATGTGCTCTATCTTTGTCATCGACAAATAACACAAACTTTCATACGCTTGTTCTTAGAGGAGCCATTTACATAAAAGAGTGCTTGGTTACTGGTATTATATATTTAACAACAGATGATCATGAAGCAATATTGTTACTTTGAGAAAGAAACAAAAAAGCTAATACTGAATAAGGTATAAGGAAGGGTTGAGGTTATCTGTGCATACAAGGGCAGAAAGATGTTACAATTAGAAGTCATAAATAGAGAAAAGATTGTAAGCTATTGTACAAAATGTACCGATACCAGATTGTATGTTCTGCATGTTGTTTTGTATTATTTTGTTTTATTTATTTATTAACAAAGATCAGGGTTCACTTTGCAATAGCACTTCTAAGAGAAGGGTTGAATGTTATCATATGGATTTCTTCCTGGTTTGCTGTCATTAGTGTACATAGCCTTCAATTGCCTTTACTAATAATAAGGCAAAACATTAATGATCTGGGGAAAAAATTACATATGAACCAATATAACTTCTGCGTTATACTGAAATCTTTTCTCCATTTACCAATTGTCTATGTTACTTTATGTTACAGAAACACATACTATAGCAAAGCAGACTGTCCTTTCTATTGCAAGGGGTTTTGTTCAGAGTTGGTCAACCAGTGTTGTTTCCTAAAGCATGAGAGGTCTGGTGGAGGGAAGTGGGTGCATATTATTTTTTTGTGTATATTTCTTATTTTTTCCCGTCCCTTTCTTTCTGTAAAAAGTTGGTCACAGTGGAGCTATTGTTTAAGTATGTTATTCAGTAACTATATTTATTTAATAACATTACTGGTCACACAAAATACTGATTTGGTATCATCAACTCCTCAGTATATGTAGGTGACATCACACTTTCTTAGTCGATTTATGAACTAATAGTGGTGATTAAGGTGAATTTTCTATATCTTGGAATTGACTTTTCGTTAACCTTTGTGATGGCCTTCCTGGCTTAGTGTAAGTAGTGTTATTTCACAATAGTATATCACTTAACAAGTCCATTGGGACAGAGATTCTTTCACAATAAAGTCTAAATAATCACAGTGTTTTAACCTTATTTTATTTATTTTGAAGAAATATTGCAAAAATTGTATAGAGAGTTTCTATAAATCCCCTAATATTAACATTATATAGAACCATAGTTCAATTATCAAAATCAGGAAATTGTTATCAGTAGAATATTATTAGGTCTAATCTATAGACCTTAATCAAATTTTACCTGTTTTTCCACTAATGTCCTTTTTTGGAGCAAAAATTCTACTCTAGATCCCATATTTTCATTTTTTATGTCTCTCTAGTCACCTCCAATATATGCTAGTTCCTTGATCATTGTCTTTCATGACATTGACAATTTTAAAGGGTACTGGCCAGTTATTTTGCAAAATGCTGTTCAGCTTCTCTTAATGTTTGATTCTAGACTCTCTTTAAATGGAGAAGCACTGATGTTGATGGCAGTTGCTGAGGCTGAGGAAGCTGCAGCAGTGGAAACCCCTGAATGAGGGAGGAACTCTGTCTGAGTAGGCAGTAGGGCCAGCTGGGGAGGTGGATTCAACAGGGGCAGAGGAGAAGGAGATGGTAGAATTTCTCTTTCAGGCGTGAGTTTTTTTTAGTTTCTTGGAATCACATACTTGGGTCATGACTACAAGGGTTCGAGGCTTCTAGAAATAACTCTACTGAGTCAAATTTATAGTTGCTAGGAAGCAAAGAGGGAGAGCGTGTGGGTGGGAGAAAAGGCCACAGTTTATAGAGAGCGAGAAAGGAAGGAAGAAGGGCTAGATCACAGATTTCTCTATATTGAGCCAGTATTCAGTTCTATAGTAGAAGGTTCGGGTAAGAGAATTCTCATTTAATGAGAATGCCTGTAAGTCGGCATTGTGCTAAGTGCTTTGAGTATGCTGGTTTTATTTAATTTTCACAATATCTGGAGATAGTGATATTTAACATAAAGAAGCAGATTTAGAGCAAGTGAAAAGCAGGGCCAGAATTCGAATCCATGTTCATTTGACTCTAAGCCTGTGCTGTCTTATATAGCAAACACATGTAGTTATTTCACACTTGAAATGTGGTGATTAATGCTTGTTAAAATCATAATAATTTAGTAAATATATTATTAAAATTCCGCCTGTTTCTTTTTTCTCTTTTTCTTCTAGTTTTATTTTACAAGAGATTGGGTCTTGCCGTACTGCACATGCTGGGCATGAACTCCTGTGCCTAAGTGATCCTCCTATCTCAGCCTCTTAAGGGCTGGGACTGCAGGCAAAACCAATGCATCTGGCTGATTCTTTCTTTTTAAAATGTGCCTAGTAGAAAATATGAAAGTACACATGTGACATACGTTTTATTTCTATTTGATAACACTGTGTCTCGATCTTTTCCCATTATACACTGCTGCATGCCTGGAGTGTGTCTGAAGTGAACTAAGATGAAATCCTAAAGTCTGAGATAGAAAACACTAAGGTAGTTACTATGAAACCAAGGTAGACTTCTAAAGATAGGTAAACACCTGGTGTTGGTGAGAGTATTGGAGTGATCAGGTCCAAAGACACAGAGAAAAAGATACATAATCTATAAAGAGAGAGAGAAAAAAAAACTAACCGTAATATTTTAAAAATACTTGTTGACTGCTTATTTTTTTTTTTTAGCCACTGGGCTAAGAGTTCTAAATTCACTTTTATTTGATTCTTATTAAGAAAAACCAATAAAGTAGGTATTATTGTTATCCCTGGTTTTATAAATGAGAACACTAAGGCATAGAGAGGCTAAATAACCTGCTCAAGGACATAGTAAGTATTGACAAATGGCAGAGCAAAGGTTTGCAGTGCCTCACATCAAAGCTGTGTCTTAACCATCGTAATGTGATGTCTCTTTATAATGTGGTACGATGGTTTGGTTGTGTAACATCTGTTCTCACCAATGCAGGCCCTGGTATGTCTACATCTCTTTTTTTCACTTCCATTTCTTTAATCAAATTTGTGATACAGTGGTTTCTGAAATACGTGGTAGTCTCTTCATTGATAGCAATAATATTATATTATGAACATATAGTGTACATACAGTTTCAGCAGCTGGTTTGTGACATGCTAAACCAATTGCCACTTTCTGACAGATGGCCAGTGTGGTGGCTGCATCTCCATTGATAAATATGAGCAAAGAGTCATGAAGATTTGAGCCAGGGAAATAGATGAAATAGAATAGAGCCTTAAAAAAAAAAAAAAATGAAAGGTGCTTTGTGTCTTGAGTGCTTGTAAATCTTGAAAGGTTCCTTGACCCACCAAGGAAATTAATTGGAATCTGCTAAAAAAAGGAATTACATGTTTTGCCCACAGTAATGATAATACTGAATAATGACCCATAATTGTATTAAAAGCCAGTTATCAGTTGAGCTGGGAAAATATAATTGTGTATATTTATCTGTTCTATCTGTACTCGTACCCATTTTAAAAATCTATGGCTAAACATTTTTCTGAGTTTGTAGTTAATATTGTATATTTACGAACCAAATATAGAAAGACCATTGATCTTCACAGAAAGATTCTATAGGCAGGTTGAAGTACCTACTTTCCTAGCTTTTTTTTTTTTTTTAGATTGACAATAAAATGTTGGGGAGGGAAATTCCATGTTCCATGTTGCAGTTTATTTTAAAGAGAGATGTAGTTTTTGGCACTTTTAATTATCCTTAGTAATTTGCAGTAATTACTAAGTATATGTATAAGTAATGTTTTTTAATAAATGAGGTAGTATGAGTATTACTGCTATCATTTGATATAGATTACAACTGATTTTTAAATGCTGTTCATAGCCATATAGAAAGTTGGTATCCTTAAGATAGTCCTTAACAGCAATTTACTTTCTTAAGTAGGATAAACTGCCTTCACAATGCTTATACATTTAATTATGTAATGAGACATTTTCTTAGTTCTGAGACAAATTACAGCTTAGAAATGTTTTATAAATTTCAATTTTGAAGTAATGAGATTTTATGTTAATGTAACTATAGGAGATATACGTAGCTTCTGTTCATCCTGTTTTATAAATGTTACAACCTTTGAGAGGTACCTAGAAGTTATCAAAGAACAAAATTATACAGGCAATGTTCTATTAAATACTAGTGCTTATGTTTATAAATGTTTTTATTTTTACTCTGAAATAATCTAGTCTCTGAGAACAATGTTTCTTATATTAAAAAAAATAAGTAAATGCAAAACACCATTTACAAAGGACCTCCCAAATACACATTATATATTATATGTAAGGAGTCAGATTGAGCTGTTGAGGAGAAGCATTTTAAATGTTAGTTTACATGAGAGTTACAACAGAATTAAATAAAATTTTAGAGCAGTAAACAGTTTAGATTTTCAGCAGGAAATGAAACACAAGGCAAATCAACCGTCATATAGGTGTGTCAACCTATCTTAAATACCTTTGGAATCAGTAACATATAGAGGCATACATAAAGATAGGCCTCAGGTCAGTCAGTGGCTGATTTCTACTTCTGGCTATAAATGGACTAGTTTATTTCAAACTAAGGCCTATACTGTGAATAATGAGAAAACTAGATTAAAATTGATCTATCTGTCTGTCTATCTATCTATCATCTATCTATCTATCTATCTGTCTATCTACCTATCTATCTATCAGTTGACAGTTGAGCACTATCAAGGGCTAAAGATCTAAGAATGAAAGGAAACACACTGAAGCAAGCCCTGTATTTGATGTAATTTTTTTACCTCGGGTTCTGTCAATTTGCAAGCAGCACAGGCCAAGTTGAGAAGCCAAGCAGCGATAGCTAAGATGGTGACAGGGTGAGCAGAAATGTTGGCAGTTTCACAGTGCCTGCAAACTAGAATTCAGGAAGGAGGAATAAGGAATCTGGTAAAACACTCAGCTTTTCAGTGGGATTTCTATAGGGCTATATTCTAGGAGTTAGGGGGAACTATAAAAAGGCTACTACTCACAAAAATCAAAAAGTATCCTTTGAGAAACTCAATCTTGATTTTAAGATGATATGCCTTTAACTGTCTGTCATTGTTGGAAGCAAGAGACATCATGCAGAGTTTCTATATATATTTTTTTACACAACACTTGCCATGTGATAAAAAATTATACCATGTATATTAGAAGCCAGGACCAAGAAAAACAACATAAAACAAGGAAGGATAGAAATAGTCTCACAGTGATCCACATATTGGAATGATTGGACATGGACTATAAAATAATTATAATTGGCCAGGTGTGGTGGCTCATGTCGGTAATCGTAGCACTTTGAGAGGCCAAGATGCGAGATCACTTGAACTCAGGAGTTCAAGACCAGCCTAGGTGACGTAGCGAGACTTCCCTGGTCTCTGCTTAAACATAAACAAACAAACAAACAAAAGCTGGGCATGGTGTTGCATGCCTATAGTCTCAGCTACTCCAGAGGCTGAGATGGGAGGGAGGATAACTTGAACCTGGGAGATCTAGGCTGCAGTGAGATATTATCTCACCATTATACTCCAGCACATGTGACAGAGTAAGACCCTCTTTCCAAAAACAGAAAATAATTATAATCAATTTTTTATAAAAGTGATGAAAAGATGGATAATTTCAGCACATAATAAGAATCCACAAAAATAATTTAAAGAAATTCTAGAAATAAAAACTGGGAAATGAAGAACTCAACAGATTAGTTTAATAGAAAATTAGACACAGCTGAGGAGAGAATTAGTGAACTGGATGATAGGTCAATTAAAAAATATATATAATGGGACATGGTGGGAATAAAAGAATGGAACATGCAATTATTAATGTAAATAGTATAATAGTGAAAAAAGCTGGCCACCATCTAATTGGAGTCCCAGATAAATAGGAGAGTAGGAATTGAGGAAGAAGCATTATCTTAATAGGTTAAGGCCAAGAGTTTTTCAAAATCAATGAAAGACATCATTTCACAGAATCAAAAAGCGCTACTAGAATAAATGCAGTGAAAGCACATGTAGGGCATATGGCAGTCAAACCACTGAAAACCAAAGAAAATAAAAGTGTTAAGAGGAAAAAAGACATATTACCTTCAAAGAAGCAAAAATATAGCCTACCTTTTCAACTGATGGAAGACTGGAGATAACTGAATGACATTGTTAAAGTGGTAAAAGAAAAAAATGTCAATGTAGAATGTTGTATCTGTTGGAAATGTTATTAAAAAATGAAAGAGAAATACATTATTTTTCAGACAAACAAGCTGCTAGCACATGCTCAGTTGTACTATTGGAGTTCACTTACACAACAAATTCAAAGTGTTAAGAGTTTCAAGATGGTAGCTTCAGAGCATTAAGCCCCAAATGTGGGGGCCCTTCTGAGCCCAGGATTGTGTGTGACTGCACTGGTCACATTGCCATGAAGCCAGCCCTGGTGGTTGCTACAGGGGTGGGCACTGGACCTAATTGGGTCCAATCAGAGCCATTCCTGGAAATGGATATATAAATATTAGGAATGAAAACTATTTATTTTATTAGAGTTTGGACAATATGATATGTAGAAAACAAGTCACATTTCCTTAAGGTTACCTCAGTAAAATATGAGCCAAATGTAATAGTTAGAACTTTGGTTCCCAAGTGGATTCCATTCTCTAATTCCCTGGATACTAAGTATAGTACGATGATGCATCCTTGAATAAGTTCCTTTACATTGCCAAAGGGACTTTGCAGATATAAATAAGTTTATTGATCAGTTTACCTTAAACATTATCCTGGATTATCCATGTAGGCCCAGTGTAATCACATGAGCCCCTAAAAAGAGAGGCAGAAATAGTAGTTAGGGAGATGCAGCACACGAAGTCAGATCCAAAGGGCAAGAACATATTGTTACTGTCTTTGAAGATACAGGGGCCATGAGCACAGGAAAGCTGGCTGCCTCTAGAAGCTAAGAATGACCTTCACTCAGAGATAACCAAGGAAACAAGTACCTCAGTCTTACAACTACACAGAATTTTGCCAACAACTTAATGTGAGCCTGGAAATAGATTATCCTGAAATTTCTAGATAAGGGCCTATACCCATTGACACCTTGATTTTGGCCTTGAAAGACCCTAAGAAGAAGACCTAGTCAAACCCACTAGACTTCTCTCTTAGAGAGCTTTGAGATAATAAATAGATGTTATTTTGAGCCTCTAAATTTGCTGTAATTTGTTACAGTAGCAATAGAAAATCATCTTAAGCAATAAAAAATACAAACAGTTCTAAAGCCACCTTTACTATATACAAGGAAATGTACTTTTACAAATATTATTAAGCATTTGAAAACACTGATTTTATTTATATAACTAAAAAATTTTGTTTTCTTCTCTCTGAAACAAATCTGAACGCCTCTACCTGCCAGTTCTTCTGTGCAAGACTATGGGACTAGGCTTTGGGAGATCTTGTTTCTACTTTGAGTTGCATCACTTTTAACTGGCTGAGTGACCTTGGACAGGTTATTTTAATTGTTCCTTGGATCAATTCTATCATCTGCAGAATAAGAGGTACAGACTAGCTGATCTTTAAGGTCTCTTTCATTTAAAAAAATGCATGAAAATAGCTTTAGAGATCAAAATGGAATTGTTAGGAAGCCTAACATAAGATTCCCTCAGGATATCAGAAATCTATGTTGCATAGTTTTAAAGCTGGAGTCAAAACTGACTTGAATTTTTTTTTTTAAAGAAGAAGAGCTATCTTGGCACATTAAATAGAAAGTTTGGAATAGATAGGAGACTTGGAACACCAGGTCTTTATTGGCAAAAGACATCAAATGAATATATACTTACCAAGATTAAGTCTGTAGTTGCAATTATTAAATGTTGAAAACAGAAAAGTTGGCAGGTAGATGTTTTACAGAAGGATGAGATCAAAATCCTTTCCTATTTAAAATTACTCAAAATAAGATAGTGGTAGAAATCTTTCTTTCTTTGTTCTTTGTAATTTATTCTGGGAGTAGAGTTTTTAATATGCTAATGGTTAATTTTGTTCTGGTTATCTCCATCTTTCTTGTCAACTTAAGATGTGGTTCTTGCTAATATAGACGTTAGAGTCTATATTCTGTTTCATAGTTTAGGTCTTGGAAAGGTGGAAGAAATCTCTAAACTAAACTTAAACATAACCTTATTTGATTCAAGGTCAGTAGATACCTTTCATTTTTCTTTTCCTTTTAGGAAAAAAAAAAAGGCACTGTTTTGGTAAGTGGAGGTGGCAGGGCTGAGAAATGTGTCTGTAGCTGATAAGAAAGGGAAAGGGCTTAAAATGACACCCACCAAATTTTATCAGTGCCTTGGAGCTCAGGAAAATATTTCTTTCCAAGAAGAGAACAGGAATGCCTTTTAAAAACATTGTTTATTTTCATTAATGAGAAACCTCAAGGACCCATGAAAGGTTATTTATTTGCATAATCTAGTGACAGGTTTACTCATACTGAGAGGTTACATTAATATTTACTGATGGCACAGGTATAGGTTTCACTTTATTAAAAATTGTATGGATGTTGGAACTGCATTTGAAGAAGCTGGATTGGTTTGGTTTGGCTATGGATATGATAATTATAATTTGGTTTTCTGTACTTTTAGAGGTCATAAGTTACATTGCAAGGATTTGATTTGTGTATTTGGATTGCTGGAAAGTTACTATATAGTAGTATGACAATACAGTAGGAAACATTTCAGTGTGAAGAATAGTATATCTCAAATAAATTTTACTGTAGAATTAAGTAAGAATCATTAAAATATTCCAGGTTTATTAAAAATTAATTATTCTACTAGAGGATCTTTAAAGAGCAATAAGAACTTGAAGAAATAATAGGAAAGCTTTGGTAACAATGACACTGTGTTAATTGAGTTGAAAGAAGGTAAAGAATGTATTAACAGAATGGATCCAAATTTGGCAGAAAAGATTTGTAGTAAATCAAGGGGGGAAATCAGTTAATAAAGAAAGAGGCCAATTATCAGTGAGGGGAGGTGAGTGTATTTAATGATTCTAAATGAAAGGTTAAACTGCTTGGGTGAATTTCAGTTTAACAAAAAGGAAGAAAAGCAATATGGATAATTAAGCAGTAATAAGATCATACTGGAAAAAAAAAAAGCAGAAAACTGCCTTAGGTATTAGGGGAATATTGGCTAATGAACTTAACGTCCTGCAGTTATCTTTGAATATTCACTTTAGCTTTAGAAATGGGAGAAGTGATGTTTTTACTTATTTTCAAGGAAGTATAATTCTTCAGCACACTTTATCATATTGTGGACTTTAAAAAAAAGTAATTTCAACTTTTATTTTAGATTCTGGGGGCACATGTGCAGGTCTGTTACTTGGGTATATTGTGTGATGCTGAGGTTTGGGGTATGATTGATCCGGTCACCCAGGAAGTAAGTATAATAGCCAATAGTTAGTTTGTCAGTCCCTTTCTCCCTTTTCCCCTCCGCCACCTAGTAGTCCCCAATGTCAGTTACTATCATCTTTATGTCCATGAGTGACCAATGTTTAGCTTCCATTCCTAAGTGAGTACTTGTGATATTTGGTTTTCTCTTCCGGCGTTAATTTATTCTTAGGATAACGGCCTCCATCTGCCTCCATGTTGCTGCAAAGGACATGGTTTCATTCTTTCTTATGGTATTCCATGGCGTATTTGTATGACATTTTCTTTATTCAGTCCACTGTTGATGGGCATCTAGGTTGATTCCACATCTTGGCCGTTGTGCATAGTGCTGTTATGAACATACAAGGGCGTGTGTCTTTTTGGTAGAATGATTTATATTCTTTCAGATATATGCCCAGTAATGGGATTCCTGGGTCACATGTTAGTTATGTTGTAAGTTCTTTAAGGAATTCCCAAAATTCTTTCCACAGTGGCTGAACAAATGCTATTAAATGCTGCTTATTGCATATTCTCTATAATATCGATATTGCATCTACCACAGATGCCTATGCAGTGTCATCACTATCAACCATCAGTTTTTTTTTTTTTTTTTGAGATGGAGTTTCGCTCTTGTTACCCAGGCTGGAGTGCAATGGCGCGATCTCGGCTCACTGCAACCTCCGCCTCCTGGGTTCAGGCAATTCTCCTGCCTCAGCCTCCTGCGTAGCTGGGATTACAGGCATGTGCCACCATGCCCAGCTAATTTTTTTGTATTTTTTTTTTCTATCAGTTATTCTTAACGTGAAGTAGCTTGCCATAAACACCAACAATGTGATTCAGTCTGCCAGTATTGAAGGAGCAGTGATTCTCTGTATCTCCATGCTGGATTATGCCGGGACTCTTAGCATCTGCTATATATTAAGCTGAAAAGGGACATGTACAACCAGGGAAAACTTGAAAACTTTTAAGGGTATAGTAAAACTCAGGTTTTAATGACATCTGGCTCTGTACTTTTGTATTTTTTTTGTATTTGATATTTTGTATTTTGGGGAAGGCTGCCACATAAAAGTCCAGAATGGAATAACTTTGGAATAGATGAATACACTAACTCCAGTTATGTGAAGAGGGGCCACAAACAGCCAGGCAAAGAAAAGAAAACACGTAGATTACAACGGAAAACTTGTCTTTGGAAAGTACAGTCACCCTGTGCATAGCTAACTAGTAGCTAGATTTTCACCAGCCTTTCATCTATGTAATAACATTGAAATAACAGCAAATATTCAAGAAGTAGAAATGATATTCTTTATTTTTATTACTTTTAATAGTGTCATTTTGGAATGATAATAATAGTTTTATTTGTTAAAGTAAATATAGGGTATATATACAAAATGAAATAAGCATGTTGCTTAATCAAATAATTCTTTATCCATTTTTATCAATACTCTTTTGAATTCTTTTTCTTTTTCTTTTTTCTTTTTTTTAAGAGAGATGGGGTTTTGCCATGTTGGCCAGGCTGGTCTTGAAATCCCGGCCTTGAGTGGTCCACCCACCTCAGACTCTGAAAGTGCTGGGATTACTGGCATGAGCCAACGCACTCAGCATAGCACTGTTTTGTAACAAATTTGCACAAAGGAAATAACTACCATGACTTAGCAGTCATTAGCTTATTAACCTGTCCATAAAATTAAGTTTTAAAGTTTAAAGTGATGTTTTTCAATTTCATGTGGAAAGTTAGCATGAAAATACGAATTTTTAAAATAATTGTGTCTTTCTTAATAAGAAGCATAAATATGCTTATAGTTGTTGGAGTATTGAAGAAATTACAGCTAAAGATTTTGGTTGGTTATAATTATTGGTGATTCTGGAACTGTGGTTAACTTACAACATAATGGTTGCGTGTCTTTGAAGGTTTCATTGGGCAAAGCAGTATTTTAAATCCTGCCAGAATTTGAAATACAGTGTGTCATCATACACTATAGCCATACTTTGAATGTAACTTTTAATTTTCTATGAATATTACATTAATGAGCACCATAAGGCCTTAATAAGTTACCACTAACAAATGGCACATAATAATATAATAGCTGAGAGTAATTGCTCTGAACTTTTCAAGATACATTTTCTTACCACTTTTTTTTTTAAAGAGATGTATACTTGAAGATATTCTCTTTAAAATTCATGTGGAATTGATTGAAATAAATTCAGAGTGTGTATATATATATATATTATATATATATATATACACACACACACACACGCACACACACACTCATGCTTAAAGTAAAATAAAGCAAAACTGAATTGTGAGTTAACATACCTTAAAAATATTAGTTGGATTACATGTTGACTGGTGAACAAAGGACACTCTTAGGGAGATCATGGCTTTAAGATTTTTTTTACAAGTCATTTTATTGAATGTGCCACCACATTTGGCATAAAAAATATTGAATGTGGTATAGACTAAGATGTATATAACAGTTAAATTTTTACTGACATTTCAAGTAGTAGAATAATAGAGATAATACCCATAGATTAGGTTCTAGTCTGGGTTTTGTTTCCAGTAGCTAGGTGACCTGAGTAAGTCACTTAATTAGTTAGGACTTCATTTTCTTAAACTATAAAGTCATGAACATGTCCTCGGTGACCTCTTCATTAACTTTCACACTGATGTGATATATATGGCCTGGCTTTGATGGAACCTTTCTGAATCCTGTTCTTTATTCTAGTATTTATTCTAGAAGATAGCATTTTGAATGTTCAGGGACGTTCAAAAGAAATATAATGTGATCCATATATGTAATTTTAAATTGTTTAGTAACACATTGAAAAAAGTGAAATAATAAGTATAATTTTAATTTTAATAGTTTCTAACCCAATATATCTAAGATATTATTTCCACATGTAATTAATATTAAAATATTAATTAGATATTTTACATTTTTTGAAATAAGATCTTAAACATCTGGTGTTGGTTTCATTTGGCACATCTCAGTTTGGACTACTTGCATTTCAGGTGTTCAATAACCACATGTGGCCTCATCTACTGTACTGGACCTTGCTGCTGAAGTTATGGCATCTTTGTATCTCTACCCATGAATCAAATTTATGGACTTTAGAGTCAGCTTTAATTACCTTTCGTTTTCTCCTCTCTTCTGTACCATAATGACAGAGACTTGCATGTGTTAGTTTGTCAAGAGTTACAGGTAAATCATTACATTTTTCTCTTATTTCCAAACATCTGGAAAGAGTAGTAATGTTTATTTCCAAACATCTGCAAAGAGATATTTTTGGGAAAAAACATCTGTGAACTCTTCAATTCCTTAAGTCACTTACTCCCTTAGTTTAGTGAAATCAGATTTCTATCTCTAATCTACAAAAAACTCTTTGGAAAAATTCTAAAATCTTCTCATCACTAAATCCAATGGCCACAATATAAATGTGGCCATCTCTTAGCAGAAATGGACAGTATCCATATTTCCTCCTTGAAGCTTTCTTGTCTTTTGTGGCATATTACTTCCTTTCTCTTGGTTCTGTTTTAGCTTTGTCTGCTTTGCTGATTCCTCTTGTCTCTCTTCTCTTTTCCCTTTGTCCACTGCTCTTGACTTCTTGCCTACCTGATTTCTTTTTGAAGCATTATACCTATAATTTTAGCTCTCTATTGGATATATGTGTGTGATGATATTCCTCAGACTTCTCAAACCCAACCTAGCCCATACCAAACTTATTTTCTTCTTCTGGTTACTATTTTGATTCTTGGCATCATGTTTAGTCACAAGTCAAAGTTAGAGACGTCACTTCCATCTTTAACTTCTAGAATTTTCTTATCATCTGTATCCAATTAGGCACAGAGTCTTTTTGGGTCTACCTGAAAAATATCTGTTGAATATTTTTCTTTTCTCCATTTGCAAAGTCCAGGTACTACATAGATCTCTCCTTCTTTCTCCTTCTTTGAGTGTGATATGTTTTCTCTAGTACATTTTCCACATTGCTACCAGATTTATTTCCAACATAATTTGGATAATATCACTTTCCTGCTTAGAACTTCTGCTGATTCCATTTTCTTCTTACATTGCATGTGAGTCCTAGACTGCTGTTCTATCTTTAACTCTAGACATTCTCGTTTATAGTTCTCTCTTCTCTAAAAGTCAAGACTTAAAAATATTTCAGATGTTGAAATTTTAGGCTTCTTGATGGCTACTGGGAGAAACTAGCCATCAAGTATGGATAGTATGGCCTCTAGAGCACGGCTATACTCATAATAAACGGGCAAATATGATGTATTGATGTGATAGCCATAATTAGATTAATAAACATATTTCTTTGCTTTTTGTTTGTTTGTTTTTGGTAAGTAAATCCCTGTCTGTATATTTTAGTTCTTGGGAAGCAAGAGTTAATAACATCCAGGTAACAATGAATGATGTATGCTTTATTTACACATAATGCTCTCTGTACTTGTAAACTTGAGGATTATCTTGGTTAAGCTGTACAGCTCTGCTGACTTTTATAGGAAAACAATAGATCCCCTGAGGTAATACTAATGTAAGTAAAAAGTAACTTTGGCCGTTAGTATATCTAGTTGGGGTGAGAAAGAATGACTTTGTTACCTATTTACTAATATTTTTACAATCGGTTGTTTCCTGGCCTCTTTATTCTCCTAGCGTATTTCATTGAGATGAGATGAGATGTTAGTTCTCTAAAGTGCAGCATATTTTTCTTCCTTGCTAAATCCTTTTATTATTAACCTCATTTGCCTTAGCTGACAACAGGCTTCCCTTAAGCAGTGTGAGCATGGATGCTCTGAGGAAGAGGATAAATATTCATTGTAGTGTGCTACTTCTTGGAGACCTTTAGGAAGTACTAAATAGTATGAGAAAGTGATTTTTGCTTCTACTTCAGAAGTGTTTGTTTAAATACTTAATTGCTTAATTTGAAAGAATATTAGAGGTCATAAACATATACTCAGCATGTTTTGCCCTTTTCTCAAAACAAAAGCAAGATAATAAATGACGATCATAATTAAAAGAGTAATTAACCTTACTATCTCTGTAATCCCAAGGAAGTCTAGACATGAACTCAGGAGTTGGCATATTGTTTTCAATATACATACCACCCATTTTTGAACATTTATTCTGTAAACTGACTGGTATTATGCTTAAGTGAGTATGAGCAGTGTGACTCACATAAGTAGGAGAAAAGAATCCAAAAACTGCAACAAAATATTCCTTTTAAAATGAGTACCATCTTTTACAGAACTGAATATATTTCTGGACTGCATATAGAATTGGAAATTTTAGAACTAAAAGTTTTTAAGAGCTTACTATGTGTCAGGAATTGTTCTAAATACTTAGCATATATTACCTCATTTAATCTTTCCAATAGCACTCTGAGGTAAGAACTATTATTGTACAGTGAGGAAACTGAGGCATATAGCGACTGGGTAACTTGCCTAACGTCACCCAGTAGGTGAGGTGCTAGAGTGATGCTTCCTACCAAGCACTTCTCGCCTCAGATGTGAAGAGACACAGGCAGAAAATGGCCATGTGCAAGTCAAGAACGCCTGAGGCTGCCAGAAACTAGGAGAAAGGCGTGGAACAGATCCTTCCTTACTGCCTTCAGAGGGAGCATAGCCTTCTTGGCACCTTAATTTCATATTTCTGGCCTCCAGAACTGTGAGAGAATACACTTATGTTGTTCTAAGCCACCCAGTGTTTGGTATTATGTTATGGCAGCCCTGGGGAATAACACACCATATGTCATGAAAATGTTCCTTATTGATCAGATTTGTTTTCAGTTTCTTTTTAAGTGTATATACAGCCATAGAGCCATGAAAATCTTAGAAATCAACTGATGTAAAATACTGAATTTGGAGATGCGGGCCTTGCTGTTGGTCACACAACTTTAATGGTGGAGGCAGAGCTAGAGCCCTGAAGACAAACTGTATTAGAATTCCTAGAGGTGGACATGCTGCGGTTTTAGTTAGATCCGTAAATACTTTTTTTCATCATTGAATTTCTAATTAAGGAAAGCTTTATCACACAGAGAAATGATAAATGTTTGAGGTGATGGATATCTTAGTTACCCTGATTCGATGATTACACATTATATGCTTGTATTAAAATGTCAGATATACCTCATAAATAAATACAACTATTATGTATTAATTCAAAACAAACAGTTTTAAAAAGGAAAACCATCATTTCCATATTTTACAAGTTTTAATATCCTAATCATTAATTTCTGGATATAATTAATTGCGTCTTTTTGGTTTATTAATTTCCTGAATCTCTACTTTGAACCAAATTTTCTTGATAATATGAGACAGTTTTGGAAGACCTTTGGGCACAAAGCTCTGTTTTGAAAATTTAGAAGAAAAATCATGTTATTCACGTGATGATTGTGTTGTCTATTACTTTGTTTAATAATTATAAATTCACTAAGATATATCCAGTTGGGAGACTATTTATGTAAGGGAGCTGGAAATTGACATGTATACATAGTAAATTGCTTACTTTAGTTGATGATTTAAAAACTATATATTTAGAATATCTATTATTAAAATGAACATATATAAATAGGTATAAAGATGTTTGTAAAAGTCACTTAACTCCCCAAGAAGATACTATTTTTTAGAATATACACGTCCAGGTTTATTTATCTCTATGTTTGTACACACATGTGTGTGTATGTTGTATATAAAATGGAATTGTGTCATATGAACAATCTTTTAGCCTACTTTAAAAAACTCAACATTATAGTGGCAAATTATCTTTTTTCCATTGCAGTAAATACATTTTGAAGGAATACTGTGACACTGCAAGTGATACAGAAACAATTGTTTCCAGTTTTTACTAAATATTATGTTAAATGTATTTTTGCTTTGTAAACAACAATCTGAAAAATATTCAGGCAGGTAAATCATTGTACCGTTATCTAATTCTTATCCTGTGTGGAATGAAGTTTGCATGATGAACACAGAGCATCATAAGAGCAATTTCCAGTCTCCAGAATGAAGTGAAAACTCAGAAACATATCTCAATAGGAAAAAATTTGCAGTAGGTTGCAGAGATGTGCCAAAGTCAATGTACAAGCAAAGACTTCAAAGAAAAGAGGAGTTAAAAAAGCCTTCACTATAAACCTTAAGCTATATATTGGGAGTAAAAATGATTACAGCCCTTTAGGGAAGCAATTTGGCAATGTGTAACAAGAGCCATAAAAAAGCTTTCCTCTTTGCTAGAATGTGTGTTCCTGTGCATGTGCTTGTATGTGTGTGTGTATTTCAGGATGATTTTTTGCTTTTTATTTTTTGTTTGAATGTTTTATTTTGAAAAAAATTAAACGTGCTTCACTTAGAACTCCTGTCATCTGCTTCCCATCTGTATTATTTTGTACCAAATCCCAGATATCATATTGGCTTTTAATTTTGATTATTGCTTTTAATATGTAGTACTTCAGTTGTGAGGAATGCATTTTAGGAAAATAATGTGCAATATTGGAAAGACTTACATCTAGTAAGTTTCTAACAGAATTATTTGTAATGGTACACAAATGAAAAGCAACTATCTAACACTTATCTAACACACAATTTATAAGACAGAATATAAATTGTGGAATGTATCCTTGATGGAATACCATACCTAAAGTGAAGCCTATGGGGAATTTCTGTTAACATGGGAAAAAGCTTATGCTGTTAAATAAGTAAATGAATAAGATGGTTAAACAAGTATGTAGAATCAAATAAGCAAACAGAAACGTGGCTTGGAAAAATATGAGAAGGAACTATACTAAAATGCTGAATAACGATTTGCTTGTGTTACAATCTTACAATGATGTGGCTGTATTTTTTTCCTTTTGTCTGCTGTTCAATGTAGTCCATAATTTTATATTGACCATTAATTAGTGTTACTAATTAATAGGACAAATGCAATAATCTTGAATTGTGACAAAAACATGGAACATCATATCAGGCTTTGGATAATCATATAACCTAACTGTAATCATTTTTTGGCATTTGTGGGAACGAATTATAAGGACAAATAATATCAAAGAAGGATTTTGATAGGATTTTCCTTGTGGAAAAATTTGCTAATAACTACTCTCCATCCTTTCTTCTTCTGGTTAACTTTTCTTCTTTGACCAGTTTAAAAAAAGACAAAGAAAACATTTATTAAAAAATCTCCCATAAACACCTTTGCTTATGAAGTATTAACAAAACAATAAAATAGCCTGGCCTTCTTTCTAACTTTCTGAAAGATTAATTTGTTGGTATTAAATTAACTTCTCATTTCTACTCTATCTTCCTCTATTTTCTTTCAGTTCTTGAAATTTGCATAAAACTGAAAAATCAATGTGTTTCGCTGTATTTGTGAAAGAAATATTCCCTATCTAATAGGATTAGATAATAGCAGTTAAAATTTCTTAAAAAATTCAATTTGAGTGCCCAAGTAGTTGTGTATGTATTCTGTGTAGTTTGTTTATTGCATTTCAAATGAGTTTAAGTTTGAGTTACAATTTATGTCTGAGGGTCTGGCTCCCCTCTCTCCCTGTACTCCTTTGACCCTCATGCTAAGGTGGATCTCAGCTGACACAGCTGAATTTAGAAATGAAGCATATTGCCTGGTTTCAAGTTGTCTTCTCAGGCCTCTAGAGGTGCAGTAATACTAAGAGCTACTCCATGAAGCGTTTTTATTTCATTGAAATCTAACATAACTTTATTTGAATTCTCTGATTTTCGAAGTCAGCTTCATTCAAAGCAGAAAGCCAAGAATGTTTTCCAGACTTTAGCAATTTCCTTTACTGCTCCATATTCTTTCTTAGTGACAATGTACACTTGTAATCCTCCTATCAAAGGATCAGCCTGCATTGAAGAGGGAGTTACCTGTGAATTTCTGATCAGTAAAAAGGATATGTTTAATTTTTTTTTAAAAAATTTAATTTTAGTGAAAAGGATATGTTTTAAGGGAAAAACTAAGTTTTACTATAAGAAATTAATGATAATATATAGTACCAGAAACGTTGCCTCTCATTTAGGTAGCTGTGACAAAGGGAAAGGACACAATCAATGGATCTTAAGACTAGAAGTATCACACACCACTTTACTTGTATTTCATTGCTTAAAGTAGTGAAATGTTTACTCTTAAAGAGGATTAAGGAAATATAGTATAAAGATATAATAAGGATATAAAGGAATGTTTATTATTTGTAAGTACTTTCATAGATATGATTGGTTGATCAGTTTACTTAAATAAAATTTATTGAGTACTTACTGTTTATTGTCATTATTGTGTTACTAGTGTCTGTCATATGCACAAGGGACAAGATCCCTGCACTCATGGAGCTAACATTGTTGCGATAATACTGTTTTGGAAATAAGCTTGTCAGTATTAATCAAGAACCTTAACTATTCTTTTATCTTTTTTTCCCCATTAATTTTACTTCTGGACTGCTACACTAAAGAGATACTGTTAAATATGAAAACATGTATAATGATCAAGATTACAGTTTTCTTTGTAATATTGAAAAATTAGAAACAGATGTCTAGTAGGAAAATAGAGGGAACTACATTATATTTACTCATCGAATATTATAAACTTATCAGTTTGTATTAGAAACAGTTGCCACATTTTTTTAGTGGCTATTTTCAGTAACATTTTAGCATTCTATGATGACATAAAGCAGATAACATAGTTAATTCTGGGTGTGAGGAGTGGCAAATGGTGAAGATTTTAGATTGTTAGGATTGCATAGGAGAATTCTATGTCCCCAAGTATGGAGTTTATGTACAAGGAGATTAGGAGGATGTAGGGAAACTGGAAGTTTTGAATTCTAATAGTGTATCAAGTCATTCAAGGAGACATATTCTGAAGGCAACTGGAAATATAGAATCAGAGACTGGTTAAAAATAAAGGCTAAAAATGTTCTTTGGGGATTCATCAGTATGGAAATGTTAGTTGATCTTGTGGTAGCAGATGAGCTGTGAAGAAGTGAATCAAGATGAAGGAGAATATAGGCAGAGAATCAAGGGGGATGCTGGTGGAGAGAAGAGGAAAAGGATCTTGAAGAGAGTGATAGGAAGATCAGAGGGATAGGAGAATCAGGAAAATTGTCTGTTTGAGGAAGTTGTGGAGTAAATAACTTTTTGAAGGGAAGTAGAGCAGAGAGGCAGAGGAGAAAGATTGGAGGAACAATTTTATTGGTAATTTACGGTAGTTTTCCTAGTAACTTTGAGTGGTAAAATGGTAAGTTACTCATTTGTTAAAATAGAAAGCATATTATGTTTATTACTGATAGAATAATAGCATTCTGTAATTTTTTTTTTTTTTTGAGAAGGTGTCTCGTTCTGATACCCAGGCTGGAGGGCAGTGGCATGATCTTGGCTCACTGCAACCTCTGCCTTCTGAGTTTGAGTGATTCTCCTGCCTCAGCTTCCCGAGTAGCTGGGGAGTACAGGCGTGTGCCATGACATCTGGCTAAATTGTATTTTTTGGTGGAGATGGAGTTTCACCGTGTTGCCCAGACAGGTCACGAACTCCTGACCTCAAGTAATCCGCCTGCCTTAGTCTCCCAGAGTGTGCTGGGATTACAGGCGTGAGCCACTGTGCCCTGCTGCATTCAATAAAAATTGATAAAAGTCTTTTGACTATTTAAAAACAACTTTTGATTAAAGATTTGATAGAGTAAGCAGAAATAATTTACATTTTTAATAGAAATTTGGTTGTACAACGAAAATGCACTTGAACATTTGTTGATACAAAGGAAAGAGTTATACTAATAAGTAGTCAAAATACCCATTTTAGGTATTCATTTATTGAAAAAAAAATGTATATCTTAGAGACTGGAGCAGGCTAAGTGACTTGAAAGCTGCAAGAAAGAAAAAAAAAGGTAGCAAATTTAAGTTTTAAATCTTTTAGACAAAAATATCTAGGTAGTATGGTTCTGTTTAGAAACTCAAAGATTCATGTGTTATATCCTGAAGCAACTAAAGAACATGGTGAACATTTTTCATATGTCACAAACTATTTTATATTTTTGCTTTAAGGGACAAATGAGCAATATTTGGAGACTTCACAGTAACTTTGTGGGGAGAGCTAGGACATTTGTAATGAGAAAGATACAGTTTTGCCATGTATGAAAAAGTATGTTATACAGGCCAGTAAAATGTTTCAGTATCTTGTATACCTAGAAGGGCTGCTGTATATATCTCATTTATCCATAAAACCTTCTAGTTTTAAATTGGTACAGACAGTATCCTTAGTAAAGTAGTATGGTTGGAACACACTGAAATTTCTGTTTATATATTATGTTTTTGGCCCACTGCCAAATCCAACAGCTAGGTTTCTGTAGTTTTTTTTTTTTTTTTTTTTTTTCCCCAAGACCAATATTAAGTAAAATGTAGCAGGTGATCTGATTGGTATCATTGACAAGTATTAAGAATATTAGGTTTTCAGTTAGGAAAAGACCTTAATTATCATCTGCATTTCACCTGCTTTTGCAGATGAAGGACTTTAGGCACAGGAAAATTAAGTATTCTGGTCCCACTAAAAGTAAGCTACCTGAGTGTCAATATGCGTATTTCCAATAATCTCTGCTACACTTAATTTTACAATATCAATGCTAAAATAGAAATGTAACTAGGTAGAGAATTACCATTGACTCAGTGTTGATGTGGTTTCAGTAATTCCGCAAACCAGAATCCTGAGTCAAGTATCACAAAGTAGTTAAGAGAATTGTTCTGGACTTGGAGACAAAGGGCCTGGGATTCGGTTTTGCCAATGCCACTTATTAATGTGGTTTTGGAGCAAAATCCTAAATTCTCCAACCTTCAGTTTCTTTATATATGAAATGGGAGTAAGCATTGTTGCCCTACTTACTTCCTAGGTTAATTGTGAGAATCAAGGCCATTGTGAGAAAGAGTCATTTTCTAGTTTACCAACATTTATTGTTGTTTATTATGTGCTAGGCAGTATTGTAGCCTTCAGCAATACAAAGACAATGGAAACTTTTATAACATATTACAAAAGGCTAAAAATTAAGAAGTAGTATTTAGCAGGAATTCTGATTGATATTATTCATAAATATTTAGAATATTTTGGTTTTTAATTTAGTAGAAACCTTAGTGTCCAAGAGAGACTTTTGTCTCCTTTGTCTTCAAAGAGATTACAACTTGGAGAGATGATCCTTTAGGCAAAAAGCCTTGTGATGTAGCTGATTGAGACTGTCATTATAATAACAGCAGTTTTACAAGCTGTTAACTATATCTAGGACTGAAAAGAGGAAAGGAATGTCAGCAGTACATCAAAAAGGAAGAATGTAATTTTCTTAGAAGTAGGGGAATGTGTGTTTATTCATTTTTATTATTTTGCTTTAAGCTAGCTACATTATGCGATACCGTCTTGCTCACCGTTCTGCTAGAGACCAAACCATCCCTACCACTCTTTTCCTTAACAGAAGATTGAATAACCCTAGTTTGGTCAAGGACCTTATCTTTTATTGTCCTAAAGAGTTATTTGGTTTCTGCTGGGCGCAGTGGCTCATGCCTGTAATCCCAGCACATTGGGAGGCAGAGGCGGGCAGATCATGAGGTCAAGAGATCATAGACCATCCTGGCCAACACCGGGAAACACCGTCTCTACTAAAAATACAGAAAAATTAGCTGGGTGTGGTGGCACGTGCCTGTGGTCCCAGCTACTCGAAGGCTGAGGCGGAAGAATCACTTGATCTTAGAAGGCGAAGGTTGTGGTGAGCGGTGAGCGGAGATTTCGCCACTGCACTCCAGCCTGGTGACAGAGCAAGACTCCGTCTCAAAAAAAAAAGAAAAAAAAGAGTTATTTGGCTTCATTGAGATGCTGACTGTCAGTTTTAAGATTCATAAATTTCTAGCAGTCTGTGTGAATTATCCTAGCTATTTAAGGAAATGATGACCATCGAGTGATAAGAGTTTCTGGCTGTAAGCTATTTGCCATTTATATTCCTGCTATATATTTTTGCACTTATATTTGTGGTGTTTTATGGATTCTAAGATGTATTTTTTTTCATATTTGAACATATCTGAAATTGGGATGCTTCTTTGAATTTATGGACTCTTAAAAACCATGTTGGCTAGGTGGTGGTTTTGATGTAGTTGCTATCTGTGCATGTGTGAATGTGGTCATAATGTCAAAGTTTAACTGAGTTATGTGGATTTTTTCAGGTATTCTAATAATTGCCAAATCCTATTATTTAGGCTTAGAAAGATAAATTACATATACTTATGTATATACATGAGAGGCATTGGAGCAGAACAGTGGAATATATGATAGAGATAACTAAGAAATGAAATCTCAGTGATAAAAAAGCATTATGTCATAGTCCACCTGGCACCTTTTTCGGTCTAGGGATATGTAAATAGTAAATGTACATCATGTAATGATGGTCTTTGGATTCATTCATATTTGGATTCTTAGAAGTAGAAGTAGGAGAGTGTTTTTTCATTATTTTATAATATGAATAATATTATTTTAAACATTGATGCTGCAATATTTTAATTTGATTAATTTGAATGGGATGACTTATGACTTAGTGGAAATTTTAAGAAAGCTTGTTTATGGAAGCTGGTTATTATTTCAAAAGTCATACTTTTAAGTAGAGATTCTGTTAAGGGATACTTTTAAAGAAAGGTTAAAATTATGTCTTTTTTTCAAATATAAAAAGAATGGATATTAAAGACTTTATTAATCTTATTAATTAATAAGGAGACCAGTAAGATGTTATAAATTATTCAAAGGAGAATTTTAAGAGCCCACATATGTAGGCAATTGAGGATGCTGAAATGGATGTGCAACAGATGCAAAACTAGTTAATATCTATATGCCAATTATCCACTTCATTTCACTGGATGCAATTTATTTGCATTTTATGGAACAGAATTATTTGTAGTATTCTGTATCTTACAACTACATAGTTGTAGAGTAGCAGAAAAACAATGTAAGCTTTATATTCTTACTAAATTAGATAATCTGGAAAGGTATACTAGATAGGACATCCAGTAATATTTTGCATATTTCGGTATTTCACAATTTTTCCTGACAAATCTTAGAGTTTAGAAGGTTTCCTGATAGACTTTGTATCATTTTTTTTTTTTAACCAGTCATCGTTTATTTGGAGGTTAATTCCTGTAAGGATATGAAAGGATTCAGCAACAAGAGGGACTTGGGCCAAGAAGATCGTATATCCTCTTCTTCAGTGGTACTTGCGTAGCCACTTGTGCTTGACTCTTTGTAGGAAAAGGAGTAGCTGAAGAGCCCATAGCATGCCAGCACGATGGTAATCCCTGAGATGCTCCCCTTCTTCACATTGATGTACTTGTTGTAATACGGAGAGTAACCACTTCAAAACGCTCCAACAACACCACTAGGGCTGAAGTCCTGCATCAAGATCCAGCCTGGCAGCTCCCCTAGTTTGACCTCCAGAAGTTTCTTGTCCTTCACTGGTACAACTGATGCTATCTTGGAGTCCTGGTGTCTGCTGTGCTGAGCCACACCAGGGCTGCTAGGTAGGGGCACAAGGGCTGCTGGGTAGGGGTGCAAGGGCTGCTGAGTAGGGGCTGTATCACATTTTAATTTCATAGGAAGGATTGCATTCAGACCATGCTAGAAAGGTCATTACTTGGTGTCTTCTTATGGCTTCCCCCTTAATCACTCATCATTCCATCTACCTGTATTAGAGTGTTAATGATTTTGAATTTCTCATTTATATCTTTGGGTCAATAAATTGAATTTAATCCAGATTACATTTTTGGGTAAAGAGAAACTTAAAAATAGCTTTAAAAATAAGGAATCTACAAACACTTATTGATTATATACTTTATAAAAGCCCATCTAATTAAAATAAATTATCTAAATAATTCTTAATAATGAGACTATACAAATTATAAGAATAATTCCAGGAATATTTTTTAGGAATGTTTTTTGAAATGATACAGGAAATATTAATGAAATTAGCTATTTTGAATGTGTCTTTGTATTTAATTCCTTTTATGCTTCCTTTAGTGAGTGGAAAATGAATCATTTCCCATTTTAATGGAGTTAATCTGCTTAAATATGGAGAAATGGAAAATTAAATGTATTTGATGGAGAGCATAATCAAAACTGTTATCATAAAATATATAGTTTTTCAAAATTGAAAGTAAATTAAAATTAATTTTTTAACTTTATTTTTATCCATGAATTTTGACTGAGAATAAGTTGTCACTTGATGAGCCACGTGTGGTAGCCTTCACTTGTGGTCTCAGCTATTCTGGAGGTAGAGGTGGTAGAGGATTACTTGACACTGGGAGGTCAAGTCTTCCATTGGCTGTGATCATGTCACTGCACTGCAGCCTAGCTGACAAAGCAAGAGCCTATCTCTAACAAAAAGAAAAACAAAAAAAATGCTCAAAAAGTTAAAACTCATTTATATGGTTTCAATTCGCTGTTAAAAAGTTGTCTCACAATTCTTTGATGATGTCTTAAATATGTGAATGCATAAAGTTCTTACGGAGCATGCAGATACAGTTATTTAAGTGTTATGCTTATCAGCTGGGTAACGTATATTTTTGAGACATAATCCTTTACATTTGAGTCTGGCATTTAACTTGGGCTGAACTTCTCCAAACCATAGGGAAATACTCATTGATTCATTAACTTATTTAGCAAATATTTATTGAGTGCTTATTTTAAGGCAATCATTTTATAAATGCATGTCATTTTAGGGATCTTTCTCTTGCCACAAGTAAAAGAACAAGAAAGATTGAGTTTTGCTGTGTAAGAGTGATTCTTGAGTTGGATCAAGACATTGGTGAGAGATAACCAGTCAATTAATTTTCTGGACTTCCCAAAATCATCCTTTAATCTTTTTACTTTCCTCTCACTGATTCTCCATAAACCATAAAGGTGATCTCTTGGTTTCATCCTTTTCTGTGGGTAGCATGCATCTTTACATGTGTTTCATCAGTTTAAAGCAAGATATTGATTATCAAACAATGCTACAATTTAAAATGAATACTTTTAAAATAATACTTAAATTTGTTAAGAAGCTTCACAAATGTGCCTCTCAATCTGTTTCTAATGGGCTTTTGTGAAGGTGTTTGAAGTACCGTGCTGATGAGTGGAAAATCAGAAGAGTGAATCTGCTGTAATGGTGGGGAGAAGGCATCAAGAATAATGTACACAAAAAGGAATGAAGGTGGTGAATTTATTTATTTATTTTTTATTTTTTATTTTTTTTGAGACGGAGTTTCACTCTTGTTACCCAGGCTGGAGTGCAATGGCGCGATCTCGGCTCACCGCAACCTCCGCCTCCTGGGTTCAGGCAATTCTCCTGCCTCAGCCTCCTGAGTAGCTGGGATTACAGGCACGAGCCACCATGCCCAGCTAATTTTTTGTATTTTTTTTTAGTAGAGACGGGGTTTCACCATGTTGATCAGGATGGTCTCGATCTCTCGACCTCGTGATCCACCCACCTCGGCCTCCCAAAGTGCTGGGATTACAGGCTTGAGCCACCGCGCCCGGCCGGTGAATTTATACTAGCATTATTCAAGGCAGGAAACTGAAGACATTGCATAAATAGGAGTGAACAAACAAGCTATGCAGTGGGATGCTTTGAGTTTTGTGGCCATAAAAATGAGATCAGCTAAGAACAGAGGTATTACTTGGGTTTCAGTGAAGGCTGCACTGTGCATAGATTACTTATAGTTGTAGCAATGGACACTTAGCCAAAATAATGACATGCAAGTTAGAAAAATCACATGCAAATTGATTACAATTGGAGCAACATGTAGTTTAGGTAGTGCTACCTCAGGTGGGGAGTTTGATACAGGTAAAGTAAGAGTTTATTTATTCAATAGAGCACCTACTGTGTATCAGACACTGTTCTAGTTGTTTGAGATTGGCCAGTGAACAAAATGATGTAGATCCCTGCCCTTTTGAAGCTTACTTTCTAGCAAGAAGAGGCATAATAAATATAATAAACGTGTACATTTTTGTTAGGAGGTAAGTGCTACAGAAAGGAGTGGCGTAAAGAGGATCAGGAGTGTTGAAGGAGATTATGGTAGATTGCTGTATTATATAGAGTAATAATTTGATTTTGAATTGGAGTTATAGCAACCTGCTACTTAGTTTTATTTCTTTTCTCTTACCACTTCAGAGAATTGGAAGTTGGGCCTCCCCGGAGAGATTTAGTGGCAGAAGAACAGGAAGTAAACAGTTATATATTTTTCAAGATAATAAAAAAAATTTGGATAGTTTATTCATGATCTTCTCTTTGTCCTGTAATTTCTTTTTTATTCAGCAATAGGAAATGATAAAAATATGTTACTAGAAAATGGGCTGCAAATTATGAGTTCTAAAACAGAGATGTAATTTATTGGAAATAAATCTTATGGAGGATTACGGTAGCATTTGAGTCATATGCTTCTTAGGAATCTCAGGACAATTTTGTGTAACTATGGTTTGCTTAGGAATTCTAAGTTTTATCTACTTTTCAAAAGACCAGTGTAATCAATGTTTCTTTGGCAAAACTCTGTATATCTTGACAGCTTGTTAAAATAATAGTTAGCTTCTGGCTTTCGATTTCACATATGCGAACTCTATCATAAATTGCTTTACTAAACCTGATGCATATGTATAGTCATGGTAGATTATACAAGATTGTTGCTGATAAAAACTTTAAAGTAAGGCTCAAAATTAGACTATAAACTTGCATCTTGATTAATATGTAATTGTTACTAGAAAAATAATAAGTTTAAAGCATTTCATGTATCACTGAATAATGTAATATCTCCAATAGCTATTAAGCTGATGGACAATAGAAAAGGAAATACCTTTCCCAGCCCCACTGCCCTTCAGTTACTAGAATTGTTTTAAGTCTGTCTGGAAAGGCACCATTAATTTTTAATTCCCTGTGACCTGTATATCTTCTCTTCTCTTCTACTTAATCTTTTCTTTTAAAAAAGTGTATATTGATTTCTTGCATGTGCTACTAGTGATATGTCCAGAGAAAATGTAGGATTTCTTTGAAAGGGTTTCTTCCTTTCCTATTAAATGATTTTTGCCTTGCCTTTTCTCCCCGTTTTTCCTTTATTCTCTTGTTCTTCCCTGTTCTTCAATTAATCCTATTTCCCAATCTCTACCCTTTTAGCACTTTGTTAAAAGGATCATCTAATCTGAAATCTAGAATGTTAGAACATATTTGAGAATGCTCAGAATGTCTTAGAGAACATGCTTGCATTCTGATTCTCCTTTCAAGTTTCATTATTCTCTTCACATTTATTCTTCTTTATTCTTCATCATGATCTTGTGTGGTTTTGTTCCTTTGAAGGCCAAAGCAGTTTAAACTTATGTATGTATTTATTTATATATGCATGTTTGTGTCTATCATTTTTTTTTTTTTTCGTTCTTCTAGGAAAGAGGGGGAATAAATTGGTAGGAAGGAGTAAAGTTGGTAGGATGTTTTCTTACTTGGTGAGCTGGTCTTCACTTCAGCCGAGAGCACCTATAGTGGAAAAATACATGAGATTTCCCTTTTTGGGGCCTCGCCACAGTTTTTCTGACAAAACAATGTCCTGTAGTATTCTTGGGTATGTGTAAGAGCATGCCTTTTTTTTTTTTTTTTTTTTTTGCTATGAAGCTAGAGAAGAATAATAGAAATGAGATGGGAAAGGATATCATACTTGAGAGGTACTTTCTCACATAGGCCATTTTTAAGAAAGATTTTTATGGAAGTTCAGATCTAGCAATTAATTTCCTTAAATATATTTATGTTAGCTATTTATTAGAAAAATCTTCAAGTAATTAGAGGGGTATATCTACTCCAATTTGAAGAACACTACATTGTGCTGTACAGTTTCTGTTCCTGCATATTATTTTTGCCCTCTTACCTCTTTGCATTAGGTGTATTCATTATCATCAGGGTTACAATGTCCTGTTGTTTATTTTCTGAGTGTAAGAATTATATAAATGTTATCTGTATGGCAAGATTTGATAGTTAAGCACTTGATAAAGATGAAGCAGTGGAAGTGATGATGAGAAGAAAAGAAAGAGAAGGAGAATAAGAAAAGTAAAACAAATTGTAAAAAAATCAACACTTATTTGCAGACATTTAACATTGCTAGATGCTATTATAAAATCACTATAAATATAAAATCTTCATTTAGTCCTATTTGCCTAATAGGCACTTACTATTACTATCCCCATTTTATAGATAAGAAAATTATGTCACTGAGAGGTTAGGAAGTTTGTCCAGGCTTTTAAGTGGTGGAAGCAGAATTTGAACCAAGCAGTCTTACTCTAGAAAGAGGCTTAATCACAGTGCCATCTTTCTTGGTATGTGTATGTGTGTGCATATACATGTACCTATATGTGAACATATTCATCAATGCATCAGCTGAGCTAGACCATAAATATTTGTATTAACAGATATATGAATATGCACAATATTTTAAACCATCAGAAAAAGGACAATGTAATTAATGAAGAAAAACATAAATTCAAGGGTTTGAGAATTGGGAAAATAGAAAAATAGTAACAACCTTATTTCTCTCAAGGGACAAAGTGATTTTTTTAAAAACAAAAATACAACATTTAAAGATATTTTTATAGCAATTAAGCCTATACCTTTAGTATTTTGTGATATTTAACAGAGAAATAATTTTAAAATCAATTTAAATGTTTTTTTCACCTTTGAAATTGTATACTCTGTCAAGATACACATACTATATACTTTACAGTTCAGTTTTCACAAATAACAATGACATTTAAACTTTCTTTTTAATAGATAAAAAATCAAATTCCTTTTTTTAAACTTCCCAATTCTTTAACTGTGGTTGTAGAGAAAAAAATGGAAAAATACCCTAAGTTTAAAGATATTTAGTGATCCCCACATATAAAAATAGATAGGAGGAAGGATGAGTTGTAGCTTATCATATTTGAATGAAATATAGTAGTTTCTGATATTTTAATAATTGCAACTTTTTTAGTGTTGTGTCAAAACATTTGAAAAAAATGGATTCTGAAGTCCCTCTGGGATATTTTGAGGAGAGTTCTGTTCTGTGCAGTCCGGACTGGGAAGGAATGTAAAGAAGCACACTAGTATGTCCCCGTATTTAGAACTCTTCAGAGGAGACTTGATAAATGTTTGAGCTCTGTGTGCCTAGCTGCACCAAGCCACTTCAAGTTTACTAGGCATTCTGGAAATTAAGTTGATTTGGGTCAAAGAGTGACCATGATTTTATCCTCCTCTCTCTCCATCCTTAACCAGCCCACTCAGGTTTCCTCCTCTTAAGATAGTGTTCATAGTACTCCAATTGTCTTTAAAGTAGCAAGGTCCTTTGATAGGCTTATAAAATAACTTACTACTTTTGAAAATTTGGATTATTTTATTGAACAGAAGCATAAGTAATTAACAGAGAAATTATTGTCTCTGATATATTGTGTAGTCATGTGTGAATTACCATTTGGGGGCTTTATTTTCTCATCTTTAAAATGAAGAGGATTGAATGAGACAACTGAAAACTTCATCTTAAAAAACATAAAATCAACCTATTCTATTATATGTGTATATTTTTACTAACTTATCTTAAAAGTTTATAATACATGCTCTGGAAAGAAAAACTTAAATGAAAAATCCTCAGTATTTCTGAAGCAAAGGTGAAATTGAGAGATTCTAGATGGTTGTGTGAGGCCTGTGTTCCACTTTGATGTTATCCCTGTCAACATAGAGGCTTTTGTTCTGTTCTGTTTAAATGGCATTTGTAACCAGGTCCAAACCAGCTCAGTTTGGCTTTTTAATTCGCAGGACTTGCTATGAAGTGGCACTTAACTATATGGACAATTTAATGTTAAAACCACTTACTTTCCTATGATTTACAAGGGATCTCCTAGCATAGAATTGTAGAAAATTCTATTAGTGTATGTATTTAACATTACAGTATCATGTGCTTTATTAGCTGCATCCAGTACTAGTTTATTTGTACCAGAGTGTTTTTTTTTTTTTTTTTTTTTTGTTAGTGGTTGTCTCATTTGAGGTACCTATACAGACATATTGCAGTAGATGCTTCGGCCTTCTCAGCACAGAGCATTTACTGAAGCTTAGAGATGTACCTTGTAGCCATTGTTGATATGATGGCTGATTTCAGGGTTATTCTATTCAATACCCTGGCATTGATGAAAGTTTATGTAGGGAGCAAAGTGTCATTAAAGGGGTAAAATGCAGTATTTGGAAGGTCTAGAAAATCATTGAACTGTAAATGATGAAGTTCTCAAGTACATGTCTGTATAGCTACTTCCAATGATTGAAACCAGTTTTGAAAAGGCGAAAGACCTGCAATAGTTTTTGGCTATAACTTCCTAAGGATGTAGAACTACACTTAATGTAGTTCCACTGAGACTATTGTGGGATCAATTTGTGGAGCATGGTAAGTGGCTCCCAAAAAGGAATCCCTACTTTGCAGTGAACACTTAGCTGTATGGCTTTGGACATTTCTCTGATAAATAGTTCAGACTGTATTACCTGCAGAGCTTTTCATGTGACTTTTACATTGCCTTATTTTCCATTTAGTTGTGTACAGGAATACTTTTTTTTTTTTTAATTGTGTTTCTCCTCATTGCACTTTGCAGATACTGTGTTATCTTACAACTAGAAGGTTTGTGGCAACTCTGTGTCAAGCAAGTCTGTTGCAGCCATTTTTTCAACAGCATGTGCTCACTCCATGTCTCTGTGTTACATTTAGGTCATTTTCATAATATTTCAAATGTTTTTATTACTATTACATTGGCTATGATTATCATAATCAGTGATTTTTGATGTCACCACTGTAATTGTTTTGAGGCACCATGACTCACACTCATCTCATATGCCCAACCTAAACAGTAAGTGCCAGGTTCTGACTTCTCCGACTCCACTGACCTACAGTTCCTTTCTCTCTCTCCCTCCCCTTAGGCTTCTCTATTCCCTGACACACAACAATATTAAAATTAGGCCAATTAATAATCCTACAATGGCAAGTGTTCAAGTGAAAGGAAGAGTTGCATGTCTTTCACTTTAAATCAAAAGCTAGAAATTACCCAGCTCAGTGAGGAGGGCATGTTGAAAGCCTGGATAGGCTGAAAGCTAGGCCTCTTGTGCTGAACAGTTAGCCAAGTTGTGAATGCAAAAGCAAAAGTATTTGAATGGAGTGAAAAGTGCTACTGTAGTGAACACATGGATGATAAGAAAGTGAAGCAGCCTTATTGCTGCTACGGAGAAAGTTTTTGTGGTTGGATAGAAGATTAAACCAGCCACAAAATTCTCTTACGCTAAAGCCTAATGTAGAGCAAGGGTCTGACTTTCTTCAGTTCCATGAAGATTGAGAAAGGTGAGGAATCTGCAGAAGAAAAGTTTGAAGATAGCAGAGCTCAATTTATGAGGCTTAAGGAAAGAAACTATTTTTATAACATGTAAGTACAAAGTGAAGCAGCAAGGGGTGATGTAGAAGCTGCAGCAAGTTATCCAGAAGATCTAGCTAAGATAATTGATGAAGGTGATACACTAGACAACAGATCTTCAAGCTAGATGAAACAGCCTTACATAGGAAGAAGATACCATCTAGGACTGCTCTAGCTACAGAGGAGAAATCTGCATGGGTTCAGAGTTTTGAAGGACAGTCTGACTTTGTTGTTAGGGACTAATGTAGCTGTTCACTTTAAGTTGAAGCCAGTGCTCCTTGACCATTCTGAAAATCCTAGGCCCCTTAAGCATTATGCTGAATATACTCTGATTGTGCTCCATAAGTGAACAACAAAGCCTAGATGATAGCATATCTGTTCATAGCACAGTTTGTGGAATATTTTAGGCTCACTCTTGAGACCTACTGCTCAGAAGCAAAGATTCCTTTCAAAATACTACTGCTCATTGACTATGCACCTGGTCACCCAAGAGCTCTGACGGAGATGTACAAGGAGATAATGTTTTCTGCTTGCTAACAATATCCATTCTGTTGCCCAAGAATCATGGAATAATTTTGACTTTCAAGTCTCATTATTTAAGAAGTACATTTGTTAGGCTATAGCTGCCATAGATAATGATTTCTCTGATGGATCTAGTCAAATTAAATTGAAAAATTCCTGAAAAGGATTCACCATTCTAGATGCCATTAAGAACATTAGTGATTCATGGGAGGAGGTCAAATTGAAGTTGATTCTTTGAGGGTTTTAAGATATCAGTGGAAGAAGTAACTGCAGATGTGGTGGAAATAGCAAAACAGTTTTAATTACTAGTGGAGCCAGAGATTTGATGGAATTGCTGCAATCTCATGATAAAACTTGAATAGATGAGGAGTTGCTTCTTATGAATCAGCAAAGAAAGTAGTTTCTTGAGATGGAATCTATGCTTTATGAAGATGCTATGAACATTGTTGAAACAACAACAAAAGATTTGTAATATTCCATAAATTGAGGTGGTAAAGCAGTGACAGGGTTTAAGAGGACTGACCCTAATTTTGAAATAAGTTTTACTGTGGGTAAAATGCAATCAAGCAGCATTGCATGCTACAGAGAAATCTTTCATGAAGGGAAGAGTCCGTCAACGTGGCAAGCTTCATTGTTGTCTTATTTTAATAAATTACCACAGCCACCTCACTCTTCAGCAACTACCACCTTGACCAGTCAACAGCCATCAACGTTGAGGCAAGACACTTCAACAGCTAACAGATTACAACAGGCCAAAGGCCCAGATGATTATTAGCATTTTTTAGTAATAAAGTATTTTAAAAATAAAGTAAGTACATTGTTTCTTTTTTGGCCATAATGCTGGTACACACCTAATAGATTACAGTTTAGTGTAAACATAACTTTTATATGTACTGTGAAACCAAAAAATTTGTGTGACTCACATTATTGAGGTGATCTGAAACTGAACCCAGGTATCTCCATTGGTGTGCACACCTCTGAGGTCTTTCCTTGATGTAATGTGTGAGTACCAGTTTCCCCTGCCTCGGTCTTCAAGACTGAAAGTACAGCTTTGAGAAGGTATAAGAGCACTGGAGTGGGAGGTGGCATGCCTGAGACTGGGGCACTAGAGTTGTGAAGTACAGATTGGAAGGGACAATTGGGAAGAACCATTTCTGAAAAGCAGAGGTGACGGGATTAATCATGGAAGAGATGAGTGGACTAGCTAAGCAAGGATGTACACTTCAGGAGAGCATTTCGAGAGGATGGTTGGATGCTGGGGTATAAGAGAAAATGATTTGTAGTAGTTTGTCCTTGGTGTAGTAGTCAAGGAAGGGCTTCTTCTAACTGCTGGACCCCACCTTGATTTCACATTGTGTCCACACTCTTGTTGCCAAGTAATGTTGTTATTTGAGTGTGAAGTTCCTCTGAGGCAAGAAGTGTTTCCTAGTCATTTTTTATCCTATTAGTGTCTAGCACATAGTAGACAAATAAAACTGTGTTGAATTTTAGTTTATGTTTGTGAAGACCTGTATATTTAAATTCAAGAAACTTGACAAATGGAGATTGGAGGTTGTAATTTCTTTTTTAAGAGTGTGTTAGGGGTGCAGAATGAGATGGCTATGTTTAGTAACTCATAGTCTCACTGGTCAACATCTATCTTCTGGAAAGAAGTATGACTAATCCTACACATTCCTTTCACATTGGCTTTCTCTTCTTCTTTTTGGTTCTCAGCTTTGTCTAAATTGTAAACAATAACCTAGAAGAGAAAGGTTTTATATTTCACTATCATTTCTTCTAACAACACAGCTTTGTGTGAATAGAACAATCTCAAGTAGATTGTTTACCTTGAATTAAATTTCCCAGGAAACAGTTCTAGCATTTAACTTTGATTAAAGCTGAATGTTTGTTCTCTAGAGGATTGTCAGAAGTCATTATAAAAAGAGCTATGTTTGGAAATAGTGGGTGTGGGACTCCTAAATATAATACTAATTTAAACTCAGGTTTTTTTTTTTTAATAAAAATCCTCTTATTTTTATAAAAAAGAGATGACAGTTTTAAAAAATGTAGTTCTATAATTTTAGATGTTTAAGTACATAAACAATGGATTATATTAATGATACACATAGATTTACGGTATTCCTTGAGACTCAGCATGTTATTTAAAAAATAAGTGACATGTGTCTAAAACAATTTAGTATTTTTGGTTAAAAAATACTTAAAAAAGTTTACTGCTATTATAACTCATTGATATTGGGCTTTAATAGGTAACTTCGTTGGATTGGTTTCTGCCTCAGGAATATTTTGCTGTTATAGATTTCATGGAATAGCAAAGAACAAATAATTTATACATGCTTGTGTAACCTAATGCTAAAGAATATTTAGGAATTGAAAATGTTGAGGAACAGCTTTTCCTGGCATGCATGCCTAGAGAGGGTTTGCATCACCACTAGGGATACAGCATTGTTAAGATCTCTGGCTTTTTATTACATGTCTGATAATTATTTGTTCACAGCCAGACATCCTATATTCAGTTCGGTAGGTTGTGCAGTACATAACTGTAACGATAGTCACATGTGTAAAACATACACATTTGTATGTGGTGACTCTGGATTTTGAACAAGATAAAAAAATTTCTTTACTTAAGGAGTTTACATGCTAGCAGATAATCAGTAAATAAGATAGGAATATATCAGACAAAAATAAATACCATGTAGATAATTAAAACACTGTAAGGTGATAGTGGCCAGATGGCTGATTCAGATTAGGTGGTCAGGAAGAAATAGTAAAATGAAAAGAAGTGGTAATTAAAAAAATAAAATCATTGGTAAATGGTATGATTAAAATTATATATATTTTTAGAGTTTATCATTTTTGTAGTTTGTTGCTAAAGAGAGTCTAACACAGTTGTTTGTTTTCACTTTGAGTTTTTAAAAACTGTTATAGCAATGGGATATATATATAGTTTGAGACGGAGTTTTGCTCTTGTTACCCAGGCTGGAGTGCAATGGTGTGATCTTGGCCCACTGCAACCTCTGCCTCCCAGGTTCAAGGGATTCTCTGCCTCAGCCTCCTGAGTAGCTGGGATTACAGGCATGCACTACCTCGCCTGGCTAATTTTATATTTTTAGTAGAGATGGGGTTTCTCCGTGTTGGTTAGGCTGGTTTCGAACTCCCGATCTCAGGTGATCCACCCACCTCGGTGTCCAAAAGTGCTGGGATTACAGGCGCGAGCCACCATGACTGGCCATGGATGTATTTTTTAAAGGTACATTTCGACGGATTTTCACAAACACACAAATAAGTGCATTATACTCTTTGGATGTTTGTCTGTTCCAAATCTCATGTTGAAATATAATTCCCAACGATGAAGGTAGAGGAGATGTTTGGGTCATGGGGGTGGATCCCTCATGAATAGCTTATTGCCTTCCTCATGCTAATGAGTGAGTTCTTGCTCTAAGTTCATGCAAAATCTGTTTGTTTAAAAAGAGTGTGGCACCTCTCCACTCTTGCTTGCTTGCCATGTGACATAACTGTACCTGTTTCATTTTCTGCCATGATTGGAAACTTCCTCAGGCCCTTACCAGGAGGAGATGCTGGCACTCTGCATCCTGTCCAGCCTGTAGAACTGTGAGCCAAAATAAACCTCTTTTCTTTATAAATTACCCAGTCTTAGGTATTGCTTTACAGCAATGCAAAACATTAGGTCATTAGGCAAAACACAATGCAGTTTTGCCTAATGATCTAATGTTAGATTCTTTGAGTTTAACTTAGTGACAGTATTATAAGTATAATAAAATAAAATATTTAGGTCTTAAAAATTTTTGAGTTACTGTATTTGGATTTTTTACATAATGAGAAAAAATGTTTGGAAAGTTTTTGTATATGTAGTGTGCGCGCGTGTGTGTGTGTGTGTGTGTGTGTGTGTGTGTGTGTGTAAGAAGAAAAACCTTGGAAGACAAGTCCCAACTGTCTTACCTAAGAATACATTTTTATTTAAGTGTTCTAGATTATGAAATATTATGATGAGAAGTTTTATTTTTGTGTTCATACATTGTTTGGTTAAAAGTGTACTTTCCAGCATAATGTCATTTTTTTTTTAACAAAGCATTTCCCTGTTGCCTGTTGGTTTTTATGTTTAATATCCTAATGGATTTTAAATAGAGGGTCAAGTGGATATGACATAATTTATATAATTAGTCCTCTATTTTAATAATTTTTGCTTTTTCTGGAGTTTTACTGGACAGGTTCTCTTGTCTAGCCTGCTGCCACTGGACTGCCCGGCATGTATGTTCCCTCAACAAATCTGTTGTCTCTTTTGCTGATTCTGTCTCTTCTTTGGCCTCTCAAACATAGTGCCATCTAACTGAAGTCAGCAGAGCTCTGGCAGGACAACTGGTGTGCATGGCAAGAAGTTTAAGAAAATCCCTTGAGTGCCAAGATGATGGTATTGGGAGAGAGGAAGTATGCGGAGGAAATTCTAGGCTGGCTATCTACATCTGTAGGGGATCTGATAGCTGCTGTTTTTGACGAATGGGCTCCACTGCATGAGTATGGGAATGCCCCCAAAACACTGAAGGGTCTGTAAGAACTGTTGCCGGGGGTGGATCTAACTAAACGAAAGTGAGATGCTCAAGCTCTGGCAGCTGTGGTTGGCTGGCTGCTTCCATATATTTTTTTCTCCTATATTTGAGAGTATTAAACTAGATTGTCCAATTGTAAATTTATTTAAAAATATAAATTATATAGGTAGGTGGAGACAAGTGCAGCTTTCTTACGTATGTATATTAAATAGTCGTGTAGTCTTGTCTTTTAGTGTGTCCATCACCTGAATAGTGAACATTGCACCCAATAGGTAATTTTTAAACCCTTACCCACCTCACACTCTCCCACATTTTCGAGTCTCTAGTGTCCACTGTTCCACTCTGTACGTCCATGTGTACTCATTGTTTAGCCTCCACTTGTAAGTAAGAATATGCAGCATTTGACTTTCTGAGTTATTTTACTAAGGTAATGGACTCAGTTCTAACCACGTTGCTCCCAAGGACATGATTTTATTCTTTTTTTGTGGCTGCATAGCATTCTAGGTTGTATATATACCACATTTTCTTTATGAAATCCTTCATTGATGGACATTTAGGTTGATTTCATACCTTCACCATTGTGACTAGTGCAGATCTAAACATACAATTTCAAGCATCTTTTTAATATAATGATTTTTTCCCTTTGGTTAGATACTCAGAAGTGTGATCAGTAGATCTAATGGTAGTTCCATTTTTAGTTCTTTGAGAAATCTCTATACAGCTTGTACTAATTTACATTTTTACCAAGAGTTTGTAAGTGTTCACTTATCTGCATACAGTGGAACTGTAAGTCCAATTAAACCTCTTTCTTTTGTAAATTTCCCAATCTAGGGTATGTCTTTATCAGCAATGTGAAAATAGACTAATACAGGGGCAGTTTCCCTCATGCTGTTCTCGTGATAGTGAGTGAGTTCTCATGAGATAAGCATCTGACATTTCCCCTGCTGGCACTCATTCTCTCTCCTTTTGCCCTGTGAAGAGGCGTCTTGGGTTTTAATGTAAGAAACATGTAAGAAACCTGCACTTGTCCCACTAAATGTATTTTTAAAGAAATTCACAATTGGACAATCTATTTTAATAGTCCAAAATATAGAAAAAAAAAACTATGGAAGCAGCCAGCCAATCACAGCTGCCATAGCTTGGGCATCTCATTTTCATTTATTTAGATCTACCCCCAGCAACAGTTCTTCTAGACCCTTCAGTGTTTTGGGAGCATCCCCATACTCATGATTGTAAGTTTCCTGAGGCCTCTCCAGAATACAGAACTGTTAGTCAGTTGAATCTCTTTTCTTTATAAATTACCCAGTGTCAGGTTTCTTCATAGCAGCATGAGAATGAATTAATAGAAGAGATATTTCACCTTCTTTGTTAAATATATTCCCCACTTTTTTTTGGAAATGTTTTAAGTGGGATTGCTTTCTTGATTTGGTCCTTGGCTAGGTCAGTATTGGTGTATAGGAATGCTACTGATTTCTATATATTAATTTTGTATCTTGAAATTTTACTGAATTCATTGATCAAATTTAAGAGTTTTTTGGTGGAATCTTTAGGGTTCCCTAGATGTTAGATCATATCATCAGTGAAGAGGGATAATTTGACTTCTCTAATTTGGATGCCTTTCAGTATTTTCTCTTGCCTGATTGCTCTGGTAAGAACTTCCAGTATGATGTTGAATAAGAGTGGTGAAGATGGTGGGAATTCTTGTCCTTTTCCAGTTCTCAGAGGGAATGCTTTCAACTTTTCTGTACTAAGTATAATGTTGCCTGTGGGTTTGTCCTATATGGACTTTATTATGTTGAACTATCTTCCTTCTATACCTAGTTTGTTGTGGATTCTTGTGATGAAGGCATGCTGAATTGTACTGAAGGCATTTTCTGCGTCTATTGAGGTGATCACATGGATTTTATCCTCAATTCTGTTTATGGGATGTATCACATTTATTAATTTGTGTCTTTTGAACCATCCTCGCTTTCCTCAGATAAATTCTACCCAGTCATGATGTTCCAGTTCATCTCACTTCACTGACACCATTTGTGTTGTCTACTCTTATACCACAGCAGTCATCAACACAGGAGACTGCTGTGAACATATATGTGGGTTTTTTTTCTCCCCATACTCGAAGCAGTGGACACCAGCTGGGTGTCCTCTAATTTAGTTCTGATGCTATATACTTGGAGATAGTGTCAGATCCCACAGGTTTAGTGCTCAGTTCCTAAGACCACACCTTTCTCCATTCCCCCTCCACCAGTCTCAAGTCTAGGCCTCTGGAACTTCTGATGGACTGGCTTCAAATTATGGTTCCCATGACCCCCTCTTTGGGTTGAATTAATTTGCTAGAGTGGTTTACCAAATATGAATTTCTGAGTACTACTTTTTGTTGTCCAAAGAATACAGTTTTTTTTTCTTTTTAATCTGCTGAAAGTTTGGAAAAAATACACATATCTTAAAATAGAAATTAGGAAAGGTTTGGCTTCATTATTATTCCAGTTATTATTAGATATTGAACAAAGGTCTCAACTGGAAACAACAGCAGCAACAACAAAAGCCATTGCTTCTGAAAGAGAAATTATACTTCTATGACTTGTCTGTAAAGTTGGGAATTAGAGCTTTTGGTGGAGTTTTGGTAAAGTTTGATGGAGGCCACTTTTCAACTGTAGCAAATTGTTTATTTCTTTTATGATCTTCAGTTATTTCTACCACATTTTTGTGGACCTAACCACCCTCTTTTTGGTTTTAATATACATTATGGACCAAATATTAGACTTAAAAATTATATAATTGAAAATAAAGTTGACTAGAAAAAACCTGTGTGATCTTGCATTCTCCACATGCACATTTTTTGGCTATCTATATTAGGTGGATGTTAGAATATCATGGTCCTTGCTTATAGAGTTTACAGATTAATAAAAGGAATAAGTAAAATACTTTATTATATATGAGAAAACTGAGACCAAGCAAAGTGACTTGCTCATAAGTATCCAGCAATTTCTCTTTACGCTGACTAGTGAAATCTTGAGAAAGTCCAAAGTTCAGTAGTGATGGGTCTTTTTGTACCGCAGGTTGCATTTCCTTTCTAGGTTTATCTGGATTTTGTTATCTAGCAAAAGAGCTATAAATCCTGGCCATATGCCACAGAGGTACTGCAAGTATAACATCTGTTACTGAGATGGAGCCCTTTTGTGGTCAAGATAAAAAAGACCACAATGTATTTAATTTTTTTGTTTTTGTTTTTGAGACCGAGTCTCACTCTGTTGCTCGGGCTGGAGTGCAGTGGCAGGATCTTGGCTCACTGCAATCTCTGCCTTCTAGGTTCAAGCGATTCTCTTGCCTCAGCCTCCTGAGTAGCTGGCATTAAAGGCACTTACCGCTATATCTAATTTTTATATTTTTAGTAGAGATGGGGTTTCGCCATGTTGTCCAGGCTGGTCTCTAACTGCTGACTTCAAGTGATCCACCTGCCTTGGCCTTCCAAAGTTGTGGGATTACAGGCATGATCCTCCGTGCCCAGCCTGTATTTAACTTTAATGGGTATTTTGTCTATTTACCTCCCATGGTAAAAAAGAAAACAATACATAAAAATATTCATGAGCTGGCTTAGGTTCTTATTTTATGCATCCAGCATCCAGGACAATATTTGGATATATTACTTAGATCTCCTAAAAATAATTACTTTTAAAAAGATAGTTTCAAATAGTTATCACATCACTTTTCTAAGTTATTACTTTTATTTGCCCTGCTTAAGTAAGGATTTTGGCATGATGATAGAGAGTCTGATCAATCCAGGGAGTACAAGAATTTTATGTATAGTTGTTTACCTCTTTTTAGGCTAATAGTATTATATATCTCAGAACTATAGATCTATTATAAATTCAGATTTTGAAGAAATTATAGAAGGCTAAAAGGTATATCTGATGACATTTTTAGCTTTTCCTAAAAATGTATAAATTTACATGCTTTTTATTTTTTCCTATCAGGAAGAAAAAGAATAATAGTATTCTGTTACTTTTAGATTCCATAGCTGTAGTTTTCAGACATATTTCAATTAGGTTATTCAGAAGGCATATCATAGAAATTGTGAAAAATTCAAACATATTTCTTTGTTATTAGTTTTCAGTATTTTTGACTTACGTATTCTCTAATTTTGCTCTTTTCTCAATTTTAATATTATAATAAGAATTTCAAATAGCACTTTGTAAGTTATGAAATAAAACCAGCCGGATGAGAGGATGAGTTTCTTAAGAATATAATGCATTTCCTTATGTTTGCTTTGTATACATGTGGCAATAGCCACTGAAAGGGAAGTAAACTACATTATGATGATTCTTGCTCAGAAACTCATGTCCACTTGCCTAATTTTATAGCCAAGACCCTAAGCCTTCTACTTTGATTCTTGCCGAAGCATACTTGCTATATAATACTGTGTTGCCCTTTTCCAGATTTTTGGGTCTGCATTTGTCAAAATACAGGCTGATAGTTCCAATAAACAAACTAGTGAAATTTATTTTGCCAACATGATAAATGTTTGTAAAAATGTTCCCCAAAGAGATTTCTAGGAAGGTATCATTTCTTCAAAATTCTTTTGCCTTTGAAGGCAAAATTTACTTGTGGAAGTCTCAATTTAAGGAACACAGGCTATTTTATCTGAGTTGGAGCTCAATTAGATCTTTAAATTGTGTGCTTAATTCTTCTGTGCTGTTGTGAAAGAGTGGTATTTCATAAATATGAAATCAGGAATTCTACATTTTTTTTTAAAGCTAACTTTTAGTGCTTTTATTACATATTGGACAGGTGTTATCCTGCTGTTGAATTCAGGAACCACGCCTAGCACCAGCTGTGGGGACTGAAGCTTCCCTGGTCTATGTGTGGAAAGCTTGCTTGTTTAGGCTGCCAAGCCAGAGAATTCATCTTGCTTTTCACTCAGGCCTTGCTTCTGATGACAGGTGAAAGATTGGCAAAGTTGAGTTTTTAAAAAGAGTAAGTTAATTGCTTCTGGAGATTAGAAGAAGGGACCTTTTTGGTGTCAATGCTCACCTCCTGCCCTGACCCCCACATATATGTACCTATATCAACATGCATTTCCCTCCATACAGTTCCTGGCGATTCTTGAAGCTGCTCTTGAAGATCATGGGCAACCCCCAGATTAATATACAAGTGTTACTTAATGAAAGAAGAAAAAAAGATTGCATATTCTTTTATTTGATAGAAAGCACCATATTCATCCATTCACATGTCCTGAGCATCTATTCATCCATCTGCTCATGTACCTATCCATTGACCCATGTACCCATCCATCTACCTGTCCATCCTTCATTCATGTTTTATTTGATGCTTTCTGTTTATCAAAACCCTGTATATTTTATTTTTACACTTTTAAAACAGAGAACTATACTGCTTCGTAAGTACTTAGGGAAAATGAAAGAATGATTCATGGCAACTGTGAAGGTGTTCTAGTAGAGAGTGTATATATATTTGTTTGCGGTTGTATAATAATATAGTCTGAAGCATTAATAGGTTTGGAAAGGTGGTATAGATAGTTGTTTCAGCTTTGCTTATCTTAGACTCATTTTATTTTGGGAAGGCTTCCTATGAACTTTTTGTACTGCTCTAGTTTTAAAATAAAGCACATTGTCAGTAAAGCAGAATTAGATTTTTTTGGTGAAAATAAAATTGATAGACACTTGAACATTTCTTTAGAAAGTCACTCTATCAAAGAAAATTTTAAAAGGTTTTTAAAAGATTTTACTCCTTTTACTGAAAAGAGTTTCTCTTCTTTTGAATTGATTATTAGTTTATTTCACATATGAAACATCTTGTAAAGGTTTTATTTAGGACAATAGGAAATCACTTTTGTATTTTTAATCATTCAATTTTTTATATAGAATTTTTTTCTAGTCCTTATTTTAAAAAATTATTATTGAAATCCTCTACTTCTTTTGACATTTTCAGTATTCAGTTTTCTACTGCTTTAGTCTTTATCATCTATATATGAAACAGAAATTTCTTCTTAAGACAAAGAAGACTTATTTCAAAAATAAGATCTAATTACTCTATCATTTTCTATAAGGGTGAAATACAATATAAGGGAACAACAAAATCACTCTTCTAGAATATTGCAAATTCTAAAAAAAGGAACATAAAGATTCAAATGCACACAGTCTTCCACCAGGACTGAGCCAGTGAGGTTTACGGCGCGCGTGTGTTGCGACACAGCCTACACTTGTGCTGGGGCATACCATGGAAGATGAAAAAGTGAAAGCGGGTACTAATAGCACTTGGATTTTATAATGAATATCATTACTATTCCAGCAAAATTATATTCATACCTATATCTTAAGTCTAATGTGTTTCATGGGAAGAAAATGTCAGTGATATGAACTTACCTAATAGAGCTGAGCCTGAAGTTCTGTATTTACTCTTATGACATTAAAGATGTAACTGTTTTTAAATCATTTGATATGTGGTGCTAGATTTATAATTTAATACTGTAATAAATATTAAGAGTACTAATTTTTTTTTGCATAATGGAAACATAGCAGGGAGATTAACAAGCTGATCAATAGTCAAGGTCATTTTGCAAGGTTGTTCCCGGATTCACATTGTGCTGCCACTCTGCATAGAAACACTCTTCTGTTTAAGGTTTATTGAGTTGGATCACTTAATTGCATCTCAGAATTGTAGCTTTAAATTCTCACATCTTTCTATTTCAACATGGTAATATAGTTTTCTATTAAATAGTGACAATAATTATTATATGTACTAACAAATGAAATCAGGTTTATTTGTTTTTTTGAGATGGAGTTTCACTGTTATTGCCCAGGCTGGAGTACAATGGCACGATCTCGGCTCACTGCAACCTCCACCTCTCAGGTTCAAGTGATTCTCCTGCCTCAGCCTCCAAAGTAGCGGGGATTACAGGCATGTGCTACCACACCCAGATAATTTTTGTATTTTTAGTAGAGACAGGGTTTCACCATTTTGGTTAGGCTGGTCTTGAATTCCTGACCTCATGACCTGCCTACCTCAGCCTTCCAAAGTGCTGGGATTACAGACGTGAGCCACTGTGCCTGGCCGAAGTCAGGTTTTCTATTTATTTTTTGTTCTATAAGTCTCTTTTCTCTTGGATCTCTGAATGTTCTTTATTTTCTTTTATAATGTACTGCTCAGTCCTAAGAAGTGCCCTGATATTAATATTACCTTTCTTAACTGATTTTTTCAGTGTTTAGAACAAAACATTTCATTTGGCTTAGGGATCATTTGATAGTACCTATAGAAAATACTTTGAAACAAATTACAAAGTATCTGGCATCTGAACCTCTGGTCCAACTCATTCGCTGGGAATTTTTTTAGAGGATATTTGAGGTGAAGGTCCAGTGATATTTCTCTCCTCGGCCACTAACAGATAAATGATAAAAGAATTCTAAGGTCTTTGCTAGTGAACTCTGTAAAGCCTACCAGTCTTGGTTATCAGTGAAGTAAAGAGTTTGCATCTGAAAGGGGGCAAATGAAAAACTATCATGACATTAAAGTGGTCAGTAATGCAATGAGATTAATAGTTAGGACTTTGTAATTATACTCATAAAATAAGATGAATTCTGGCTCACCTCAGTTCCTGGCCCAACTTTAAAAGCATGGTTGTACAATTGCATGAATAGGTATATGGGTTAATATTTTTTTAAATTAATTACTACTATTTATTAAACACCAAACACTGACTTTCATTTTTTTAAAAATCTCATTTAACCTTCACATTAAGCATCTGAGATACATAGTGATAACTACATCTTGCAGATCATAAAGAAATAATATTGCAGTAAACCCACATATGCCAGAATTTTGGTTAAGCTGTTTACAAAGGCAAACTGCTCATCAAAGAAAATATGACCAGCCACAAAAAGGACAACATAACATATTTAAAGTCTCTAAATAGGTAGTAGACAATTTACACAGTACTTTGATATTTGTTCTTTGTCCATTTTTTTTTTTTTTATTGGGCAGAGTTGCTATGTGAAAGATTTGCATTTTTAATTGCTTCCTGGTCTAGGGAAACCATTCTAATCCGAGTGTTCACTTTTGGGATTTCAAGACTTTAGAGAATTGTTTCCCAAAGTGAGTTTCAGGTAAAACTTGTTATTACAAAACCCCCTCAGTGGTAATACCATCAAATGTGAATGCTTATACCTTTAATCATTTAAAATGAAATACATGCTGCTGTGATTTAGTGGTGAATAAGCAAAACCTAATCTATATTGGTGATTGAAAAGATTGAGGAATCTTCCAACAGCAGTACATAAAATATAAAAGGGAGGGATTTAATGTACATATATTTATTTTAAATTATTTTGACATATTGAAGAAGCAACTACTAGAAATATGTAATTTACCCTTTTTAGCTGTGAAACAAATTTTATGTATTGTAAGCTTACCTACATGATATTCCACACCGTAGGATCAACTTTCTGCTCCCTGTACCCAATCTGGCAAAATTTTTCTTACCCTTCATGATCCTGAAAATGCCCTGCCTGTTGTGTTTTTGTAGCACTAAATGTGTATCATGCAATTCATTTCTCTTTTTCTGTAGCATTTAGAGACATCTGCTTCTTAGAGGTGTTTGACAAGTATTTGTGGAAAAAAATGAAAGAGTGGATGAATAAGTTATTATGTTTAATTAATTTAGTAAGATTTTTTATCCAGTTTTAACTATTTGGTCCAGTTTTTCTGACTACTTGATCTAAAAATGATCAGAAAGAGTTTCCCTTTCTGTTTTTCACATAAACATTTACTACTTTGATTACATTTATACTTCAGTTGAAACAAACAACTGAAATGACAACTGGAAAACCACAGAGGGCAATATATGAAGGAAACTTAAAATGACTTCACGAAATGACTAATGACCTGGATTTAGAGGAATGTCAGAAGTACACATGGCTAGCATTCCATTATGCCTTATAATTGCTGTAAATGGCAGCAGACTATGTAAACCTGAAAGTCACTTGACAGAGATTTTTGCCTGGTGGTCAGCAAATGTGATACAATTCTGTGACCCAAATAAACACATATTTTACAAAGGTTTTGAAGTCAAAATATGGTGATTGTTTCAAATGTTTTGGTTTTGTGATAGAACTGCTTAATATAATTAGAATGATCTGTTATAAAATATTGAAAATATAGTTTTAATAAACAATGAAGAGAACTTTTTTGGAATATATGAAATTACTCTGTGTTAAGAGTCTTGACATTTAAAATATAGTTTTAAATAGCATGGTTATACATCATGCATAGATGATTATACAGATGTAGTAAATCTCAGCTATTCAGGTACCTTGTGATATGTGCATCACCTAATATATTTAAATGCTGAATTTTTGTCAGTAGAGAAAAAAAGTCATCAGTAATATCTAAAAGTTAGCATGGCTTAGTCTAGGACACTGGCCTTCACAGTTTATTAATTACTTGTAGTCTCTAGCCTCTTTCTTTTATTCATACCACAGCCAAACACTGAGTCCTAGCCTACGGGTTGTAAGAATCTACAGAAACCACACATTTATCTTCCTTCTCTCCCTCATTCTCTTCTTCCCTCTTCTTCCTTCCCAGCTCCTTAAAAAGATACTTGTCATACACCTGCGTTGTAGTAACACTGTATTAAATGCGGGAGATACTGTGATGAGTAGAAAGTACCTTACAGTAATTAAAGTTCTACAGATGCTGTTTGCATTTGTAAACGTTAACTTCTAAGGAATCAGAATTCACTTAAAAAAAATCATACATCCCAGAGTTTGTGAATGGGTTTTGTAAAGAACAGGACATGTTGGTATACGTGATAAGATTGATTACTCAAAGTTGATCAAATGCCTATACTGTTCATTACATTATCTCTACAATGGAAAGAACTAGACTTGCTTTCCCATTGACCATCTGTGACAGCTGTCATGCTCAGTGTGGCCGTTAGTATAGTTAACTATCTTTTTCTTTACAAAAGTTTCAACTGTATCTACAGATAGTTTTTTATTTGTTTCAAAACAACTATTTTAGGCTGGAGAAGTTTGGAATTTCTTATGTGTTCTCTCAGTTTATGTAGTAAAGTACTCAAAGAGTCACAAGTTAGAAAACTTGATTTCTTTCTCCATTTTATTAATGATGAGTTTGAATGACCAACTTAAGTATTTAATTTCCATTATTTATAATGAAGTACTTTTCAATTCAGGCTGAATCTCAGAAGAAAAAAATAAATACAAAAATGTAACTATAATTACTTTAGAACAATTGAAACATTTTTATTGTGATAAAAATATATTAACATATAATGTACTATTTTAACCATTTTTAAGTGTATAGTTCAATGACATTAAATACATTCTTATTGTGGTGCAGCCATCTTTACCATCCATTTCCAGTATGTTTTGATCTTCCCAAACTGAAACACTGTATTCATTAAGCAGTAATTGTGTAATGCTTCTCCACTACTTTCAGTGTCTGGTAACCACCTTAGCATTTTATTTTTCTATGAATAGGACAATATTGTTTGAGTAAAGGCAATAAATTATCATTTTGTTCCATGAACCCTGAAAATCTGAGAACAGTCTCAGTTAATTTAGAAAGTTTATTTTGCCAAGGTAGTACCTGTGACATGGCCTCCAGAGGTCCTGATGACACGTGCCCAAGGTAGTCAGGACACTGCTTGGTTTTATACATTTTATGGAGACATGAGACATCAATCAACATATATAAGATGAACATTGGTTCCGTCTGCAAAGGTGGGACAACTCGAAGCAGGGAGGGGCTTCCTGGTTGTAGGTAGATAAGAGAGAAAGGGTTGCTTTCTTTTGAGTTTTTGAGTTTCTGATTAGCCTCTCCAAAAGAGGCAATCATTTACACATTTATCTCAGTGAACAGAGGGGTGATTTTGAATAGAATGAGAGGCAGGTTTGTCCTAAGCAATTCCCAGCTTGACTTTTCCCTTTAGCTTAGTGATTTTGGGGCCCATTTCCTTTCACAGCTCCAAATCATCTAGGTAAGACATTTTTTCTTCCTTTTAAAAAAATCTTTAATAAGTGTAACTTACTTTCTCAGGGTCTAATCAGAGAAATAGAGCTACAGGAATATGTATATTCCAAGTTTAAATTAGTTCTTTAATGTATTTAACAAAAATTCTCATTTTTAATTAATAATTTGAAATTTCTTGTTCTCAGCTGCCAATATATTAATATATTGGAAAAAATTATTCTACAGCTGTAGGAGGCAGCAGCAAGTAAGGCAGTTATACAAATGCAATTTATTTAAAGCTTTAACCATTTATGTGAAGCTAGGCATTTGATTTGTATGGCAATGACTTTCAGAAATCGGATTTGTAATTTATTTGATGTAATTTCAGCCTGAGAATATCTTTGCAATTCAATAATGAAAAAATAGTTTAGTGAAGGATGGCTTAATGAAATGTAAAGAGTATGAAATGAAATGTAAATCAAATATAACTTAGGGGCTATTTGCATAAATGGCATTTAGCTATTGGTCGTTTTTATATTTGTATATGCATTTTCATAGTACAAAAAGGTGGTTATACAAATGTTTGTTTCATTAGGAGCAATCTCTTAAATATAATAGATAACAGAAATTTTTGTGTATTTTTTATTTTCTTAAATGAATTGGTATTGTCAGGCCAGCATTTGATTTGATCAATATATTGTTTACTCAAAGAAAAACCTTAGTGGTTTGAATAACCATAACTGTAAATGCGTTAAGAAACTCACTGGCAGTAGCACTGCAAAACTCAAAGGCACTCAGTGTAACCTAATTACTAAATTACTAGTAATGACATTTGTATTAGTGCTAGTGAGATGTGAGCTTTTTGTACTGAAGGCTGAAGAGATATCAGATTAGGTACAGAGTGAGCAAAAGGGACGTATTTTAAATTTACCTTTTAAATCCTAGAATTCAATGACAATAATGTGACTCGGTTATTGATATTGTAGGCGCATATAGGATGAAGAAATGAGTATATAGAGATTACTAATTAGTGAATATATTTTAATCAAGTCATAATTTTCTAGCATTGGGGTCAGATCCATGTTTTATTGGGGACTTGAAACAGACCATTTGGAGGCAGTCCTCCTAAAAAAATAAAAAAATTACAAATACAAATTTATATACAAGTCAATATGTATTTAGAATGAGAAAAGAAGTCACAACTGATTACAATTGCAAAAAAGATGGTCACTGACATTATTATTATAATATTTGGAAAAATAGCTGCTGATTATACTTTTAAACTACCTTTTTTAAAAACATCTATAGGATGCATAATATTTGAGTGCCTCCTCATATGACAATGATTTTATAATATAATATTTTATAGATGTGGAAAGATAAATTAGACTTTCCTGTAGTATGGTTAAGAAGATTTTGCTTTTATTACTGATAATTGAGCTGTATAAAATGTGCATCTTTACTCGCAGACATAGTGTTTATAGAACAGCTACAGATTTGGCCTCTGCAAATGCAGTGTCTGAAAAGTTCTGTTTCATTATGAATACCATCAAAAAGAAAAAAGAAAGGTCTGCTGCATTTGTAATTGTGTATGCACTATCAGCTGTATTCCTAATAAGAAAAACTTGACTAGGCACTGATTAAAATGAAATTATCTGCTTATACTAATTTGTCTCCTGATTGGAAGAATTTTCCAGAGTAGTTTTGGGCTGGGTAAATTCAGACTCTGCTTCTGTCCCATTTGCCACAAATCTTTAGTTCTAGTTGCCATTTGTGGCAGAGGTTACATATTCAGGGCTTTTCATAGACCTCTGACTATCTTCATATCAGGACCCCATGTGAGTTAGTACAGTCGGAAAGGGTTGTTTTCCTAGAAGCCATTCCTGTACTGGAAGAGATGGTAAATCAATTAGACGTAGAAATGACTGAGAACCACTTACATATATCCCACTAAAAACAGTGTACTACCGATTCTGAATGTACCACCCAAACTGAATATATCACCCTTTGCTTGGTTGCCAGCTTGCTTGCTGTGACTCCCCCCACCTGACACCAGTAGATTGGTGGAGGGGAACTAGGAGTGGAAAGAGAAAGATATTTTGTGGGAAAGATATCTTACTTTTTCAAATTTTACTAAAATATGTAATCATGGACACATTGCTAAGACCCCTTTCAGGTACCTGCAGGGACATTTTCAAATGAGGAGGCGTGAAGCTTAAGCTTTCTGATGAGTTTTATGGTAAACTTAACTCTGTCAAATAAGTGCTGTTTCTGAAATGATAGAAACCTGATATGGTAGCTTCTAACCATATAGAGCTGTTGAATACTTGAGATGTGGTGAGTGCAACTAAGGAATTGAATCTTTAATTTCATGTACTTTATTCTCAATTTAAACAGATACTTGTAGTTTACGGTTAATGTATTGGACAGTGTATATCTAATGTCTTAATATATTTATGTAAAATTAAGGCTCATTTAATTTTATTGAAAGTATTATGTATTATAACATATTCTACTTAACTTTGGATGTCATTTAAGCATTAAACGCTCAATTGTGGCCTAATTGTATACTACATATGATTCATGTATTACCTACTAAGTAAGCAATTTTTATAATTATGGACAAATAGAATACTGGCAGAACTATGCATATTAAACTGAAAAGATACTTTTAAAGTGGTTCTTCTGGTTGGGATTTAAAAAATATGATTATTAGAACCAAATATATTTAAAAACCTACATCATGGGCCAAAATATGTGTTTTCAAAGCAGGGGTTAAAACTTTTTACATGAAGTACTTTCATTTTTCTCTTAGGAAATTTAATAAGGCATCTCCAAAGACAGAGGGAAAGTGGACTATTTGGTTGACATGCTTAATATTTTATTTCACTGCTTAGTTTCCTAATCCTAGTGGTTCAAACCAGATTTCAAAATCTGGGCTAAATCTCTATCATGCTATAACACGGCATGTGACAGAAACTTCTGAATATTCAATTGGTAGAAAAATAGAAAGCATGCATATTGTTTAGTACAATTGTGTGAACTGCTATGAGATATCATTGCATACAATTTTCTGAAAGACTGTTTATTTATTGTATGCCTAGCACAGGAAAGAAATTTTTCATTATTGTTAATGCAGTAAATAGGTGACCTTTCAAGCATCATATATAAAGTTTGAATATGTACTTTAATAGAATAACTGATGATTTTCTTTTTATGTGCTGTTGCTTTTATTTGCACAGTTGGGTGTTGACAGAAATTTGGAATAGATGTTCTTTATGCATCTACATGTAATAATTATAATTAATGTTTAGAATGACCAGATTAACTTTTAAAAATTGAGATAATATTTACATAATATAACAAACCATTTTAAAGTGTACAATTCAGGAAATTTATGCAAAATCTCTTTTCAGAAATTTAGGACTCATGATATGTTTTATTTGCAGATTTCAAAATTTTCTTTTCTCCTGCATTTTTTTGTTTAAAACCTGTGAGACCTGTATATGTTTAAAAATTAAAAACATTTAGGCCTGGCGCGTTGGCTCACGCCTGTAATCCCAGCACTTTGTGAGGCCACGGTCTGTGGATCATGACGTCAAGAGATTGAGACCATCCTGGCCAACATGGCGAAACCCTGTCTCTACTAAAAATACAAAAAAATTAACTGGGTGTGGTGGCGCATGCCTGTAGTTCCAGCTACTCGGGAGGCTGAGGTGGGAGAATTGCTTGAACCTAGGAGGTGGAGGTTGCAGTGAGCCAAGGTCGCGCCACTGCATTCCAGCCTGGTGCCTGGTGATGGAGTGAGACTCTGTATCAAAAAAACAACAATAACAGCAAAACGTTTAATTATCACTTCATTGTAATTTGTAAAATCCTAAGTAGAATTTTATGTTGTTATGTAAAATTTCTTTAAAATTGAGAATTTTAATCCTAGATTGCTTCCTGATAGATTGGTCACTGCATTTTATTCTCAGGTGCGTAATTTTTTTCTGTAGGCTGTGGTTGTGTCATACATACTAGTTGTAATTTGGCTTTTCAAAATAGCAAATGCCAACTATATGTAAAAGAAATAAATTTTTATAACTATGAAATTCAGTTCAATTGTCAAAATGTACAAAACCCCAAATGTATTCTTTTAGCCTATTTTGTTGACTTTGGTGATTTGTCAACCTGAAGGTAACAGACTATATTAGTTTTCAATTGCTGTGTAATAAGCCTCAAACTTAGTGGCTTATAAAAACATAAGTTAATTATCTCAGACTTTTTGTAGGCCAAAAGTCTGGGCATAGCTGGATCTTGTGCTCAAGTTCTTATATGCTAAAGTCAAGGTCTCCCCTAGGCTACGGTCTTATCTGGGATCGCCCAGGATCCTCTTTCATCTTTATGTGGTTGTTTGCATAATTCAGTTTTTTGGGGCTGTGTGATTGAAGCTCACAGTTTCTTGCTAGCTCTTGTTTGGAGACCGCTCTCACTCTCTAGAGGTCCCCTCCCATAAGTCCTTGCTGCATGGCTCCTACACAGGGCCCCCTTTTCACAGACCAGCAGGAAAAGCTCTCTTATGCTTTGAGGCTTATCCTTCAAGGAGGACCCAGTCTCTTTTAAGGACTCCCAGAATCATCTCTGTTTTGACAAATTCAAACTTTAGGACCTTAATAACATTAATAAAATATTTTCATCCTTGTCATATAACATCATACTGGGAGTGAAATCTATCATATTTAAAGTCCTACTCACCCCCAAGGGTAAGGGAATCTTCAGAGTGTGTGTACCAGTGGGCAAGAATCTGGGATGCCACCTTAGAATTTTGTGTATCATAGGAAGCTATGAGAAAATTTGAAAATGCATTTAAAAAAATTATTAGACTGTATTTTGTTAGTGTAGTTTTATATTTGCATAGTGAGTTCCCATATAAACCCTTTTTCCCTGCACAGTTTCACCTACTGTGATAGTCTTGCATTAATGTGCATTGTTAAAACTGATGAACTAGGCCGGGCTCGGTGGCTCAAGCCTGTAATCCCAGCACTTTGGGAGGCCGAGGCGGGTGGATCACGAGGTTGAGAGATCGAGACCATTCTGGTCAACATGGTGAAACCCCGTCTCTACTAAAAATACAAAAAATTAGCTGGGCATGGTGGCACGTGCCTGTAATCCCAGCTACTCAGGAGGCTGAGGCAGGAGAATTGCCTGAACCCAGGAGGCGGAGGTTGCAGTGAGCCGAGATCGCGCCATTGCACTCCAGCCTGGGTAACAAGCGCGAAACTCCGTCTCAAAAAACAAACAAACAAAACAAAACAAAACAAAACAAAAAACTGATGAACTAGTATTGATACAATATTATTAACTAAAGTCTATACTGTACATTAGGGTTCATTCTTTGTGTTGTATAGCTATATGGATTTTGACAAATGCATGTCACGAATCCACCATTGCAGTATCATACAGAATAGTTTTACTTCCCTAAAAATCCTATGCTCTACCTGTATTCATCTCCGCCTTCCTCCTGCCTGTCACTCCCACTACTGATCTTTTTACTGTTTCTACAATTTTGTCTTTTTTAGAATGTTATTTAATTGGGATCTTATACAGTTTTTCATACTGGCTTCTTTCGGCAGTATGCTGGCTGATACTCTTTCATGTCTTTCCATAGCTTTATAGGTTATGATTTTTTAAATCACTCACTAATATTTGATTGCATAGATGTACCATAGTTCGTTGATTCAGGAAGCCACCCTCTGGGTCTCTTTGAGACTTGCTGGGAAATTGCCTGCAGAGGTGACATTGAAATTCACTTGGAATCTTCCTGTAGGGGAACAGAAGGAAGCGGCTTCTCTTTCTGGTTTCAGTGTACTTTATTGTCTTCTTGCTTCTGTGGTATGTGGTGGAAGTAAGCCAACCCCTGAGGAGGGTCCAAGTTCACTGCAGAGATTCTCATGGGCATGTTATTGAAATGGGAAACTGCTGGTTGGAACATCTTGAGACTTGCCAGGAAACCACTTGGGATGCTGGTGGAACTGGCTGGGAAGTTGCTTATGTAGATACTGTTGCAACTTGCTGGGATGCGAGTATCACTGGGTATCTTTAAGTTGCTGATGGCCAAAGGAAAAACAAGAGAACAAAGCATGTTGGAACCAGAAAGAGAAGCTCCTTCCTCCTGCAGTGTCCCCTTCAGCAGCCTCTAATAACAAAACTTAATGTTACAGCAGCTGGCAAAGAAAAGATACAGGGCCCAGCTCCCATACAGCAAAGCAGTACAGTGAAGGGTAAATTTGGAGCTGACAGGCAAGAGGTTGCTAACTGGCACACTTTCTGTTTCAACTTTGCTGACAATTTTTTTTTTTTTTCTTAAATCAGGACTGAGTGATTATTATCACGTTTTTCTGTAGCCACTGATGTGGTTATATAGTTTTGTTTTTTGTTTTTTTTTAATGTTAATATGGTAAATGACATTAATTAGATTTTTGGATGCTAAGCCCATCTCACATTCCTGGATAAGCCAAACCTCATCATGATGTTTTTTTTTTTTTCCCCCATATTACTGAGTTTGATTCGGTAATATTTTGTTTAAGATCTTTTTTTGTTTTTTTGGATGGAGTCTTGCTCTGTTGCCAGATAGGAGTGCAATGATGCTATCATGGCTCATTGCAATCTCTGCCTCTCAGGTTCAAGTGATTCTCCTGCCTCAGCCTCCCGAGTAGGTAGGACTACTGGCAAGAGCCACCATACCCAGTTAATTTTTGGATTTTTTATTAGAGATGGAGTTTTACCATGTTGGCAAGGATGGTCTCGATCCCTTGACCTCGTGATCCACCCGCCTCGGCCTCCCAAAGTGCTGGGATTACAGGCGTGAGCCACCATGCCCAGCCTGTTAAAGATCTTTATGTCTATATTCATGAGATATATTGGTCTATGGGTTTTTTTTTTTTGTAATCCCTATCTGGATTTGGAGGTTTGGTGGCTTTTTAAACAAGCTGGGAAGTATTTCTTCTTTTTTGTATTTTCTGAAAAAGTTTGTATAGGGTTTAATTCTTACTTAAATATTTGATAGAATTGACCAGTGAACCCATCTGGTCTTGAAATTTTCCTTTTGAGAAGATTGCTAATTATGAAGTATTTTTTTTTCAGAGGTTGTAAAATGTGTACTAAATTTCATGGGTATGCACAGTGGAAAAGGCATCCTCACAGGCAAGACTTCCAACCCAGTGACAATGGCAGTGAGTCACCCCAGTCTAGTTTTCAGTCATCTAAGACGAGCGGCTGGCTGTTGCCCCTGGACTGAGATTTCCTCCTCTTTGCTGGTGGGGGTGGGGGTGGGGGTGGGGGCATGGCTGGAACTGACAGGCACAGTGGGAGACTTAGGGTATGGCTGGAACTGACAGGAGACACAGCGGGAGACTGAATGATACCCCTCAGGGGTGCCATTCTGTTTCCGGAAGGCAGCTTTCTTGAAAGGCTGCTCTGGCAACTGCTGTTTCTCAACCCCTTTGGCCCTTCCAAAGGGGTGATGATGGTCCTTAGGCTTAAGGGTGGCCCAGGTCTTGGATGGGACTAGCACAGCCAGTGTTTCTGTGTCTGTACCCTTGGGAGGGGCATTCTGTGTTGAGGAAGGCAGCTTTCTTGGAGGACTGTAATTTAGGTGATTGTTGCTTTAGCTTCCCAGTCACCTTTGGCTCCCGGATCCCTTTGGCTTTTCCAGCTGTCTGACTGCTATTTTGGAGCCTGGAGGAAGCTTGGGTCTTTGTGACAGAAGGTATAGTGGACAGTTCTGAGTCTGCCCCTTTGGAGATGCCATTCAGCTTTTGGAAGGAGGCCTTCTTGGGATGTTGCTGTTTCTGCAGCTGCTGCTTCGCCTTTGCAGCCCTCTTGGCCTTCTTGGCTGGCTGGCTACCATTCTCAGACTTGAGGACGACCTGACACAAGTCTACATTTGTAGGTGTGGCTGCTTCAGAATTTCTGGGACTGGGGGATAGAATTGGAGGATTTCTTGAACTTGGCAATAAAGAAACCATCCATATTTTGGATATCAGGGTAGAAGCGTCAGGTAGAACGCAGACTGGGGTGGAAACACCTTTCTGAAAAGTGGGTAAAACCTTCCTGGCCAAAGTCTAGGCCTGTGGGCAACAGTCGCAGATTCTGCTTTTTCAGAGCATAGTCTACCACCCACTCATTCTTGTCCACCGTGATAGAACAGGTGCAGTAAACTAGGTAGCCTCCTGTCTTGGAGGTGGCATTGACAGACAATAGCATGCAGGAGCAACTCCTTCTGGAGCTGAGCACTCATCCTTGTTAGTCTTCACAGCTGTGTCCTTGGAGATGACCCCAGTGCCACCACAGGGAGCATCCAGTAGTACTCGGTCAAAGCCCCACACCACCTTGGGGAACTGGCGCCCCTCATAATTGCTGATAATGGTGTTGGTAACTCCAGCCGGGGCAAGTTGCCCACAATACTCTTGAGCCGCTCAGCATTGGCGTCATTAGCAAGGATCACACCTGTATTCTTCATCAGCTGGGCCATGTAGCTGGTTTTTCCTCCAGGGGCAGAACACATGTCCAGGATGTGCCAAGGCCATGACAGGCAACATGCTAGAGGCTCCCTTAGTGCCCAGCCAGGTACCCGAAGGTAGCACCAATGGTCACAGAAGAATCATATACCACTAGTCGAGTCTTTGACCACTTGCCCAGGGGATCCACGTTAACCCTATGATTGATTAGAGCCTGGGCAAGGTCTTGATGTTGGGTTTTCAAGGTGTTGGTCTGGAGGGTGACGGGCCGAGGCACCTCATTAGCTTCTACGAACTCCACCAGCTCAGACAGAGGAAAGAGGTCCATGAAAGAGGTCCATGAACTTGCCAAGCAGGAAGTCTCCATAGGAGTAGTAAGTGGCCAGATCCTTTTTGAGACAGTTCAGGTATTCAGAACGAGACCGCCCTTCCTCCTGCTGAGCCCCCAAATCACGCAGGATTCCCACAATATCCTGGATTCACTTGTGAACTCGTTGTAGGTCTGGAGCCTGGGCATCGTGCTCCATCTCCCTAGCAGGGGGCAGCACAAATGCCTCCTCATCCACTTTGATCTGCAGGCCCCCATCTGCCTCCTCCTTCTTTGGGGGGCCTGAGTCAGGGGTCACTTCTTCCTCTTTCTCTTCGTCCTCCATCTCCTCTTCACTCCACTGGACCCCAGCAGAAGCTTTGCGGGCCTTCTGCTTCCGAGCAGCTTTTTCAATGGGCAGCAACTCTTCACCTTCCTCCTCATTCTCAGAGTTGGAGTCAGTTCTACAGTCATTTACCGTATCAGCATCGCTGTCCTCGGAGCCCTGGAGGTCCCCGTGGTTCACCACACCATCTTCTTCAGAGTCTTCCTCCTTCTCTTAGCAGCATTAAACGGGCTGGGTTCCCTTCTTACCAGCTGTCTGGACAGCTCCTGCAGAGATCCCTTTTGGGAGCTTTCCAGGCAACGGCTTGGCCTCAGGAGAGACTTACTTGTCTCCGGCTTTGGCAGAGCCCAACTCCTATTGGCTGCTCTCTTTCGAGCAGGACTGGACAGCCACTTGGAATTTTCATCACTTACTGCAGGCGAAAATCCGGCGAGTTCCGTCTCGGCACCCTTCTGCTTCTGGCCTTTTGGCCTCGCCCCCGCTTCTCCTTCTTGGTAGGGTCCACCCTGCGCCCCATGGTACCGCACGCGGATTACGGCCTGAGACTGCCCTTCGGGCGGCGCTCCGCGTGCACTCTGAGGCTAGCTTTCAGCCCGGGTTCGCCACAAAAGCGTTCCACGCAGGTGCACGGGTAGTGCTCGAGTTGAATTTTTGAGACTGATAAGGGGTTTGAGTCAGTTTTGTAATTTGTGTTTTTTAAGCAGTTGATTCATTTAATTTATCCAAGTTATTGGTGTAAAATTGTTGATAATATTCCTCTATTGTTTTGATGACTGAAGTATCTGGAGAAAATATTTTTATTTCTGATATTTGTAATTTGTGTCTTTTCTATTTTAATCCGATGGTCATTCTAGTATTTATCATTTAAAAATGTTTTTCAAAAAGCAGCTTTGGGTTTGTTTATTTCTTTGATTGTTTACTTATTATTTCTTCCTTTGTATGTACTTTGATTTTAATTTGCTTTTTTTTCCCTACGTTGTTAAGGTAGAAGTTTTTTTTTTAATTTTTTTACTACAAAATTTCTTCTAAACCAGTGGCTCCCAAATTTTGTTGCAAATTGGAATATTCTGGGGAATCCTTAAAAATGAATAATTCTGTCTCCCAACCCCAGATATTTTTATTTAATTGATTAAATTGATATGGGGTACAATGAGATTTTAAAAAACTTCCCATATGAATTTTAGTGTGCAGCACATTTTGGGAAACACTGTTCTGAGTAGTATTTTAGCTTTCTCCCACCAATTTTTATATATTGTGTTTTGATTTTTATTCAAGATGTTTTAAAATTTCCCTTGTGATTTTTTTCCATTGGTTATTTAGAATTATATTGTTTGACTTCCAGATATATCAGGACTTGTTTCTTAATTGATTTCTATTTTAATTCCTTTGTGATCAAAGAAAGTACTCTGAGTGATTTCAATCAATTTTTTTTAAGGCCTGGCATGTGCCCGATTTGATTAATTTTTTAATGTGTGTTAGCAAATTGTGTGTATTCCGCTATTGTTGGGTGAGTGTTCTGTAAATATCAAATAGGTCAACTTGTTGATGGTGCCACTCAAGTATTTTATATCCTTACTGTTTCTGGTCTCTGTTCTGTCAATTACTGAGAGAGTAGTGTTGAAATAAACTATTATTACAGGTTTTTTTTTTTTTTTTTCTCCTTTCAGTTCAAATTCAGTTCAAAAAGCTCCATTATTAGGATATTTAGAGTTCTTATGTCTTCTTTTTAATAAGTTGTCATTTTATATCTCATTATTGCAATTGCCTCCTACTCTTCCATTTGATGACCACTTTTGCAGGCTTCAGGGGGACCAGGAACAAAGTTGGGGCCTGGCACCCCCACTATTCTGCCAGCTGGGGAGAACAAGTCACAATTATGAATTATCACAACAATTAGCACCTGTGCTTTGGAGAGCTGCAAAGTGAGGAGGGCCCAGCTCACTTTTTACCGTGGAAACAATGATATTCCTTCAGCCTGAGGGAATTAGGGTTGATGAAACCGGTGGCATTGATTGGCTCATAATTGCCCTGCACGTTGATGCGCACGAGATCCTTCTTTTAGAGAGGCAGTAGCAACTCCTGGCTGATGATGTACGGCCCTTGAAGCTGGGCACCTGCACGCTTTCCCTTCCATTTGCTCCCGGGACTTGGTGGTGTCCTGATGGACAGATTTACACTCAGGGTTGATTTTGTGCACTTCCTGATCCATGGTGAAGGCCTCAATGTCTTAAATGAGTATGGTGAAAGATGGTGCCTGCTGGGGTCTTGTAGATGCCTCTGGACTTTATTCCAATGAAGCGGTTCTCCATAATGTCAATACAGCCTACGCCGTGCTTGCCTGTGACTTCGTTCAGGTACACAAAAATCTCCAAGGAGGTCTGGTGGGGTGGTGCCATCCTGATGGTCACTTTCACAGGGACTCCTTTTTTTGAACTTCATCTGGAGAATTTTAGGTGTGTTGTGGGTTTGCCTGGGTCCTTGGTATATTGGTAATAACATCTTTGCCTTTATTTTTTGTTCATTTTTGAAACATTTGATCTGGCTGTGTGATTTTAGTTTCACAATTTTTTTCTTATAGCACTCTAAGAATGTCATTTCATTTCCTTCCAGCTTGCATAATTTCTGACAAGACTTATGTGTTATTGTTATGCTTGCTCCTATATACATAATGTGCCTTTTTTTTTTTTCTGGCTGCTTTTAAGATTTTCTCTTTATTTATTTTTTTTAATAGCAATTTGATTATAACATGTCTTGTTATGGTTTTTCTTTGTTCTGCCTGGGCTTTGCCGAACTTCTTGGATTTGCAGGCTGATAGTGTTTATTAAATTCAGAAAAATTGGGGGCATGTTTTCTTTAAATATTTTCTTGACCACCTTCCTCTCATTTTAGTACTTGAATTACAAAAATGTTAGATTATTTGTTGTCCTTACATATTATCAAGACTATTCATTTTAAAATGTTTTCTTCCTTTGTACTTGGTTTAAAATAATTTATATTGCTGTGTTTTCAACTTCACTGTTATTTTCTGAAGTGTTTTGTCTGCTGATAATGTCATCCAGCAACATTTTCCTGTCAAAAATGTTTTAAAATATTTAGACAATTTGGTTCTTCTTAATGTGTTCTGTTTGTCTTCTAATTATCTTCATATTTCTTTTAAGTCTTTAATCTTATTGAACTTATTTTAATAGCTGTGTTAAGGCCTTTTTATGTTAATTTTGTTATCTTTGTTAATTCTGGACCTGTTTTTATTGACTGATTTTTCTCGTAGTTCTGGGTAACATTTCCCTGCCTTTTATTTGCCTGTCTCTATTTTCTTTCTTTCTTTCTTTCTTTCTTTTTTTTTAACTGTTAGGCATTGAATATTAGTGTTTACATTGTTCAGCTGAATTTGAACGCTGTGAATACTAATTTACATTGGTTTTTCTTTTTGGTTACTAATGTAATACTAATTACATTTTTCTTTTAAATGGTCTTTCTCTCTACCACCCTCCACTTTTTTGGTAGGCATTTAAATTATTTGCAGATCAGTCTGATCCATATCAAGGCTTATTTTTATGATTTTCAAGGATAATCTATGATATTCTTTAGAGGTAGTTTAGATTCACTACTACAGCATGAACTTTCTGGAGTCTCTACAGACTACTCTTGGTATTCAACAACAAGGTCTCTTCATTCTTCGAATTTTTCGCTTTATAGCTCCCCTGAAATTGATCTTTTCCTGCTAGTTATTTTTTACTTTGCTGCTTGGGGTTTCACTGTATGCAGCACAGATTCCTGTTCCAAGCCTCAATCTCTGCATAGCATTTTCTTTCTCTGTGATATGTTGCAGATTCCAGCCATCCCAGCCTCTTCAAACTCTGATCTGTATCTCAACTTATTTGGACCGTGAGGCTTTTTTTGATTTCCCTTCTTTTACCACAGTTTGGACTTTCCATCTAGGTTTAAATAGAGGTAGTCTTAGATATCACCTGATTTGTTGCCCTTCTGTTAATAATCACAGGCCTCTTCTGCCTTTTGTTCACTATCTGAAATAGCTTTATATATTTTGCTCGCTTTTTTAGTTATGTATAGGATTTTAAGGGCAATCCTGTAGAAGTTCAGCATAATTAATTGTTCCACTTAAATTTAATGTAATGAATGTATTTATTCTAAACCTGAATATTGAATCTGGTTACTCTTAGAAACAAGCTTTTTGTTATGGTATGTATTTTCAGCAATTTCAAATAATTCTTTGTATGGAGACCATAAGATTATTTAAGCAAGGTTATACTGATGTCTTAAAAACGCTCAGGTTTTTCACAAGATACTCTATAGGTCATTTAATTTTGCATGCATGTATGTGTAAGTTGGCGATGTACATGTACAGCTTCTTTCAAAAATGGATTGGGACCTAACAATGAAAACATGCAGTTACAATGGTTCTTACTGTAGTGCATGTTGAATTACAAGAGTTACTCACGGTTATATGTTACCCATGGGGACTTTTAGTGTGCTTGGATATATAGATCTGCAAATTTTTAGCTATGGGCTGATAACTGTATTGTATCATAAATTTATTACTCATGCAATGTTTTCTAGGTGGATGTTAAATTTTAAGAGAATTAACGGTAGGAATTAACTATTATTAAATGCTTTCTTCAACTTTAAATGAATGTCTTAAATGTAAATATTACTAATTTATGTAATTAATACACAGAAGCATTGTTTAATTAGTTTAGAACAAAAATTAATTACAACATTTCTTAAGAATACTAGAGGAAACGGAAAATATAAGTGAAAACAATTTAACTGACAGAAGCTTGTCAGCACTTAGCAACATTTATTTTCAATTACAAATGGTACTTTTTTTTTTTTTTAAGCACCATTTTTATTCTAGCTTTGCATCGATATGTCATCTACACCGAAAATGCTGATGCAGGTTTTTCAGTGCTAGCCTGCAAAGGAATTGAAGGTGAATGTGGTTTTAGTTACATATCCTGCTTCCTCTCCATCTGTGCTTTGTGTTTTATTAGACTGTTTAAAATATATTGTTGTCAAATATGTAAGTGTCAAGCTTGCTGATCATTTATATGCTTTAGATAAAAAAAAATGCTAACTACATACAACATGGTTCATTTATCAGCTGTTTTTTCTAGGGCTATCTGTAAATTTGAGAGTGTTTACTAGTAGATACACAAGAATTTAGTATCTCCAAGTTTTTCAGTCATGTTGGTTTACTGCCATGTGAAATATATTACTGAACTTTCATGTGAAAAAGATAAAACACACTGTCATCTTGTCCATTGTGCATTTCAGTTACAGGAACAAAATGATGTGCTTGCAGTTCTGTGACATGATGCATTAGAAAAATCTTTGTTATACAGATTGTGTGACTCAGAGTTGTGTGTATGTTTATGTATGACTCTTGCAGAATAAAGTTGTATTTATGATGTACCCATAATGATATTTCTGTGTCTGTATGAACATAGTGATTCAGTAGGTTAGATCATGAGCATTCTTTACATTTGTCTATAGTAATTAAGTCTCTCACTGAATATGAACCAGGTACTGGACAAGCTGTCTTACAATAAATATACTTATTGCTTGTTTCAGGGGCTAGTATATGTAGTCAGAAGTGTTGCAGTTTGGTCACTTCTTGGAAAATCTTAAATACACTTCTTATGGGAAACTTAATTGTGTTTATACATGTATGGTGTTGTCTTCTACTTTTTTTTTGTTTTAGTTAAGTGCTGTTGCTTAGCATTTAAGTGCTATTGCTTAGCACTTAAAGTAGAACGTTTTATTTTTATAAGTTAATATTTAGTTCTGTGACCTTGAGCATGCTATTTAATTTTCCCATGTCTGAGTTATGCCATCTCTGAAATTGGAATAAAATAGTTCCTGCTTCATAGGATTGTGTTGAAGATTAAATGAGTTAACATATGAAGCACTCAGAACAATTATTGAACTCAAGCAAATTTTCCGTGAGTAGTAGTTATTATCATTAGTCAATTTAAGAATCAACCAGTAATCTTTCTTTTTTCTTTTTTATGTCTATATATATATATATAATATTTATGATTCATAAAATTCACTCATACTAAGTATAGAAATTGATATATAGTGAATTTATAGGGTTGTACAGCTATCACTAGAATCCAATTTTGGAATATTTTAATCACAACATTTTAGGCATTTGAGTATGAAGTTCTAATAATTTTCAATGCATTATTTCAAATATGCTATTTTTAAACTATAATGTATGGGGTTATTTGTTAAGATGACGTAGTTGGGGTTTTCTGTTCCTAAATTTTTAGCTGATCTCTGTGTTGCGGGCACCTTGGGAACCATACTTGGGAACAGTAAAAGCAGAGAAAGAGAGTTCAGAGATAACAGATAAACTCTTTTAAATTTGAGTATTTCCATTTCTTGAGACCTTTGAAATTTTTGTAAAAGTACGCCATTGCACATTGTCTAGTAAGTAACTAAAAATGAGCTGTGTAAGCACATGCGCAACTCACTTAGTTAGTAAAAGGAGTTTCACAGACTTGTACTGCCTTAGCTCAGAAAGATGACTGATTATATATTACCAGAAATCTTGGTTACATTTGTACTATATTTAATTTCTAGAACTGTAGTTCTAGCAATCTATACCTGGTATGGTTTTTATTTTTCTGAAAGTAACAGATGCAAGGTGAAGTAGGAATTAAGGAACTTCTTTTGACACATCTTTTGGGTTGCATTTTGAAGTTCAGACACCAGAAGTGATTCTGAAATTTTTGTATAGCCTGCTGACAAACATTATGTACCAAGAACTCCCATTACTGTAGGTCACTGAATTAATTTAAGAAATACCAACTGACATCATTCCTTTAGGGAATTGTGGGCTACTGCTTGATATTATTGTCTTTGACAAATGTGAAAATTTAGAATAAATTTTAGTTTTAGTGTGTTGGGATCTTAAGAATGAAGTGATTCCTTTCCAAATTTAAATGTTTTCAAATGGATAAAAAGTATAGTTCATAGACTTTCTTTCTACCCCTTTTCACTGAAATAGTTAAGTACTTTAGTTTCCCATGAACTGGTGTATGTAGTTGCTTATTCCTAAATGGGAAAAGAGTTCTAGAAAGCATTTAAAAGTCTTGAGAGTTGTGCTCAGAAGTCATTGTGATTTGTGGGAAGAAGGTAGTCAAAATTGATATTCCTATGTGCCTATTACATTTGAATGCATGTATATTCTGTTATGTGTAATGTGTTCTAGATGAAATCATTAGGATTTCTTTGTATGCTAGTTATCTACTCAGATGAATTTATATCCTTTGTACTCCAAAATATATTAAAAATAGATTGAATAGCATGAATTTCTGTGGCCTTTTGTTTTCTAGCCGAGTAGATAAAGTACTGTGAGCTAGGGCTGTGTTAAATGTGATGCACATACCAGGCCTTCATAAAGGATAAAACTCCCTGTGTGTTATGCTGCCGCTGTATTAGTTAATTAGTATATGTGGTTGGGGGTTGTTCCAAGTTGCCTCTTACAATTATATATAGGTTAAAAAAGTAAACACCTTTCAAGAGACTTTTAAGTGGCATGGCTAATTTTGCCCCAATATTATTTTATAGTTAGAATTCAAGCTATCATGTAAATCAAAGGATCTCAACTTTAACAGTATTACACAGAAAGGGATCCTCACTTCTATCCTTTTACAATCCTCTGCAGGATTCTTAACAACCTAAAGAATATTGGATTTTGTATTTGGGATGTGGCTTTCAAACTATGTAATTTGGAATAGCTGCTTAACTTTTTTCCCTGTGATTCTTCATGTATAAAAGATAAAATAGTTGACTTAGATTATTTTATTGACCCCCTTTAAACAAAACATGTATTTTGAATACTTACTATTCAGGGCTGCAGTGAGCCAAGATTGTGTCGCTAGGTATGATTGCACCAACCTGGGTGACAAAGTGAGACCCTGTTTAAAAAAATATATGTATCTGGGCTGTATTAGTCTGTTTTTACACTGCTATAAAGAATTACCTGAGATTGGGTAATTTATAAAGAAAAGAGATTCAATTGACTTAGGGTTCTGCATGGCTAGAAAGGACTCAAGAAACTTAAAATCATGGTGGAAGGCAAAGCAGAAGCAAGGCATGTGTTATATTGTGGCAGGAGAGAGAAAGAGTGAGTGGGGAGGAACTGCCAAACAATTTTAAACCATGAGATCTCATGAGAACTCACTCACTGTCACAAGAACAGCATGGGAGAACTGCCCTGTGATCCAGTCACCTTCCACCAGGTCCCTTCCTTGACATGTGGGGATTACAATTTGAGATGAGATTTGGGTGGGGACACAGAGCCAAACTATATCACAGTGATAACTTGTGCCTGTAGTCCCAGCTACCTTGGAGGCTGAGGTGGCAGGATCACCTGAGCCTGGGTTGGGGGTCAAGGCTGCAGTGAGCCAAGGTTGTACCGCTGCGCTCCAGCCTAGGTGACAGAGTGAGACCCTGTCTCAGAAAAAGAAAAGAAAGAACAGTAAATAGACATAAATAAACATAATATGTTTGTGAAACTATGAAGGCAATGTGTCTGGAACCAAAAATTTCCATTGTGAAGGTATTAGGAAATAGTTTGGACATACAGATATGGAGAGTCTTGAATGCCACCTTGAGGATTTTAAATTTTATTTTATAGTAATTGAAGCTTTTTTTGTGTTGTTTTGAGACAGAGTCTTACTAGGTCGCCCAGGCTGGAGTGAGGTGGTGTGATCTCATTTCACTGTATCCTCTACCTCCTAGTAACTCAATAATTCTTCTGCTTCAGCCTCTTGAGTAGCCGGGACTATAGGTGCATGCCACTGCACCTGGCTAATTTTTGTATTTTTAGTAGAGACAAGGTTTCACCATGTTGCCTGGGCTGGTCTCGAACTCTTGACCTCAGGTGATCTGCCTGCCGCAGTTTCCCAAAGTGCTGGGATTACATGCATGAGCCACCGCACATTGCTGTAAATGGAAGCTTTTAAGGTTTTTGAGCAAGTGAAGTGATAAATGTGCATCTTAATTCCAGAAAAGGATGATTCCATTTCATTATATATGATAATCTGTAGAAATGACCAAGAAAACTTGATATTAGGGACCAGGAACACAAGTTGGGGTGTTTCATATAAAGTTAGTTTCAGAACAGAAACCTTCTGCCTGGGTTTAATTTGAATATATAGGACATGTACATTGTGAAATAATGAAGGATTGTTTTTTCCTGATTTATTATTACCATTATTTTTGAAATGGGGTCTTGCTATGTGGTCCAGCCTGGAGTGCAGTGGCAGTTCACAAGCACAATCATAGCTCACTATAGCCTTCAACTCCTGGGCTGAGGCAATCCTCCTGCCTCAGCCTCCTGAGTAAATGGGACTAGAGATGCATGCCCCCTGCCTGTCTTCTTTTATTTTTTTAAAAACCCTGAATTTTTAACATGATAAACAGTCTCTCAGAGAATATTTTTATGGATTTTATTCACCAGTCTTGCATTTACCACTGTGTTTGGAATGTTGGCAGTGCTAAATAAATAATGGTTTAATAATCAGCCTATAGTCTTCCTAATTCTATTACTTAATAGCACCTCAAGGTTTTCCTTCCACCTGACTTTAAATGTAGCTAGGCAGCCCGTGGTTTACTAGTTGAATTGCTCAGTGTGACCATGACTTGCTTAACATTTTTCTCAATAAGACTTCATGAATATTTAAAGAACCTCCTGAACAGAGGTAATAGTCTACTACCAGTCAGAGCTCATATTTCCAGAGTGCTACAGAAAGTGTAATCTGTAGTGTTTCTTTGGAAAGGACATGGTAGGTGATTTTTCTCTTATTCAAAGTACATTGAAATTTGGAAAGGTATTAGAACTGCAGTTTTAATCCTACTTATCTATGTATTATTTTAATGTGAAAATTATTTTGTTACTACAGGAATTGTTTTTCTTTAAAGAACTATATTCTGCCTTGTGTTATTGTTAGTTAAGCACAGGTCTATCTTACCAGAATACACTTGGGGAGGCAGAAAATTGACTTTAATTGCCTTTGCTTCCCCATAACACTTAGGATAGGTTGGCAATCAGAAAATATTTGAGTTAAAATACCGTCTTTAATGTTTACATGTAAATATTCACTAGAAAATTGTAATTGTATTTTATTTACCGATTCATCGTAACTCAGGTTATGACTTACTGGGTTGCATTTTAGATCAAGAGACTGAATTTTTGGCATATCTCACTAAGATAAACAATCTCACCACATGCTATCAAATTCTTACAAATAAAAGCAAATCTGTTCTATTCAAAGTAAACGTACTCCCAACATTTGTGGAACTATTTAAAACATCTAAACTAGAGCAAGGAAATGACAAAAAGAAAAAGGAAAAAAAAGCCTTTCCTTACCCAGAAGATATTTGAGAAGGGATTATCAGTAGAATCCTTTTTTTCCCCACTTTTTTGGTATGTCTGCAAAATTGTATCTCTCCTCTGTTGATCATTATGGAAACAAGAAAAGTTGTAAAGTTATAAAATGATACTAATACTCTTTACTACTGAGGCATTTTGTTTTAGAGTAGAAATGAAGTCATATCTAATGTCATGCATTTCCAAACATCAGTCTATGGGGTAAGCAAGACAGATTGAGAGCTCCTTTTTAACCTCATGCCTGAGCATTTCAAGTCACCAATATCTTCTGAATATGCCATGCAGTGTACCTACATGCAAATTTAGCATGGGGGAGGTACAGTAAAATGCATTGTTGTTCAGACTACAGATGTGGATGGCTGATCCATAGAAAAGCCCTAAGGAGCACAGGTGAGAACATTTTAAATGGACAGTGGGGTAGGCTGGAGAAGGTCAAGAAAGTCTGGAAGTGTCAGACTGGTGGAGAAAGGGGAATATTACCAAGTAGGAGGTGTAGCAGCGGGGTGTGTAAAATTGGGCCCTTGGGATACAGGTGATGACATCATAGAATTTTAAGTTTGAAAAGTCCCCTCCTTTTTAATGTTACATATATATATATATTATATATATATATATATATATATATATATATATATATATATATATACACACATATATATGTATGTATTTATTGTACTTTAGGTTCTGGGGTACATGTGCAGACCATGCAGGATTGTTGCATAGGTACATACATGGCAATGTGGTTTGCTGCTTCCATCCCCCCATGACCTATATCTGGTATTTCTCCCCGTGTCATCCCTCCCCATCTTCTCCACCCCCCCATCTTCTCCACCCCCCACTGCCCCTCCCCTAGCCCCCAACAACAGATCTCACTGTGTGGTCCTCCCTTCCTTGTGTCCATGTGTTCTCATGTTCACCACCCGCCTGTGAGTGAGAACATACGGTGTTTGATTTTCTGTTCTTGTATCAGTTTGCTGACAATGATGGTTTCCAGATTCATGGCCCTACAAAAGACACAAACTCATTATTTTTTATGGCTACATAGTATTTCATGGTGTATATGTGCCGTATTTTTCTTGTCTAGTCTATCATCGATGGGCATTTGGGTTGGTTCCAGGTCTTTGCTATTATAAACAGTGCTGCAATAAACATACATGTGCATGTGTCTTTATAATAGAACAATTTATAATCCTTTGGGTATATATCCAGTAATGGGATTGCTGGGTCAAATGGAATTTCTATTTCTAAGTCCTTGAGGAATCGACAAAGTGTCTTCCATAATGATTGAACTAATTGACATTCCCACTAACAGTGTAAAAGTGTTCCTATTTCTCCAAATCCTCTCCAGCATCTGTTGTCTCCAGATTTTTTAATGATCACCATTCTAACTGGTGTGAAGTGGTGTCTCAATGTGGTTTTGATTTGCATTTCTCTAATGACCAGTGATGATGAGCATTTTCTCATATGTTTGTTGGCCTCATACATGTTTTCTTTTGAAAAGTCTCTGTTCATATGCTTCACCCACTTTTGAATGGGTTTTTTCTTTTTTTCTTGTAAATTTGTTTTAGTTCTTTGTAGATTCTGGATATTAGCCCTTTGTCAGATTGGTAGATTGAAAGAACTTTTTCCCATTCTGTTGGTTGCTGGTACATTCTAATGATTGTTTCTTTTGCTGTGCAGAAGCTCTGGAGTTTAATTAGATCCCATTGGTCTATTTTGGCTTTTGTTGCCAATGCTTTTGGTGTTTTAGCCTATGCCTATGTCCTGAATGCTTTTGCCTAGGTTTTCTTCTAAGGTTTTTATGGTGTTAGGTCTTACGTAAAATGAGGATCTTTTATATGTCAAAAAAAGTGAAATGATAAAGTGAATGAGAACCTAGAAAAGTATTTGCAACATCTAACATATCACTCATCTATAAAAAACAGCCACAAAATAGTAATAAAAAGCAAATACGTTCAAAGGAAAATAGGCAAATGTTATGAACAGATAGTTCAAAAAAGGAAATGGAAAATGAATTTATTAAAGTTATTAATCTTACTTGTAAATGACATGGTATGAAATTAAATGAGACATACTACCAGCAACACAGTATTGATGAAGTTTCTTTAAACCTGTACTCTTATGGATATTGGAGAAAGAATAGTTTGATGGTAGGCATCAAAAAGCTTGAAAATATTTACATGTTTTTATTTGTTACTTTCAACTTTTAGAATTTTTTTCAAGAGATAAATCAGAGACTAGAGCAGAGATAAAGTGATACTCCCTACTGCATTATTATGGTAATAACTCTCCAGTAGTGGTAGGTTAGTTAAATAAACTACAATATTTACAAATGATGAAATATTCATGCAATCTCTCAAAAATCATGGTTTTAAAGACTATGAATATTGAAAATGCTCCTGTTACATTGTCAAACAAAAAAAGACAAGTTACAAAATGATGTACAATATAATTCTAATATTTGAAAAACATGGTACATATGTGTAGATAAAGGACTCGGGGACTGCAGAGAATATAAATATTGGAAATATGTCTATTATATGTGATTTTATTTTCTTATAATAAAAAGTTTTCTAAAGCTTCCTTTATGAGAAAAAGTTATAAATTACAGACTAGCATTGTATATTGTTATAATAGTATTGTATGTATGCATATAATTTGCCAATTATATTTGTCTATTCTTTTTTATTTTTATTTTTATTTAAGTTCTGGGATACATATGCAGAATGTGCTGGTTTGTTACATAGGTATAAATATGCCATGGTGGTTTGATGCACCTGTCAACCCATCATCTAGGTTTTAAGCCTCGCACACGTTAGGTATTTCTCCTAATACTATCCCTCCCTTATCCCCCAATCCCTAACAGGCCCTGGTGTGTGATGTACCCCTTCCTGTGTCCATGTGTTCTCAATGTTCAACTCTCATTTATGAGGAGAACATGTGGTGTTGGGTTTTCTGTTCCTGTGTTAGTTTGCTGAGAATGATGACTTCCAGCCTCATCCATGTCCCTGAAAGGACATGAACTCATTCTCTTTTATGGCTAAATAGTGTTCTATGGTGTATATGTGCCACGTTTTTAAAATCCAGTCTATCTCTGATGGACATTTGGGTTGGTTCCAAGTCTTTGCTGTTGTAAATAGTGCTTCACTAAACATGGTGCTTGTGTCTTTATAGTAGAATGATTTGTAATCCTTTTGAATATATACCCAATAGTGGGATTGCTGGGTCAAATGGTATTTCTGGTTCTAGATCCTTGAGGAATCATCACATTGTCTTCCACAATGGTTGAACTAATTTATATTCCCATCAACAGTGTAAAAGCATTCCTATTTCTTTCTTTCTTTTTTTTTTTTTTTTTTTTGAGACGGAGTTTCGCTCTTGTTACCCAGGCTGGAGTGCAATGGCACGATCTCGGCTCACCGCAACCTCCGCCTCCTGGGCTCAGGCAATTCTCCTGCCTCAGCTTCCTGAGTAGCTGGGATTACAGGCACGCGCCACCACGCCCAGCTAGTTTTTTGTATTTTTAGTAGAGACGGGGTTTCACCATGTTGACCAGGATGGTCTCGATCTCTCAACCTCGTGATCCACCCGCCTCGGCCTCCCAAAGTGCTGGGATTACAGGCTTGAGCCACCGCGCCCGGCCAAGCATTCCTATTTCTTCACATCCTTGCCAGCATCTGTTGTTTCCTGACTTTTTAATAATTACCATTCCAACTGGTATGAAGTGATACCTCATGTGCTTTTGATTTGCATTTCTCTAATGACCAGTCATGGTGAGCTTTTTTTCATGTTTGTTTTCTTTTCTTATGACACTGATATATCAGTAATATGAATTTTTTTTTTTTTTTTTTTGAGACAGAGTTTTCGCTCTTGTTACCCAGGCTGGAGTGCAATGGCGCGATCTCGGCTCACGGCAACCTCTGCCTCCTGGGTTCAGGCAATTCTCCTGCCTCAGCCTCCTGAGTAGCTGGGATTACAGGCATGTGCCACCATGCCCAGCTAATTTTTTGTATTTTTAGTAGAGACAGAGTTTCACCATGTTGACCAGGATGGTCTCGATGTCTTGACCTCGTGATCCACCCGCCTCGGCCTCCCAAGTGCTGGGATTACAGGCTTGAGCCACCGCGCCCGGCCTGTGAATTTTATAGTTTAAGTAAATTTGTTTAATAATGCTTATTTAGTGGAAAGTACAGATTGAGTCATTGCCTAATAGTTTTTTTTGAGAATGTTTCAGAATATTACTACAGATGTGTATATTTAGTACAATAGAATTGAAATTATACTGTTATACTGTTAAAATTATACAGTTATTTAAAGTGAGAAAGGCAAAAACTATCAACAGCAGAATAAAGAAAGATTTCATATAGTAAAGTACCAAAAAACTGTATTGTGTTTGCTTTATTTTCTCACTTTTAGAAATATTGTAGCTGTACTGATTTTTGTCAAAATTTAGATATTTCTTATACTAGCACATTTATTTACAAGAAATAAAGTAATTTTTCTCAAATGACTATAATACAGTATAAAGTAAAATTGAGTTCATGTAGTAATGTGTGGTTAGACAAAATTGTGCTAAAATTTTTTATCGATTGCTTTCTAATTGTAATAAAAAGACATTTTAGGTTTTTGTTATGAAGAAAGAAAAAATTAGCAGAGGGTAGAAGAGCGATGTGGAAGAAATATTGAAAATATAAGTTGGTTCTTTTACTTGGAAAGAAAAGATGATTGATTAGAGTCATTTTCTAAAACTTGTAACCATGGAATTGTCTTTTATAGTCATCCAACGAGATTCCTAGGTTTTTGATTTGGTATCTAGTGATAGATACGGAAATTTAAAGTCTTTTGAGATGAAATATTGGCTTGAATATTCTGAGCTAACTAATTTAGCACAACCTTCCACAACCCCATCAGAATGTTTACTATTTTCTAATATGGGGATATATGAAAAGTTGAGAAAATTAGGACAGAAAACAAACAAAACAGCACTCAGAAAAGATGTAGAATAAGGAGAACAAGTCAGAACCCTAACTTGATTTATCTTTGTTTCTGAGACTTTGCTTATTTGTTTAGAAATGATGATGATGTTGATGATGATGTCCTCAGTGATGGCAGCAATGAAAATGTATTACATCATTTTTAATGCTAAGTGCTTTACATGGGTTATCTCTGAGGTAAGCCAGAAACTGTTGAGAGAGGAACATACAATATTTGTCAAATCTAAGATTCATCTTTGTTTATTTTATCTTTGTCTTATATATTTGTGATAAAGTATTTCTTTATGTACTTCATAAGAATACTGTCAATTAAATGATGATGCTATTGACTATAAGATACATCTTGATTCCAGAGGTGACAAAGTATTTTAAACATTATATCCTCATCAGTGAAATATGTTGATTGGTGAGAGTGAGAGTTGACTAGCAGACTGATGAATTACTGTTTCCTAGTTTGAAATCAGTTTTTGAAAAGTTTATCATTAATAAAAGGAGGAAGTTTTGAAAATATGAGAATATAATGTTAAAAAACTGTTCCAATCCTGATCTCTTGCCTATCTTTGGGCCAATCCTTTGTGGAAAAAATATACATATATAAAACCCACTTATGTGAGCCAAGAATCAAAAGACGGATTTGGAGGGGTCACATGTCTTCAAGTAGGAGTAGCTTTTAATGTAAATACAGGATAGGCTTAAATTTCTGCTAGTTTTATACACTAAATTGCAAAGTTGTACTCTTGGGAGCAAGGCATGGTGGTAGGGAAGATTTAAGAGTAGAACAGAAAATGAACATTGAGAATTGTTCCTTGGGGAGTGTTCTTTCTAGAGACACTGAGCCTGTAAACCATTCTCTCCTATGTACAACATCAGGAGCAAGATTAAATAGGTTTTCCTAGCATGCAGAGTTTACAGGCTGCAGATATTCCCTGAGCACAGCAGACAGTAGAGTAAGTTTAATTGAAAATATGTAATGTTCTAAATTCTGCATATTATTTGGTGCAAAACTTGAGGAAGGAGGCAGGAAGGGAAAGAGAAATGGGACAAGTTTTGAATAAGACGTAATGAGAGGAGAGCTGTTGCAGAGCCAGGACACAAGTATCTGGCTATTTACTTGTAAGATCTGTGGAAAAGTCGAGCAGTGGAAAAAAGAGATTAAAGCATTACGGTAGTTTGGAAAGATATTTCTTTTGGAAATTTGGAATTTTCTGAGTCATTAGGGTGATGTAAGCATCTTTTGTTCTAGTGAGGCTATTCTTGGTGGGCCCTTAAAGAGCTTCAGGTTAAGGACTGGTTGCCCAATAGACAAAACCTTAAATAGTTTGGAACTTTTAATCTCATGGAACAACTTCTGAGGAGGGGAAAGGGGCTGAAGATTGAGCTAATCACTGATGTCTAGTGATTAAGGAATAAAGCTTATGTAATGCAGCCTCCACAAAAAACCCTAATTGCCTGGGTCCTGAGACTTTTATAGTTGGTGAACACATCTGCTTGCCAGGTGGCTAGTGCTCCCCAGCTCCATGGGGACCAAAGCTCCTGTGTTCCAGACCCTTCCAGATCTCACCATATGTACCTCTTCATCTGACTCTTCATTTGTATTACTTGTAATACACCAGTAATGTTAAGTGTTTTTTTTTTTTTTTTTTAGAGTGTTGTGAGCCATTCTAGCAAATTTTATTGAACCAGAAGTGAGAGGAGGACCCTACCACTTCAGATGTTATAGCCTAGTTGGACAGGCATGTGTGTAACCTAGGGACCTTGTTTTGTGGGACTGAGCCCTAAGGGGTCTGATGCTAACTTCAGGTTATTGTCAGAATTAATTGAATTATGAGACTTCCAGTTTGTGTCATAATTGGTTGGTGTCAGAAGGAAAAACACTTCTCACTTTATGTCAGAAGTGGTGTGAGTAAACACAGCTTAAGCATACTTAGGTATTGAGTTAAAGGCCAGGAAAGCTAGCGGGAGATCAGGAAGTAATCGGTCGATGGAAGGTGAGTTCAGTAGTAGCTAAGAAAGTTAAGGCAATAAAATAAAAAAGTAGTCAGATCAGATGCTTTAGAATCTAAATCTTTAAATTCTTGGCCCTTGGCAGGAAATACGTTTTTATTGTAGCTTCTGTGCATTTCCAGTGGATGGGGGCATTGTTCATTAATATGTGGCTAGAATAGGAAAAAGAGACTTGACTGGTCCAGTTCATCTTTTTCCTGGTTAGATAATACATTGATTGGACAGGTGCTTAAAAGATTGGAAATGTGATTGCCCATGTGACATTGGGGCTAAAAGTATGTTCTTGTCCGAGGCTCTCTTTCGGTAGCAGATAGCCAAAGACAAAATATAGTTTGCACGTTGTTGTATGCTGGGTATAAATGCATTCAAGCTGGTAATGAAGAATTTGTATATGCAAAGCCACGAGAAGACATTGAAGCAAGGAGGGAAAGAACACTTTCTGAACTTCCATTGCCAACTAGGAAGAATTAATCTGAGACTGAAGAAGTGCATATCTGAAGTCAAGGACAAGGGGACAGTGCTCAATGTCATCCTTTAGAACAGAGGGCAGGAATCCCACCTAGAGAGTGGAAGCAACTGAAAGAGAGGTATGGTTGTATTGCCATATATTAAGGAACTCTATTCAGGTTTCCTTGAACTCATATACTCTTTTTTTTTTTTTTTTTTTTTGAGACGGAGTTTCACTTTTGTTACCTAGGCTAAGTGCAATGGCACGATCTTGGCTCACTGCAACCTCCGCCTTCTGGGTTCAGGCAATTCTCCTGCCTCAGCCTCCTGAGTAGCTGGGATTACAGGCACGCGTCACCATGCCCAGCTAATTTTTTGTATTTTCAGTAGAGATGGAGTTTCACCATGTTGGCCTCGATGGTCTCGATCTCCTGACCTCGTGATCCACCCACCTCGGCCTCCCAAAGTGCTGGGATTACAGGCGTGAGCCACCGCGCCCAGCCAAACTCATACTCTTAATACATAGTCGTTGCTTGCCTTTTTGCCATTTTTGTAGTTGTATAAGGCTGAAGCTTTTTATTAAAAAAAATTGCATCTTTGGATAGTAATTCTATATAAAACGCAGGCAGTATATTACCTAGAATTTTCACATTGGGTTATTTGAAAGTGCAAAAATTTAAAACACAAAGTAATCTGAGTATAGAATCCTTCTAGATTTGAATTGTTTATTCTCTAATTGTCCACAGTCTAGCATTGCCCTCACCGAATTTGTTCATAGTTTTAGTGATTCATTTTGATCAAATCTTTGCAAAGCATTGTACTTACTTTTCCTGGGTACACTAATCCTTCATTTTTCACTCATATTTCATCAGGTTGTGAGTAATTTAGTTAAATTATATAATTACTATAACTAGAACAAATGGTAATAAGTATGGGAACAAAACAACCCCTGTTGGTGAGTGTGCAGCTCAGGGTTGGGAAGAAGAGCAGGTGTAGAGTAGAGAGTGGGCTGTACAGGGTGCTGGGTGCTCCACAGGGGAGTGGAAAGCCTGGACTAATGGAGTATATCCCAGTGCTCACAGCCTCTCCAGTTCCTCTATTCCTGTGCTTTCTAGAGATTCTTTAGTCCTTTAAAAATCTTTCATTTACATATTAGCAATAAACCATGTTTGTAATTAGTACTAAAAGTGAAAATAACAGGATATATTAGTAATTGGGACTGCTATTATAATAGATAATAGACTTTCAAATAAGTATAAGAATTCTCAAATTTATAAGGTAAGGTTTTTTATGTTAGTTGAATATATTTTAGTGGTAAAGTAAGGAGTTATATTGTAAGTTGATTATTGAGATCTCTTAAATTTATCCTATAATTAGAATTTCATTCTTCATAGTTATGTTCTAATGTGTGTCTGCGTTTGTTTGTGATTTTTTTGTTTTAAAATGTGATACTAAAAATACCCAGAAATTGAAATTTAGCCCCACTACAGTTCCGTAATCTCTTCTTTCTTTGTTCTGTTGCTAAGTCAGAAATTCACATTTGCTATATTATTACCTATTGCCATGGAAATCATTTTGTTGTATTTCTATTTCACTACAGGAACAAGCAGCAGGAGCTAATGGACCATAAGAGGGAAATTTGTTGTTTAAACAATGATTATCTTTTATATTTGGCTAACATCAAAAGGGGAAAGCACAGTTTTTCTATCACACAGCATGAGAAGGTAAATGGATAAGAATTAGAGACAGAATTTACCTGAAAAAAATTTACACCTGTCTTGTGAGTTGGAAATAAAGTTACCTGCTCACAAGACAAAATTATAAAATGTGCCTATATCAACCTACATTTTATCAACTCACGGAAGAGGGCCTTGTGGCTGGTTGGGTTCCCTAGAGGCAGACATTGAGATGGAGTTTGGGATGTTATAGACGTATTTGAGGGATCATCATTGGGAAAAGGAAGAAGGAAGATTAAGCAGGGGAGGAAGTCAAACTGTGAGGCCGGCCTGACAGAATCTTAGAGAAGCCAGTGTGTCCTCAGACAATGTGGCCTTCAGAGTTGTTTCAAGTCATCCCTGATCTGTCATAGGATGTGAAATGCCCCAAGGGAGGGCGGTTCTCTGTATCGTGACAATGTTGAAGTCTATTGACTTGACAGCTGTCTACTGACTCTACTGCCCACATGTGGGCCATAAGTGAGTGCTGCTTTGAAGGGGGATCTGAGTGAGGCATGTTGTTGTTGTCTACATAGGTCTTATTTTGCGACTCTCAGGGAAATTTTGCAATTCTATTCTTATATTAATAATTCCCTAATATACATCACCTTTCTAAGCCAAGTATTCTGTAAGAATTAACAGTTTACAGATTTTAGACACTTTCAAAACCCCTTTTAACATCTTTGTTTAGTGCTCTTAGAATTACATAGGCTATATTAGTCTCTAGCACAAGCTTTTTTTTTTTTTTTTTTTCTTTTTTCAAAATTCAGAGCAGACTCTGGCCCTTCATAAAGAGTTAAGATTTTTCTTAATAGTTATATGGGCACTTATGGCCAAATACTTCTTTGTTTTTTAATCATTTGACAATAATTTCAAGCTCATAGAAGCACTGCAAGAACAGGACAAGGAACTCACATATGATTTTCACTCAAATTTTCAATATTAAGATTTTATGATAGTTGCTTTATCATATTCTGTGTCTCTGTCTTTGTGTCTCTCTGTGTGTGTGTGTGTGTGTGTGTGTGTGTGTGTGTGTGTGTTCCCTCCCTCTCCTCTTACTTCTACACATTATTATTCTTGTGAAGGCTTTTTGGCTTGAGAGTACATTGGAGACATGATGCCCCAGTGCTCCCTTAGTGATTAAGTGACTATTTTCTAAAAATAAGAATATTTTCCTACATAACCTCAGTATAACCATAAAATAGAAACTAGTACATCTATTACACAGATTCAATTCATAATTCACCAATTTTCCCAATGATGTTCTTTATATGCCCAGAATCCAAGCCTTGTATTTAGCTGTCCTGCCTCTTTGCTCTTCTTCAATCTGGAATTTTCATTAATCTTGCCTTATCTTTCATGATTTTGACATTTTTGAAGAGTTCAGCCATATTTTTTTTCTCTACTTGGGTTTATCTGATGTTTCCTCATGATGAGGTTGTTATTTCGGGCATGATTACCACAAAAGCGATACCGTGTTCTTAGTTGATCATGTTAGAAGGTGTGGTCCAAACTTGTCTTGTACTTTTCTTGCCCCAACCCTGTCACTACCAACAACTTCTGGTTTCTTTTTGTGGATTCTAAGGATGCTCTTTGCTACTAGGTTCTCAGGTTGCTCTTTGCTACTGAGGTCTCTTTGCTTCTAGATCTTTTCAGTGAACAGACCTAGGAAATACAGGTTTGTACATTGTATGTCTATATGTATGTACATGTACATACATGTATTGATAAGGTTCGGCTGTGTCCCTGCCCAAATCTCAACTTGAATTGCATATCCCAGAATTCCTATGTGTTATGGGAGGGTCCCCGGGGGAGGTAATTGAATCATGGGAGCTGGTCTTTCCTGTACTATTTTCGTGATACTAAGTCTCACGAGATCTGATGGGTTTATCAAGGGTTTCCGCTTTGGCTTCCTCCTCATTTTTCTCTTGCCACCGCCATGTAAGAAGTGCTTTTTGCCTCCTGCCATGATTCTGAGGCCTCCCCAAGCCATGTGGAACTGAGAGTCCAAGTAAACCTCTTTTTGTTCCCAGTGTGAAAATCAGCAGTGTGAAAATGGAATAATACTTATGTAAATTATATGTACATATATACATAGACATCTCCATCTATTAATCCATGATCTATCTAAAAATATATGTTCCTACTGATCTCCTCAATTACAAACAGTAGAGTTTATTTTTCCTTCCCCTTTTTGTACTAGCAGTTTTCTTCTCCAACATTAGAAAAACCTGGCTCCTATTATCCTCAGTATATTTATTTGTTTGCCCAATTTTCCTTTTTTATACTTAATTTTACAGCTATATGGGTCACCTTCTTGATCTCAACCTGCTATCCCCAGCCAGCTGGTTGAATATTTGGTACTGATCCTGCTGTCTGTGCCAGGCAATTTCTCAGCCCTAACCAAGGAAAAGGGGCCCAGATACTTCTTATGTTTCTTAGCACTTTTATTATTTTCTTTTAGATATGAAGGGCTGTATAGACTCTAAAAGTGATTTTCTGAGCAGCTAGCATTTGGTATGTATTATATCATAAAACAAGTTTCTGTTAAAAATAGGGTTATTTAAGCCAGGTATGGTGGTTCATGCCTGTAATCTCAGAACTTTGGGAGGCTGAGGCAGGTGGATCACCTGAGGTCAGGAGTTCGAGACCAGTCTGACTAACATAGTAAAACACCATCTCTACTAAAAATGCAAAAATTAGCCAGCCATAGTGGCTTGTGCCTGTAATCCAAGCTACTTGGGAGGCTGAGGCAAGAGAATCACTTGAACTCGGGAGGCGGAGGTTGCAGTGAGCCAAGATTGTACAATTGCACTCCAGCCTGGGCAACAGAGTGCCTAGATGTGAATGACAGAATTTTAGTGCTTAGCTTAAGATTCTGTTATGGAAGATAATAACACTGGCATACAGTCTAGCCACTTTTGTTATTAAAGATAGTTTATAAGTAAGAAACTGTATTGTTAAGGCAGGATTTTCTTTGGTTTCTTTTGGATTTATTTCTTCGCAGCTTGATAAGCAATAGCTAAAATGAATTCTTGTTTAACCTCGTTTATTGGTCTGCAATAATGAGAACAGTTATCAAGTCCAACAATTTTGTGCTTTTATTTTTAAGTAACAAAGTGTTCTTATTTTGCAATGATACCACAGAAAGCTAGTTTAAATGCAGTTTTAAAGAATCTGTAGCTTTGAGAGGTTATAATTTAGAATGGAGGCATGGTGGTCAGAGGAAATGAGCCAAAGTTAAAAGCCTTTTCTGTGCCATTGCATCTGTAACCATCCTCAAAGTACTCTGCACTTTATGTCACAAAAAAGCCTCAAATCCTGTGGGTAAATGTTATCTGCAGGAACCTCATCATTTCTGAAAACAGTACTTTTATTCTTTGAGCGTTTGAACAAGAAATACAAATAATAGTATTTTCTTTTCTTTTTTACAGGACAACAGATAGAGGTATTCTTCTGCTGTTTTTGAATAAGTGCTATGTGATATAAGAAGCAAAATCAAATTTAAAATTAATGGATGGTGAGGTAGAAACTTAAGATATTATCTGGTTAAATCTCTTTCGCCTCTTTTGTGAAACAGAGGTATCAGTTCTCTTCTTCTTGTGGGGTCATTTTATGCCTAATTTTCTTTCACAAGATAAAATACAATTACTCGTCAGCTAATAGATCATGGCACAGATATTTCTGCCAATGGCATTAAAGGTAGATCTTGGTTATATATAACCTTTAAGGAACACAGGGAGCACACATGATATGGACAGAGCAGTTGATGGGCAGTGATTATGATTGCACAGGGAAAGGGAATGAAAGCTCATGTTATTCTTTTTATTTACATATATTTACATTTTATCATGAGTCTTTTATGATGTTTGCTGTCCTTGTCTGATGTCACTTTACTTGCTTACCCATTCCCTTTCTCTTTTTGTCTGCCTTTGTCTCTCACATAAATTCATGCACACACATACACAAATACACATACCTTTACACTTGAATTTAAGCAGCTGGCATGCTTAGAAATATCCTCAAATTAGGGTTGCATAGGGCCAATGTATATAAATTAGTGTATGTTTATGTGTATATATATTTGTAGAGTCACATACTCTATGTTTTCAAATAGAAAACCAGTCATACAAAGTGTTTGCCTTATCTTAGACATACCATTCATGTTTGTTAAGTGAATGAATGTATGAGTCTAAAAAGAGCAATGATAATAGGGATTGGAGAAAACTGAGTATAGGGAAGGATTACTCATGGAGAAATTATTTATTCTGCAAAGATTGACTCATTTAGATGATTATATCAGGTTATTTATCAATCATATGGAGCAGATTGAGAGTGGTGATTTATGCCTATAATACCACTGCTTTGAGAGGCCAGAGTGGGAGGGTTGTCTGAGGCCAGGTGTTCAACACTAGCCTGGACAGCAGACTAAGACCCTGTCTCTTAAAAAAAATTAGCTGGGAGTGGTGGCACGTAGCTGTAGTCTTAGCTACTCGGGAGACTTAAGCCCAGGAGTTGGAGTCTATAGTCCATCCTGGGTGACAGAATAAGACCCTGTCTCTATTAAACAAAACATCATCTGAAGCAATTGGTAAGTTGACTTTATTTCTTTACCCAACCTTACTGAGCGAAAACTTACTTCTAATTAGTAGAGGGTAAGTGGATAATTATTTGAGATGTACACTTACACCATTTGAAAGGATAAATTATGTCTTAGATGAAGATACTGATCTGGATGTGGGAGCAGATATTTGTAATTTTTTTCCATTTCCATCGACTTTTCTTATGGCAGCTCATTTTCTGTCTTATGACAGCCAAATAACTCAGTAGAGTAAAATGACTTTTATATGCTAGGAACCATAATGAACCACTCAGGACATCTGCCTTTAAAAACAGCAATAAAAAGATCAAACATTCTCTAGTTACAACTTTAACATTTTACCATTTGCAGTGATACTGCTAGTCCTGTCAATGAAAATTACCACTTGGCATCTTTTTGGAGTCTCAGAATGTGTGGCTGGGGACTCACTTGAGTCTGGGTTAGCACTTTGGGTCCTGTTCAAGATTTTCTGAACCACTTATCTAATGTGCCCAAAACGTAGAGAACAAGGTACTGCTTCCCCTGTTGCTTTCCTGAATGTCAACATCTCCCTCTTTTATAAAGGGCAAATTTCTGTAGTGAAAGAAGTGTAAGCAATGAAAATCCAAGATTTGGTTAATAGTTCAGGTTAGGGTACCAAGCACTTGGCTTTCTTACTCCCCTTTTGTTCAAATGCCACTTGTCAATCAGGCCTTATTTGGCTATCTTACTCAAAACTGTCCCCTTGCCCCCCACCCCCACCTTGTCTTATTTTCCCAGTAGTGCCATTTGACATATACATTTTATTTATTACAAGTCTTCCCTGTAAGAAAGAGCTCCATGAGGGCAGGGCTGCTGTAATCCCAGTGCATTGCACAAAGTAGGCATTTGTTCATTATTGGTTGATGAATAAGAACCATATACAGAACCAATAAGAACCAATACAGAACCTACCTAATTTTTCTAAAACGTCATTTCCTCGAGTATAAAATGGAAGTGTTTGGAAATACTTTTTATACTGTAATATACTTTGTAAAGCATTTTATTATCATTAATAATGAAGTTAGAAATTCTAAATTTAGTACAATTTATTTACTAACTTTATCCAGTTAAAAAAATATGTGTGTAAAATACTGTTTTTAAAATGAATGGGGAGAACTCCAGAGCTGCCTTTTTGGCCCCAGTTCTTTTTACTCCTACATGATGCATTTAAACTTATTTATGAATCATACATTTTGCTTGCTGCTTGAGAGACTCCTTAGCTAGAGGCCAAATGGAGCAGTGATTGGCTGAAGAGGCAAAAGATTGTTTACCTATGATACAGAGGCCTTCAGGATCTCCTTCTTTTGTCTTCTTTCAAAAATAGAGGGACAGTGCTGATAGAGTGCAGCAAGGCCCAGTTTCTGCCCTATAAAGTACTTTTGGACTTTGAGAGAAGTAGAAATGAATTGTGATTTGGAGCGGGGATCAACCTTGGCAATGGGCTCAAGGCCAGAGATACAAAGCTGAATTCAGCAATCTCGACCTGATTTCCTAGTAGAGATACAATTACTACTACTGCTACTGTTTCATTACTGTTGTTGTCTTCTTTTTCTTCTTCTTCTTGTTACTATTATTTAGAGATGGGGACTCTCATTTTTCTTCTTCTTGTTACTATTATTTAGAGATGGGGACTCTGCACCCCAAGGCTGGAGTGCAGTGGTGCAGTTATAGCTCATTACAGCTTCAAACTTTTGATCTCAAGTGTTTCCTCCACCTGTGTTCTGTGTAACTGGGACTGAAGGTGTGAGACACCTCACCTGGCTGGGAGATACAATTAAATAACTAATTATAAGCAAGTGCTTAATTGAAATATAAATAAGGCACAAGAGCATAGATGAGGCAGTGATATTGAAATGTAACTGGATAGGTCAGAGAAAAGTTCCTTGTATGTCACAAGGTGACATATAAACTGAATATTCATGGGCTTGAACATATAAAAGTAGAAGGAGGGGGATTTCAGGAGGCTCAGAGTGAGAAAATAAAAAATGAAAAAGAGAGAGACAAAAAAAACTTAGGGCATATTTAAGTTTGTCACTAGGATTTTTGGAATTTCAAGGTGATGTTTTTATTATTGAATCTTCCACCTACTCCTCCTGCCCTCTAGGATTCTGGACTGAAGCATTATTTATAAAAAGGTGTAGAAGCCAACAGGGAAATAAAGTGCTCTTTAAAAGGTGGACAAATGCTGGATAGCTCTCAAAGTCCGGCTTTTTCAGTGAGGAGTGTTGAACCATGAGGCTTAGTTTTGTAGGCTTAGTTGGGTTTTCTGGTCCAATGAGGTCCAATACCCTTTAGTCATTCAGTTGTAGGTGGAGATACTGGTGCAGAGTAGAGATGTGGATGGGCAGGCCAACAGATTGTTTTTAATCATGCAAAATAATTTTGATCACTCTTCCTGGAGGACCAGATCCTGCCTAGGCATGCCTACCACTCCCAGAAACAGGCAGAGTAGGGATCCAGGGAATCTGGGTTCCTTTCTTTAAAGCACAATAACTCCACCCGAAACGTTTTAACTGTGACAAAGTATGATAGCTATGAATCTTGCCTTGGATTATATAGACAGGAGGGAAACTATTCTCTTCAGTCTCTCTACTGCACACTTGCATAGATAGAAACCCTAGAGGGATATGTGGGTTCCTGTCCCCAGTTACTCTAGTCTACATTTTCTTTCCTCATTCTTCTTTATTACTAATGGCAATCAGTTCTCACAGGGTGTGTGTGTGTGTGTGTGTGTGTGTGTGTGTGTGTGTGTGTGTGTATGTTAGAATATAATCAGTCACTGGCTCCAGAGTAGACTGAAGATGACTCTCCCTACCTGGATAAATATATACATCCTTGGCTTTAAAATGTTTGCTAGCAATATTAATCAAATCCTGGAAGTATGGAACCAGACTTTTAGCTACTGTTAGCCAAAGATGCCCAGTAATTACTGTAATAACCTGAGTGATATTTTAATACAGGAACTAGAGTTTTTACCTGAGTCTGAATTTATCTTTGCCTGTTGAGCCATCCTCACTTTCATTTCTGGAGGAAGAGATGTTCTTTCTTCTGTTCAGGTTTCCTGTCCATCTGTGTTCTAGGTCTTCTCTCCCAATTCCTTAAGCCCTTGCTCCTTTAGTTACTCAATTTCTTGCCTCTTTAACCAGCTTTTCTGTACTGACTGCTTTTCTGATCATACTCAGATCTCTCTCATGTCCAAAATAAAAAATGACAATACTCCAAACCATCCCTTGATTCTGTGTTCACTACTTTATTCTTATTTTTTATTTATTGTTAAGCTTTTAGAAACAGTTGTTTATACTTGGTCTTTTTTGCGTCTCCTTTGCTGTTTTGCCTTCTGTAGTCTTTGACAGTCTTGCTTGTTACTACCACTGGGATTGCCTTCATGAAGGTCATCGGTGATCTCTGACTTAGCAAATACTTTTTGATTTTTTTTTTTTTTGTATTTTATATACTTTTTACTGCTTCACCAAAATTACATACTTTTCTTTTGTATTTGATTCTATTGAACGTTATTTCCTTAAAAGGTTCTTCTCTTTTGGTTTTTGTGATTCTATTCTTTATGAATTTTTCTTTTCATACCTGGCTATTTGTTAGTCAACTTGCTGTCTATCCTCTATCTGTCCTTTTTGAAATTTTTCTGTCACTGTTTCTTGGATCCTTGACCTTATCATTCAACAACCTCTCCTGGAGCAAACCCTTTCATGGGTCTGCTGCTAATTCTGTATTCTCTAGCTTCAACTTAGGCATTTCTGTGATACTTCAGATCATGACATCAAATTTCTTCCCTGACATTCCTTTTAAATAACCTGTAGTCACTTCATGCTTGATACATTTGATAACAAAAGTCTTCCTCTTTCCTCTATTTGCTGTTTCAATGGATGATAACAGCCTTTCCTCAGTTTCTCAAACTAGAGAGTTGGTCAGCATTTCAGACTTCCATTTAGTTCACTATAGTTTAACCAGCATGGTACCCGCGTATTCTAGGCATGCAATAATGACGTGTTTGAAGGAAGGAAGGAAGGAACCAACAAATGACTTGTCTCTTTTTCCTTATACTGAGTCAGTCACCAAGTCCTGCATCTTCTACTTTTCTTTCTTCTCTTGAACTTTTCCATTCTTCTTCTTTCTTAATATTCTGGATGAGGCTGTCATCTCTCACCTTGGAGATTACATTGGTGTAGCTTGTTCTTCCCATTGCTAGTGTATTTTCCTCCTCACAGTTTTTCATCTCCTCAAGTGCTGTCCACTTGAAATGTATTATACAAGGCATATATACATAGTTTTACCTGTTCTAGTAACTGCATTTACAAATAGAAAGAAGTGGTATTGAGTATAATAATATATTTTATTTCATCTCATTTATCCAAAATATTCTTTCAACCTGTGGTTGTGGTCACATTTCAAGTGCTCGATAGACAATGTGGCTAGGGGATACCACATATACTGAAGTAGCTCTACACTGCTAGCAGAGTAAAAGTAGCATCCAGCCTTTACTTACATTGCTCCTCTGTTTTCGCTTTTTCAGTGACTCCCCATGTCTTACAGGTCAAAAAATCTCAACTTAGTAGTATCTCCTGTAAGGTGTGACATGGTCTGGCCCTTTTCTACTTCCCTCTATGTCCTTTGTACTTTGCACCCTACTAATACCAAATGAATGTAGAAACTAAAATATAAATACGCTGGGTTAATCAGCTACAACAGTTTGTGCAGCACTTGCGGGTGGAAATGCAGGCGTCTGGGGGATAACCTGGTTTTCTTTACTCACAGATCTCCGTTCCCCTTTCCCTTTCTTCTTTTTGTTTGAAATTGAGTCTCACTCTGTTGACCAGGCTGAAGTCCAGTGGCGTGATCTTGGCTTGCTGCAACCTCCGCCTCCCAGGTTCAAGTGATTCTCCTGACTTAGCCTCCTGAGTAGCTGGGATTACAGGTGTGTGCCACTATGCCTGGCTAATTTTTTATTTTTTATTTTTTTATTTTTAGTAAAGACGAGGTTTCACCATGTTGGTCAGGCTAGTCTTGAACTCCTGACCTCATGATCTTCCCACATCGGCCTCCCAAAGTTCTGGGATTACAGGTGTGAGCCACTGTGCCTGGCCAGATCTACTTATTTATAAATATGGTGCTCAGATTTGTTCTCTCATTCTGGAAACATGGATAAAAGATAGTAATGAGAATAATCTGATATTTTTCACTTAGAATCAACTCAGGTACCTTACAGAAACAGGTTCTGTTACTTTCTGTGGAGAAAACTGAAATTAAATATGTATTCTAAGGTTAGCAGTTTATACCTGGTATTTCTTTTCACAATTTCTGACGATACAATATGATATCCGAGTATATCAGAGACAAGCCAGATGGCTAATTTTTAGACTAGTTTTAGAGTTGATTAAAGGGCTAATTTTTCTCTCTCAAACTCAAGTGTGTGACTGTATTTATTGTCAAAATATTCGGTAGCTGGACAAGCTAAATTGGTCCAGGAAAACCTAATTAGGTATTTTCCATCTTGCATACCTCTGCTGCTTATATTTAAGGAACTCTTGGGAATAGCTGTTAGTAAAAATATTGATTACAAGTCTGCTGCTTTTTAAATAGCTGTGTATTAATTCAAGAAGTTATATTTCAAGGGACTAAAATTTTAAAGAAAAAGAAAAATCTGAACCATAGCACTAGTCCTTTCAGGTCCATTTAGTTGGATAGTTTTGCTCCTATTACATTCTGAGTATTATCAGTCTGTGTGAGGAGGAACACACGATTAATCTTGCTCATATTTTGACAAAAGATCATTATCTGGCTGGAGCATGTTGTAAGAGTCAATCAATATATAATCTACTCTTTCACATTCTTTAAAGATATTAACTATCTAAATTTGAATATAGAGGGTATTTCTTAATAAATGTTTAAAAACTCTCATGGCAGGGCCTTCATATGACAACTGATAAATATACCATTGGATGGTGTTAACAAGAAAGATAATACTGTGAAGTGCCTTCAAAATTTTGAGGTGCTACAATAAACTATTGTTTTTTCCCTGACAAATAAATTAGCAGTGATTCAATTATTTTATGTTAATTAATGTTGCAGAATATGCACAGAGGAGTTTTTGATGGAGATATTTTACTGTTTCTGGTAACTTACTTTTGGTTTTTATTTAGATAATTCATAATACTAAATCAACTGTAGAGAACAGTTGCCACTTGGAATGTATATATAGATTTTATTTTTACCTATACTTATGTGGAGGTATAAAATCTGTTACTAATGTTAGAAAATAAAGTTGTTCATGAATGTTATTTCATGTAATACTTCCAGACTTGAACTGACTTGCTAGCTTTCTTAATCTTAAAATGAATTCTTATTTACTTGATGAGCAAGTACTAGGCAGTTACATGTTAGACAACTTTTTATTTAGAGTTTGATAATATGTGACATTTTGATATTTCTGGAATTTTCTGATCTTGAAACTATAAGCCTTCAGATATGTATCATTATTATTGGTAATATATTATTATTTGAGAAAATTACTGGCATTTCTATTTGACTTTCAGCATGGTTCCTTTCCACTATATTCACATGATAAGGGAATTTTTTTTTTGGCTCAGTGAAATATGAATAGTGCTTTTCTGAAGTGCAGCAATCTCATGTGAGATTGTTTTAAGGTGCCATGCTCTGAAATTTTATTTCACCATGTAAATATCTTGGCCTATTTTCAAGTTTTAAAAATGTCTTTTATTTAGATGTCTATAAAAACTATTATCCTGCGTAATGCATATATAATTTATGTACTCTCATTGGGTGTGTTTGGAATATAAATTTTTATTTGCATAACACTTTAAGTTTGAATTATGTTGTAGAAATGAGGAAGTGATACTGTACATGATATTTCTTATCTTCAATTGGACTTTTTTTAAACATAAGGTTTACTTGATGTTTTCAATGATATTTTCTTGGTAATTCTGTTCCTCTTTTACCGTGTACAAATGTCATATATTGTGTTCTTCAATTAATAAACAGATTGTATTCTACTGCCAGATTAGCTTTTCAGTAAGTGTGTTTCAAAATGATCTCAATAGCTTTTTAATAAATATCATTATAATTAAATATGCATAAATATGGGAAGGTCTACTGTGTAAAAATATAGTTATGATATGTTTTAAATTATCTTGTATTCTTCTGGAATTGTATACTTGTTTCTCATGCAGAATAACTACACTATTAAAAGAGTATACCAATCTGTTTTTTTTTTAGACTTGCATCTTTTATTCAACATTATAGAATTAAGATTTATTCATATTGCTGAATGTAACCCTAGATTACTAACTTTTACTGTAATTTTCCTTTGTATAAATATGCCACAAGTTATCCCTGTCAGTTAGTATTTAAGCTTTCTCTGTTTTATATTCACATGTGCTCATACTCAAACGGTGCTTCTTGGAACCGACTTAAAAAAATATATACTTTATTGCACTTTAGGTTCTGGGATGCATGTGCAGAACATGCAGGAATGTTGCATAGGTACATACATGGCCATGTGGTTTGCTGCCTCCATCCCCCATCACCTGTATCTGGCATTTTCCCCGTTATCCCTTCCCAACTCCCTACTTCCAGTGTCCCTCCACTACTCCCCACCAACAGACCGCAGTATGTGATGTTCTCCTCCCTGTGTCCATGTGTTCTTATTGTTCAACACCCACCTATGAGTGAGAACATGCAGTGTTTGATTTTCTGTTCTTGGGTCGGCTGAGAATGATGGTTTCCAGATTCATCCATGTCCCTGCAAAGGACACAAACTCATCATTCTTTATGGCTGCATAGTATTCCATGGTGTATATGTGCCGCATTTTCCTTGTCCAGTCTATCATCGATGGGCATTTGGGTTGGTTCCAGGTCTTTGCTATTGTAAACAGTGCTGCAATGATCATTTGTGTGCATGTGTCCTTATATAGAACGATTTACAATCCTTTGGATATATACCCAGTAATAGGATTGCTAGGTCAAATGGAATTTCTATTTCTAAGTCCTTGAGGAATCACCACACTGTCTTCCACAATGGTTGAACTAATTTACACTCCCACCAACAGTGTAAAAGTGTTCCTATTTCTCCACATCCCCTCCAACATCCGTTGTCTCCAAGTTTTTTAATGATTGCCATTCTAACTGGTATGAGATGGTATCTCAATGTAGTTTTTATTTGCATTTTTCTAATGACCAGTGATGATGAGGATATTTTCATATGTTTGTTGGCCTCATGTATGCCTTCTTTTGAAAAGTGTCTGTTTATGTCCTTCACCCGTTTTCTAATGAATTTGTTTATTTTTCTCTTGTAAATTTGTTTTAGTTCTTTGTAGATTCTGGGTAGATTGCCCTTTGTCAGATGGGTAAATTGCAGAATTTTAGCCCTTTGTTGTATGGGTATGTTGCAAAATTTTTTCCCATTCTGTGGATTGCAGGTTCACTCTAATGATTGTTACTTTTGCTGTGCAGAATTTCTGGAGTTTAGTTAGGTCCCATTTGTCTCTTTTGACTTTTGTTGCAAATGCTTTTGGTGTTTTAGTCATGAAGTCCTTGCCTATGCCTATGTTCTGAATGGTTTTGCCTAGGTTTTCTTCCAGGGTTTTTATGGTATTAGGCAGGCGTCCCCAAACTACAGCCCACAGGCTGCATGTGGCCCCCTGAGGCCATTTATCCAGCCCCCTGCCGCACTTCAGGAAGGGGCACCTCTTTCATTGGTGGTCAGTGAGAGGAGCACAGTATGTGGCGGCCCTCCAATGGTCTGAGCGACAGTGAACTGGCTCCCTGTGTAAAAAGTTTGGGGACGCCTGGTATTAGGTGTTATGTTTAAGTTTTTAATCCATCTGGAGTTAATTTTAGTACAAAATGTCAGGAAGGGGTCTAGTTTCTGCTTTCTGCACACAGCTAGCTAGTTTTCTCAACACCATTTATTAAACAGGGAATCCTTTCCCCATTGCTTGTTTTTGTCAGGTTTGTCAAAGATCAGATGGTTGTAGATGTGTGGCATTATCTCTAAGACCTCTTTTCTGTTCTATTGGTCTATAGCTCTGTTTTGGTATCAGTACCATGCTGTTTTGATTACTATAGCTTTGTAGTATAGTTTGAAGTCAGGTAGCATGATGCCTCCAGCTTTGTTCTTTTTTCTTAGGATTGTCTTGGCTATGCAGGTTTTCTTATGGTTCCATATGAAGTTTAAGTTAGTTTTTTTTCCAGTTCTGTGAAGAGGGTCATAGGTAGCTTGATGTGGAGAGCATTGAATCTGTAAATTATTTTGGGTAGTACGGTGATTTTCACAATGTTGATTCTTCCTAACCCTGAGCATGGAATGTTTTTCCATCTGTTTGTGTCCTCTCTTATTTCTTTGAGCAGTGGTTTGTAGTTCTCCTTGAAGAGGTCCTTTACATCCTTTGTTAGTTGTATTCCTAGGTATTTTTTTTCTCTTTGTAGCAATTGTGAATGGCAGTTCATTCTTGACTTGGCTCTCTTTAAGTCTGTTATTGCTATATAGGAATGCTTGTGATTTCTGCATATTTATTTTCTCTCCTGAGACTTGGCTGAAGTTGCTTATCAGTTTCAGGAGATTTTGGGCTGACACAATGGGGTCTTTTAAAAATACAATCATGTCATCTGCAAATAGAGACAATTTAACTTCCTCCTGTCCTTATTGAATGCCCTTTATTCCTTTATTTCTTTGCCTGATTGCTCTGGCTAGAACATCCAATACTGTATTGAATAGGAGTGGTGAGAGAGGGCATCCTTTTCTAGTGCCAGATTTCAAAGGGAATGCTTTCAATTTTTGCCCATTCAGTATGATATTGGTTGTGGGTTTGTCGTAAATAGCTTTTATTATTATGAGATACATTCCATCAATACCTAGTTTATTGAGGGTTTTTAGCGTAAAGTGCTGCTGAATTTTGTGAAAGGCCTTCTCTGCATCTATTGACATGATCATGTGGTTTTTGTCTTTGGTTCTGTTTATGAGGTGGATTAGGTTTATAGACTTGTGTATGTTCAATCAGTGTTGCATCTCCAGGATGAAGCCTACTTGATCATGATGAATAAGCTTTTTGATGTGTTGTTGCAGTTGGTTTGCCATTATTTTATTGCAGATTTTTGCCTCTGTGTTCACGATGGATATTGGCCTGAAGTTTTCTTTTGTTGTTGAGTCTCTGCTGGGTTTTGGTATCAGGATGATGTTGGTCTCATAAAAAGATTTGAGGAGGATTCCTTCTTTTTGAATGGTTTGTAATAGTTTCAGAATGAGTGTTACCAGCTCCTCTTTGTACATCTGCTAGAATTCGTCTGTGAACCCATCTTGACCTGGACTTTTTTTGGTTGGTAGGCTACTAATTGTTGCTTCAACTTCAGCCATTGTTTCTGGTCTATTCAGGGTTTCGACTTCTTCCTGGTTTAGCCTTGGGTGGGTGCAAGTGTCCAGGAATTTATCCATTTCTTCCAGGTTTACTAGTATACATGCATAGAGTTGTTACTAGTAATTTCTGATGGTAGTTTGAATTTCTGTGGAATTGGTGGTGATATTCCCTTTATGGTTTTTTACTGCATCTATTTGATTCTTCTCTCTTTTCTTTTTTATTAATCTGGCTAGTGGTCTATTTCGTTGATCGTTTTAAAAAACCAGGTCCTGGATTTATTGAATTTTGAAGGTTTTGTGTGTGTGTGTGTGTGTGTGTGTGTGTGTGTGTGTGTGTGTCTATCTCCTTCAGTTCTGCTGTGATCTTAGATATTTCTTGTCTTCTGCTAGCTTTTGAGTTTATTTGATCTTGTTCTCCTATCTCTTTCGATTTTGATGATAAGGTGTTGATTTTAGATCTTTCCTTGCTTATCATGTGGGCATTTATTGCTATACGTTTTTCTCTAGACACTGCTTTAAATGTGTCCTAGAGATTCTGGTACGTTGTCTTCAAGTTCTCCTTGATTTTGAAGAACATCTTTATTTCCGCCTTCATTTCATTGTTTATCCAGTCAACATTCAAGAGCTAGTCGTTCAGTTTTCATGAAGTATTGCGATTCTGAATGAGTTTCTTAATCCTGAGTTCTAATGAACTGAGGATTCCACCGTGGTCTGAGAGACTGTTTGTTATGATTTCCGTTCTTTTCCATTTGCTGAGGAGTGATTTACTTCCAGTTATGTGGTCAATTTTAGGGTAGGTGCTATGTGGGCTGAGAATAATATATATTCTGTGGATTTGGGGTGGAGAGTTTTGTAGATGGCTGTTGGGTTTGCTTGGTCCAGATCTGAGATCAAGTCCCGGATATCCTAGTTAATTCTCTGTCTCGTTGATCTGTCTAATATTGACAGCAGAGTGTTAAAATCTCATACTATTATTGTGTGGGAGTCTAAGTCTCTTTGTAGGTCATAAAGAACTTGCTTTATATATCTGGGTGCTCCTGTATTGGGTGCATATATATTTAGTGTGGGAGTCTAAGTCTCTTCGTAGGTCATAAAGAACTTGCTTTATGTATCTGGGTGCTCCTGTACTGGGTGCATATATATTTAGGATTGTTAGCTCTTCTTGTTGCATTGATCCTTTTACCATTATGTAATGCCCTTCTTTGTCTCTTTTGATCTTTGTTGGTTCAAAGTCTATTTTATTAGAGACTAGGATTGCAACTCCTTCATTTTTTTGTTCTCTATTTGCTTGGTAAATTTTCCTCCATCCCTTTATTGTGATCCTGTGTGTTTCCTTGCACATGAGATGGGTTTCCTGGATACAGCACACTGATGAGTTTTGACTTTTTATCCAATTTGCCAATCTGTGTCTTTTGATTGGGGTATTTAGCCCATTTACATTTAAGGTTAATATTGTTATGTGTGGATTTGATGCTAGTTGGTTGTTTTGCCCATTATTTGATGCAGTTTCTTTATTGTGTCAATGCTCTTTACCATTTTGTATGTTTTTAGTGTTGCTGGTCCTGGTTGTTTGTTTCCTTGTTTAGTACTTCTTTCAGGAGCTCTTTTTTTTTTTTAATTTTTTAATTTTTTTTTTTTAATTGCATTTTAGGTTTTGGGGTACATGTGAAAGAGCATGCAAGATTGTTGCATAGGTACACACATGGCAGTGTGATTTGCTGCCTTCCTTCCCCTCACCTATATCTGTCATTTCTCCCCATGCTATCTCTCCCCACCTCCCCACCCACCCATCCCCCCATTTCCCCCCAACAGACCCCAGTGTGTAGTGCTCCCCTCCCCGTGTCCATGTGTTCTCATTGTTCAACACCCGCCTATGAGTGAGAACATGTGGTGTTTGATTTTCTGCTCTTCTGTCAGTTTGCTGAGAATGATGATTTCCAGGTTCATCCATGTCCCTACAAAGGACACGAACTCATCATTTTTGATGGCTGCGTAATATTCCGTGGTGTATATGTACCACATTTTCCCTGTCCAGTCTGTCATAGATGGGCATTTGGGTTGGTTCCAGGTCTTTGCTATTGTAAACAGTGCTGCAATGAACATTCGTGTGCATGTGTCCTTATAGTAGAATGATTTAAAATCCTTTGGATATATACCCAGTAATGGGATTGCTGGGTCAAATGGGATTTCTATTTTTAGGTCATTGAGGTATCACAACACTGTCTTCCACAATGGCAATGGTTGAACTAATTTATACTCCCACCAGCAGTGTAAAAGTGTTCCTGTTTCTCCACATCCTATCCAGCATCTGTTGTCTCCAAATTTTTTAATGATCGCCATTCTAACTGGCATGAGATGGTATCTCAATGTAGTTTTTATTTGCATTTCTCTAATGACCAGTGATGATGAGCATTTTTTCATATGTTTGTTGGCCTCCTGTATGTCTTCTTTTGTAAAATATCTGTTCATATCCTTCATCCACTTTTGAATGGGCTTGTTTGTTTTTTTTTTTCTTGTACATCTGTTTTAGTTCTTTGTAAATTCTGGATATCAGCCCCTTGTCAGATGGGTAGACTGCAAAAATTTTTTCCCATTCTGTTGGTTGCCGATTCACTCTAATGACTGTTTCTTTTGCTGTGCAGAAGCTGTGGAGTTTGATTAGGTCCCATTTGTCTATTTTGGCTTTTGTTGCCAATGCTTTTGGCGTTTTGGTCATGAAGTCCTTGCCTACGCCTATGTCCTGAATGGTTTTGCCTAGATTTTCCTCTAGGGTTTTTATGGTGTTAGGTCTGATGTTTAAGTCTTTAATCCATCTGGAGTTAATTTTGGTGTAAGGTGTGTCTGGAAGGGGTCCAGTTTCTGCTTTCTGCACATGGCTAGCCAGTTTTCCCAACACCATTTATTAAACAGGGAATCCTTTCCCCATTGCTTGTTTTTTTCAGGTTTGTCAAAGATCGGATGGTTGTAGATATGTTGTGTTGCCTCTGAGGCCTCTGTTCTGTTCCATTGGTCTATATCTCTGTTTTGGTACCAGTACCATGCTGTTTTGATTACTGTAGCCTTGTAGTATAGTTTGAAGTCCGGTAGTGTGATGCCTCCTGCTTTGTTCTTTTTGCTTAGAATTGACTTGGCTATGCGGGCCCTCTTTTGGTTCCATATGAACTTTAAGGTGTTTTTTTCCAGTTCTGTGAAGAAGGTAATTGGTAGCTTGATGGGAATAGCGTTGAATCTGTAAATTACTTTGGGCAGTATGGCCATTTTCACGATGTTGATTCTTCCTAACCATGAACATGGAATGTTTCTCCATCTGTTTGTGTCCTCTCATATTTCGTTGAGCAGTGGCTTGTAGTTTTCCTTGAAGAGGTCCTTTACGTTCCTTGTTAGTTGTATTCCTAGGTATTTTATTCTCTTTGTAGCAATTGTGAATGGCAGTTCGTTCTTGATTTAGGAGCTCTTTTAAGGCAAGCCTGGTGGTGATGAAATCTCTCAGCAATTGCTTGTTTGTAAAGGATTTTATTTTGCCTTTGCTTATGAAGCTGATTTGGTTTGATATGAAATTCTAGTTTCAATGTTCTTTTCTTTAAGGGTGTTGAATATGGGCCCCCAATCTCTTCTATCTTGTAGGTTTCTGCCGAGAAATTTACTGTGAGTCTGATGAGCTTCCCTTTGTGGGTAACCCAATCTTTCTCTCTGTCTGCCCTTAGGATTTTTGCCTTCATTTCAACCTTGGTGAATCTGACAATTATGTTCCTTGTGGTTGCTCTTCTTGAGGAGTATCTTGTGGTGTTCTCTGTATTTCCTGGACTTGAATGTTTGTCTGCCTTCCTAGGTTAGGGAAGTTCTCCTGGATAATATCTTGAAGAGTGTTTTCCAGCTTGGATTCATTCTCTCTGTCACATTCAGATACACCTATCAAATGTAGATTAAGTCTTTTCCCATTATCCCATATTTCTTGGTGGCTTTGTTCACTTCTTTTCACTCTTTTTTCTTTAATCTTGCATTCTTATTTTATTTTATTGAGATGGTTGAATGTCTGATATCCTTTGTTCTGCGTGGTTGATTTGGCTATTGAAACTTGTGTATGCTTCACAAAGTTCTTGTGTTGTGTTTTTCCGCTCCATAAATTCATTTATATTCTTCTCTAAGGTTTTTATTCTCATTAGCATTTCATTGAACCTTTTTCCAAGGTTCTTAGTTTGTTTGCATTGCGTTAGAACATGCTCCTTTAGCTCAGAGAAGTTTGTTATTACCCACCATCTGAAGTCTGTTTCTGTCAGTTCATTAGACTCATTCTCCATTCAGCTTTGTTCCTTTGCTTGTGAGGAGTTGTGATCCCTTGGAGGAGGAAAGACATTCTGGTTTTGGATGTTTTCATCTTTTTTGCATTGGTTTCTTCCCATCTTTGTGGGTTTATCTACCTGTGGTCTTTGTAGTTTCTGACTTTCAGACAGCATCTCTGAGTGGATGTTCTTTTTGTTGATGATGAAGTTATTTCTTTCTGTTTTTTAATTTTTCCTTCTAACAGTCAGGCTCCTCTGCCGTAGGACTGCTGGAAGTCTACTCCAGGCCCTGCTTGCCTGGGGACCCCCTGCATTGGTTGCAGAATAGTAAGGGTTGATGCTAGTTTCTTCTTCTTTTATTGTCATCCCAGAAGGATACCTGCAAGATGTCAGTCTGAGCTCTCCTTTGTGAGGTGTCTCTTTGGATATACAGGGGTCAGGGAGCTGCTTGAAGAGATAGTCTGTCTTTTATAGGAGCTGAAGTGCTGAGCTGTGAGCTCCATTGTTCTCTTCAGAGCTGCTTGGCAGATACAGTTAATTCTGCTACAAGAGAACTCATAACCACCTTTTCTCCCAGGTGCTATGTCCTGGGAAGGTGGGGTAGTATTTATAAGTTCCTGACATGCTGCTACCTTTTTTCAGAGACTCCCTGCCCAGTAAAGAGGTAGCCTAATCACAGTCTGCCAGCAGAAGCATTGCTAAGTTGCCTTGGCCTCTGCCCAGCTGCTGTGTGAATTTCCTTGTGGTTTTGTTTAGAGGGGTACAGTTAGAACTGCCTTAGTTGCCTTGGTGGTCTGCCTCGGTAATGGTGGTCTGCCTCGGTAATGATGGGCTGCCTCGGTAATGATGGGCTGCCTCGGTAATGGTGGGCTGCCTCGGTAATGGCGGACTACCTCGGTAATGGTGGATTGCCTCAGTAATGGCGGACTGCCTTGGTAATGGTAGACTTCCTCAGTAATGACAAACTGCTTCAGTAATGGTGGATAGCCTCAGTAATGGCAGACACCCTTCCCCCCACAGAGCTGGACCGTCCTGGGTCCAGCTGTGCTTGCTGTGAAACTCTCAGTCTACAGCATTTCAGATTGCTGGACTTTGCAGGGGTGGAACCCACTGAGCCAGATCACCTTGCTCCCTCTTTTTTTCCACTGAATGGGCGGCTGTGTCTCCTAGGCATTCCAGGTGCCAGTTGAAACAGCCACCCAGATTTGTGTGAGTTTTTTTACGGAAACTCGCTGCCCTGGCTGAAACAGCCATGCTGGAAACGCGTGGCGCTTTTCAGCCTGGGAATCTCCTGGTCTGTAGGCAGTCATAACTCATTGGGAAATGCAGTGATCACTCACTCTCCGCATAGTTCTCAGCAGGAACTGCACTGCAGAGCTGTTCCTATTTGGCCATCTTGCTATATATACAACCTGTTTTTAATGTTTGTAAAGATTGCAAGTCAACAATGAGGTTTGAATTAACCTGAATCCACCTTTATGATAGTGCTAAAGAAATTGATACTCCAACTTCTCATATAACAAGCAGATCTCAAGTTTAGTAAGAGTCTTTGAGCTGATTCAGAAAATTGATTTGTTGCTAACAGCTTTTTTGTTAATATTGACATGATAATGCAATTGGGTATTATAAAAACTCTTCAGTTCAACTGTTCAGTTATTAAAATAATTTTGATATAATAGATATTGATTAAGAAAGGCACATTAAAGATAGAAGGCCTGACTTCAGTGTTCAAATTTGCCATTTACAACTACCACAATGTCATTAGATAACTATAACAATACCTGCTTCATAGAATTGCTTTGAAATATAATTTAGATCATAAGATTTAGTAAATACTAACAATGTGAAGTATTATTATGAAAGTAGTGAACATTTTTGTCCTAAATATATTTAAATTTGCTGAAAGTTTTATCAATTTTTATATTTGTGACAATTATGAAATGTTGATTAAGTGGATTATGAGTTTGTGAAGTATGCTAAGCTATAAACATTTTGAAGAGTCCTTGAATGCCAATACAGTACACATATTGGAAAACATTATATGTTGTCATTTAATAAAATTGAATGGTATTTTCATGGCTTCAACTGGTATGATTATCATGCATTTTTGCTTATGTCCTGATATATAATTGTTTTATAATTTTCTATATTACCTGCGAATCGTAAATAAAAATAGATTAGAGATTGTATTTTGGCTTTCTTTTATGGTATCTAAAGTTGTAATTAAAAAAAAACCTTCAACTACCAAGTCTATTCTGTAAATATTTCTTAAATTTTAACATAATATATTTTTAATGGATTCTCCCCATTCCTCTTGATGTTAAAAGAAAAATGAATAAGTAAAAGTTAGGCTATTTAATAGAAGAGTGCTAAAATCAATTATGGTACATTAATTTTATATATGGCATTATGGTTTGATTTATTTGTGGATGTGTAGTTGTATATGCATAGAAAATACTGTGGTACGATTAATAGCAAATTGTTCATAGAATTACTTTGGGTGAAGATATTCAAACAGTTAGAGTGTATATCAAATGGAGTTTTGTAATTGCAAGCAACCTAAAGTCAGAGCTTATCGAAGCAAAATAAGAGAGGGGTTTATTGGATAAAATATAGTTATATCACAGAATTAAAAGCCAAGCTGAATAAATAGGTCCCTGTAAGCATGGAAATATAAACAGTGGAGACAGTTCATAGGCAGAAATTTCTGAGCAGTTTCTGTGGCAGGAGGGGGATTTGGGGATTTCCTGTGATTGACAGCCCTACTAGAATGACATAGAATGGAGGGAAAAGCAGTTTACCAAAGGAAAAGGTGCTGGGTGTGAAGAGTGTTATAGAGCTGTATTATAGAGGGATACTATACTATAGAGCTGTATTGTAGTGCTTACTATAAAGGGATGTTTTTCTTCTTTATATATATTAATGCATACACACACACACACAAACGCACACACATATATATACACACACATATAAAATGGAAAGGAAATAATGACGTTTTAGAAGAATGACTAAGAAAAACCTGTAGGAAATCCAATATTAGAAGAAAATAATTATACTATATTTTTATTATGTAAATATATATTTCATATTTATTTTAAAAAACATCTTTACTGAAATTTAATTCACATACCATATGATTCACCCATTTGAATTATGCAGTTCAGTGACTTTCAGTATATTCATAGTTGTACATTCATCAGAAAAATTTTAGAACACTTTTATTACCATCAAAGGAAACCCCACATCCCTTAACTGTTACCACCATACCACCTCCATTCACTTGGTCCCTAGCAACCACTAATGGGCTTTCTGACTCTATAGATTTTCCTGTTCTGAACATTGAATGTAAATGGAATTACACAATATGTGGTTCTTTGTGACTGACTTCTTTCATTTAGCATAATGTTTTCAAGGTTCATCATGTTGCACTATGTATCACTACTTTTTATTCCCTTTTATGACTTAATAATGTTCCACTCTATGGCTAGACCTCATTTTATATGTCCAGTCATCAGTTGATAAACATTTGGATTGTTTCCACATTTTGGCTATTATGAATAATGCTGCTATGAAAATTGTATACAAATATTTGAATACCTGTTTTTAATTTTCACGCATATATAGCTAGGAGCGAAATTGCTGGATTATATGGTAACTTCATGTTTAAGCATTTGAGAAAATACCAAACTGTTTTCTGAAGGAGCTGCTCCATTTCACATTCTTAATAGCAATGTATGGGGTTCAGCTACTCCACATCCTCGTCAACACTGTTATCTGTTTCTTTTGTTATAGCCATACTAGCAGATGTAAAGTAGTATCTTTTGGTTTTGATTTGTATTTCCCTGATAACTAATGACGTTGAACATCTTTTTATGTGTTTATTGGCTACATTTTAAATTAATAAGATTATGAGGCTTTTTTACTTTTGGAATTTTTTTTTTTTTAACTAAAAACTTGTCAGATGTCTTTAGATATTTGTGTCATTACTCTTCATTGTTTATAATTTTGGTTGTGTGTTATGTAACACAAAGTTACTCCACATAATTTCTCTGTTAGTAACTATTGTAAGAAATTGAGGCTTTGAGAAGGTAAGTAATTTGTTCAAGGTCATAGAGCTAGTAAATTTTGTAGGATTTGAATTCCGGTCACTTTAAATCCAGAGCCTGAGTTCTTTAAAAATACTACTGTAACATGTCTCAAGTAATATATGTTTTTAGGTTTCCCGTATTACTATTGTTGTTGTTGTTGCTGTTGTACTTCATTTTACCCAACTGCATAATCTCTTAGAGACAAAGGCTCTTACATTTCACGTGAACCTCACTTCAGAAATGTCACACTTGGCCAGGCATGGTGGCTTATGCTTGTAAGCCCAGAACTGTGTGAGGCTGAGGTGGATGAATCACTTGAAGTCAAGAGTTCAAGACCAGTCTGCCAACATGGTAAAACCCCATCTCTACTAAAAATACAAAAATTAGCCAGGCATGGTGGTGCACACCTGTAATCCCAGCTATTCGAAAGGCCGAGGCAGGAGAACTGCTTGAACCTGAGAAGCAGAGGAAGTGAGCCGAGATGGTGCCACTGCACTCCATCCTGGGTGAAAGAACAAGACTTTGTCTCAAAAACAAAGAAACAAAAAGTCACTTGCCAAATGCAGGAAATCCGTTCAGTTTGCTCAGGTATGGTTGTTTAGCCAGTATTACATGTTGTTTTTCTCCCTACATGATAACTGTGTTTGTTATGCACATTTCCAGGCTTCGCTTAGAAAATAGAAATGAGTCAGCTGAGTACCAGACCTGGAAATGTAGGCAAGTGGATTGGATTAAAAACGACCTTTTTTGGTGGCAGATATTCTACTATCTTACAAGACTATTACTACTTCTGATGGTTTTTCATTTGTTTTCTGGTAGTTTTGTCTTGATCTGCCTCTACTCTTTGTAGCAGCACTCATCAAGCCTGTTCCTTTTTGTTTGGCAAATATGGCATCAGTGTGTGAGTACTTTTAGTCTGTAGTTTACATCCTGAGAGTTCTGCTGAGTTAATCACCAGTGAAGACTCTCTTACTGAGCACCTCCTAAGTAGTGGGAGACAGCACTGAAGTATAAAACCTCTGCTATGAAGGAGCTAAAACTCTGGTAAGAACTGTAAACATTTACCAAAAATATTCAGATCTTCTTGATAGATCATTATATCATATTTGATGCTTAAATTTCACATTTTCTTGTCTCTGAAAACTAAAGTCTAGACTTAGTGATAATAGTTTCACCCGATGTAATGTAAGTTTTCCTCAGCAATGTGATAGCTGTAGCTAACATAGGATACAACACCCAGTGTCTTTGCACAGGCTTTGATAACCCAAACATTTAGTTTTCTCACTTAGGTTGCCAAGCTAGGAGAGAATACTATTAAAGGGTCAGATTCATGTGGTTAGGCCCTATTAGCTTTTGATTTATGGCCAAAGGCGTTTTACTTACATCTTTACTTGTCTGAGTCTCAGGATCTGTCTTTTGGTTTTAACTTGATAAGAACTGTATGGCTTTTTTCCCCTTTATACTGTGAAAAATGCAAGTAATCTTTTGATAAGTTGTTGATCAGAGTGCTTCTTAGATATAAGGACTGTAATAATGTGGTAGAAAGAATTGACTTTGAAAAGCTGGATTTATAGAATTGAAGAGTCTTGTCATTTTTTTTTTTTTTTTTCATTTTTTATTTTGGAGCTTTTCCTCTTGAGAACTAGCTTCTTATCACTAAGTTCTGTTAGGCTTTTCTTTGTCGTTCTAGATTCTAGGATGCCAATCTTTCCATTCCATTTACTTAAAGTTACCAGCCTAGCCTAGGACTTGTCAGCTACAGAATGATCAGTACTAGGTAAGATAAAAGGCTTAGTGGTGAATTTATTACCCGATTATTGACTTGATTTATGCTTATGCATTGTCAACAGGTTACGAATTTGCATTGTTCAGTATGCATTTATAGATACTTGTTTATGACAATATCAAACTTTAGTATGTGAGCAATTTTTGGAGACATGCTTTGTGAGCAATTTTTGGAGACTTGCTTTGTGCTTGCATAGTTCAAAGCAGCTCCCATTATATAATCTGAAGTGACCATGATAAGGACTTGGCTTTTTTCAGGAACTGAATGAGGTCTTTGCTGCAGACTAAAATGGGAAGGGTCAGAGCAAGCCTACCATCAGAAAGAGATGTTTGGCGTTTCTTTTTCCTCCATGATTAAAAAAGTAGGGGAAAAAAAAACCTTCTTCAACTTTGATTCAAAATAGTATTTTCTAAAACATAAGCCATTCTTAAGTATGAGTTCCTTAACTTAAACATGTGTTCATTTAAATCCCTGGTGTATTTTCTCATGTTCTTCATTCATGCTTGGGGACAGAGTGAGTGGGATTTATGAGTTACTGTACTCAGCACAGGAGAAATTAATTTGGTATAAAATAGGTAGAGTATAATCTTACTATTTTTGTATAATATTATAATTTATCCTACTCTTACCAACCCATCCTCGAAGGCATTTTCCTTTCGTTCATAATCCTCACTAACCAATTTTTCTCCTATGGGAGCTTATAAGCATTCACAAAGCTTACAACTGAAGTTGTCAAGAAAACAGACAAATTGAAATCCCTGCCCCAGAGCAGCTTTACAAGTAGCAGCTCCTGGATCATGGAAGGACCAAGAAAGAGGATCATAACTGCGTGGACTCTTTTCCACTTCACCTTACTTAGTAGCACTGAAAAGCAAGCTTCTCTCCTTTATTCAGTGTTTTTTCTCAGTTTCAGTATATTCACTGCGTGTCATTTGCTGAGTATATTTGCAAACATCTCAACCAGTGTTCAAAACAATTCTGCCCATACTTTATTTCTCAATGCCAAACTGTCTTCCAGATGCTAACTTTTTAAATCATCTCAAATTCTTTTTCCTTTTCATGTGTGTGTGTGTGTGTGTGTGTGTGTGTGTGTGTGTATGTGTGTGTGTGTATATATATATATATAGTTTTTATTGCACTTTAGGTTCTGGGGTGCTTGTGCAGATCATGCAGGATTGTTGCATAGGTACATACATGGCAATGTGGTTTGCTGCCTCCATTCCCCCCATCACCTATATCTGGCATTTTTCCCCATGTTATCCCTCCCCAACTCCTACCCACTGCTGTCCCTCCCCTAGTCCCCCACAAGAGACCCCAGTGTGTGATGTTCCCCTCCCTGTGTCCACGTGTTCTCATTGTTCAAAACTTGCCTATGAGTGAGTACATGTGATGTTTGATTTTCTGTTCGTGAGTTTGCTAAGAATGTTGGTTTCCAGATTCATCCATGTCCCTGCAAAGGACACAAACTCATCATTTTTTATGGCTGCATAATATTCCATGGTGTATATGTGCCACAATTTCCTTGTTCAGTCTGTCATTGATGGGCCTGTGGGTTGGTTCTAGGTCTTTGCTATTGTAAACAGTGTCACGATGAACATATGTGTGCATGTGTATAATAGAACGATTAATAATCCTTTGTATATATACCCAGTAATAGGATTGCAGGGTCAAATGGAATTTCTATCTCTAGGTCCTTGAGGAATTGCCACAATGGTTGAGCTAATTGACATTCCCACCGACAATGTAAACGTGTTCCTATTTCTCCAAATGCTCTCCAGCATCTGTTGTCTCTAGATTTTTTTAATGATTTCCATTCTAACTGCTGTGAGATGGTATCTCAGTGTGGTTTTGATTTGCATTTCTCTAATGACCGGTGATGAAGAACATTTGTTCATACGTTTGTTGGCTGCATATGTGTCTTCTTTTGAAAAGTGTCTGTTCATGTCCTTCACCCACTTTTGAATGTTTTTTTTTTTTTCTTGTAAATCTGTTTTAGTTCTTTGTAGATTCCTGATATTAGCCCTTTGTCATATGGGTGGATTGCAAAACTTTTTTCCCATTCTGTTCGTTGCAGGTTCACTCTAATGATTGTTTCTTTTGCTGAACAGAAGCTCTGGAGTTTAATTAGGTTCTATTTTTCTATGGTGGCTTTTGTTGCCAATACTTTTGATGTTTTAGTCATGAAGTCCTTGCCTATGCCTATGTCCTGAATGGTTTTGCCTAGGTTTTCTTCCAGGGTTTTATGGTGTTAGGTCTTATGTTTAAGTCTTTAATCCATCTGGAGTTAATTTTAGTGTAAGGTGTCAGGTAGGGATCCAGTTTCTGCTTTCTGCACATGGCTAGCCAGTTTTCCCAACACCATTTATTAAACAGGGAATCCTTTCCCCGTTGCTTGTTTTTGTCAGGTTTGTCAAAGATCAGATGGTTGTAGATGTGTGGCATTGCCTCTGAGGCCTCTGTTCTGTTCCATTGGTCTGTATCTCTGTTTTGGTACCAGTACCGTGCTTTGGATTACTGAAGCCTTGTAGTATAGTTTGAAGTCAGGTAGTGTGATGCCTCCAGCTTTGTTCTTTTTGCTTAAGATTGTCTTGGCTATGTGGGCTCTCTTTTGGTTCCATATGAAGATTAAGATGGTTGTTTCCAGTTCTGTGAAGAGGGTCATAGGTGGCTTGATCGAGATAGCATTAATCTATAAATTACTTTGAGCAGTATGGCCATTTTCACAATATTGATTCTTCCTAACCTTGAGCATGGGATGTTTGTCCATCTGTTTGTATCTTCTCTTATTTCTTTGAGCAGTGGTTTGTAGTTCTCCTTGAAGAGGTCCTTTACATCCTTCGTTAGTGTTATTCCTAGGTTTTATATTCTCTTTGTAGCAATTATGAATGGCCACTCATTCTTGATTAGGCTCTCTTTAAGTCTTTTATTGGTGGATATAGGAATGCTTGTGATTTCTTCACACTGATTTTGTATCCCGAGACTTTGCTGAAGTTCCTTATCAGTTTAAGGAGATTTTGGGCTTAGAAGATGGGATCTTCTAAATATGTTATCATGTTTTATGCAAATAGAGACAATTTGACTTCTTCCTTTTCCTAATTGAATGCCCTTTATTTCTTTTTCTTTCCTGATTGCTCTGGCTATAACTTCCAGTACTATATTGAATAGAAGTAGTGAGAGAGGGCATCCTTTTCTACTACCAGATTTCAAAGGGAATGCTTCCAGTTTTTGCCCATTCAGTATGATTTGGCTGTGGGGTTGTTGTAAACAGCTTTTATTATTTTGAGATACATTCCGTTAATATGTAGTTTATTGAGAGTTTTTAGCATAAAGGCCTGTTGAATTTTGTTGAAGGCCTTTTCTGCATCTATTGACATGATCATGTGGTTTTTGTCTTTGGTTCTGTTTATGTGGTGGATTAGATTTATAGACTTGCATATGTTGAACCAGCCTTGTGTCCCCACGATGAAGCCTACTTGATCTTGATGGGTAACCTTTTTGATGTGCTGTTGCAATCCATTTTTCAGTATTTTTTTTTTTTTAAGATTTTTGCGTCTGTGTTCACGATGTATATTAGCCTGAAGTTTTCTTTTGTTGTTGAGTCTCTGCTGAGTTTTGGTATCAGGATGATGTCAGTCTCATAAAAAGATTTGGAAAGGACTCCTTCTTTTTGGATTGTTCGGAATAGTTTCAGTAGGAGTGGTACCAGCTCCTCCTTGTACGTCCGGTAGAATTTGGCTGTGAAACCATGTGGACCTGGACTTTTTTGGTTGGTAATTGCTGCCCCAACTTCAGCTGTTGTTATTGGCCTATTGAGGGTTTCGACTTCTTTGTGGTTTAGGCTTGGGAGGGTACAGTGTCCAGGAATTTATCCATTTCTTCCAGGTTTACTGGTTTATGTGCATAGAGTTGTTTGTAGTAATCTCTGATGGTGGTTTGTATTTCTGTGGACTCTGTGGTGATATCCCCTTTATCATTTTTTATTGTGTTTGTTTAATTCTTCTCTCTTTTCTTATTAATCTGGCTAGTGGTCTGTCTTGTTGATCTTTTCAAAAAACAGCTGGATTTATTGATTTTTTTTTTTTTTGAAGTGTTTCTTGTGTCTCTATCTCCTTTTGTCAGTTCTGCTCTGATCTTAGTTATTTCTTGTCTTCTGCTAGCTTTTGAGTTTTTTTGATCTTGCTCCTCTAACTCTTTTAATTTTGACGATAGAATATTGATTTTACATCTTTCCTTGCTTCTCTCGTGGGCATTTATTGCTGTAAATTTCCCTCCAGAGACTTTTTAAAATGTGCCCCAGAGATGCTGGTATGTTGTGTCTTCATTCTCATTGGTTTTGAAGAACATTTTTATTTTTGCCTTAATTTCATTGTTTATCCAGTCAACATTCAGGAGCCAGTTGTTCAATTTCCATGATGTTGTGTGGTTCTGAGTGAGTTTATTAATCTTGAGTTCTAATTTGAATACACTCTGGTCTGAGAGATGGTTATAAATTCTTTTCTTTTGCATTTACTGAGGAGTAATTTACCTGCAATTATGTGTTCAATTTTAGAGTAGGTGTGATGTGGTGTTGACAACAATATATATTGTGTGGATTTGTGGCGGAGAGTTTTGTAAATGTCTATTATGTTTGTTTGGTCCAGATCTTAGTTTAAATCCTGGATATCCTTGTTAATTTCTGTCTCATTGATCTGTCTAATTTTGGCACTGGAGTGTTAAAGTCTCCCACTATCATTGTGTGGGAGTCTAAGTCTCTTTGTAGGTCACTAAGAACTTGCTTTATGTATCTCGGTGCTCCTATATTGTGTACATATATATTTAGGGTCCGTAGCCTTTCTTATTGCTTTGATCCTTTTACCATTATGTAATGCCCTTCTTTGTTTCTCTTGATCTTTGTTGGTTTAATTTCTGTTTTATCAGAGACTAGGATTGCAACTCCTGCTTTTTTATGTTCTCCATTTGCTTGGGAAATCTTCCTCCATCCCTTTATTTTGAGCCTGTGTGTGTTCTTGCACATGAGATGGGTTTCCTGGATATGGCACACTGATGGGCTTTGCCTTTTTATCCAATTTGCCAGTCTGTGTCTTTTGATTTGGGCATTTAGCCCATTTACATTTAAGGTTAATAATGTTATGTGTGAATTTGATCCTGCCGTTTTGATGCTTGCTGGTTGTTTTGCCCATTAGTTGATAACAGTGTCTTCATTGTGTCGATGCTCTTTACCATTTGATATGTTTTTGGAGTGACTGGTACTGGTTGTTCTTTCTATGTTTAGTGCATCTTGTAGGAGCTCTTCTAAAGCAGGCCTGGTGGTGATGAAATCTCTTAGCAATTGCTTGTTCATAAAATATTTTATTTCTCCTTCATTTGTGAAGCTTAGTTTGACTGGATATAAAATTCTAGTTTGAATGTTCTTTTCTTTAAGGATGTTGCATAGTGGCTCCGACTCTCTTCTGCCTTGTAGGGTTTCTGCTGAGAGGTCTGCTATGAGTCTTATGGGCTTCCCTTTGTGGGTAAACTCGACCTTTCTCTCTGGCTGCCTTTAGGACTTTTTCCTCCATTTCAACCCTGGTGAATTTGATAATTATGTGCGTTGGATTGCTCTTCTTGAGGAATATCTTTGTGGTGGTCTCTGTATTTCCTGGACTTGAATATTGGCCTGAGTTTTTATGTTGAGGAAGTTCTCCTGCATAATATCCTGAAGAGTGTTTTCCAGCTTAGATTCATTCTCTCCATCACACTCAGGTACACCTATCAAACGTAGATTAGATCTTCTCACGTAATACCATGTTTCTTGGAGGCTTTGTGCATTTCTTTTTGCTTTCTTTCTCGAATCTTGCCTTCTTGTTTTATTTCATTGAGATGATTCAAGCTCTGATATTCTTTGTTCTGCTTGGTTGATTTGGCTATTGAAACTTGTGTATGCTTTGTGAAGTTCCTTTGTTGTGTTTTTCAGCTCCACCAATTCATTTATATTCTTCTTTAAGCTGTTTATTCTGGTTACTGTTTCATCAAACCTTTTTTCAAGGTTCTTAGTTCCTTTGCATTGAATTATAACATGCTCTTTTAGCTCAGAGAAGTTTGTTATTACCCACTTTCTGAAACCTGTTTCTGTCAATTCATCAGTCTCTTTCTCCATCTAGCTTTGTTGCCTTGCTGGTGAGGAGTTGTGATTCCTTGGAGGAGGAGAGGCATTCTGGTTTTGTGTTTTCATCCTTATTGCCCTGGGTTCTTCCCATCTTTGTGGATTTATCTACCTGTGGTCTTTGTTGTTGGTGACTTTCAGATGGGGTCTCTGAGTTGATGTGTTTTCTGTTGATGCTAAAATTATTTCTTTCTGTTTTTTAGTTTTTCTTCTAAAAGGCCCCACTGCTGGAGGTCCACTCCAGACCCTTCTTGTCTGGGGATCACCTGTGATGGCTGCAGAACAGTAAAGTTTGCTGCCAGTTTCTTCTTCTGTTATTTTCATCCCAGAAGGATACCTGCCAGATGTCATCCTAAGCTCTCCTTTTAAGGTGATTCTTTGGATACACAGGGGTTATGGAGCTGCTTGAGGAGACAGTCTGTCCCTTATAGGAGCTCAGTTGCTGAGCTGTGAGCTCCGTTCTGTTCAGAGTTGCTGGGCAGGTACGTTTAAGTCTTTTGTAGTGGAACTCATAACTGCCTTTTTTTTTTTTTTAACCTGGGTCCTTTGTCCTGGGAAGGTGGGGCTTTATGTATAACTTCCTGACATGCCGCTGCCTTTTTTCACAGATGCCCTGCCCAGTGAAAAGGTAGTCTAGCCACAGTGTGCCAGCGGCGGGGTTGCTTAGCTCCTGTGGGATCTGCCCAACTGGTGTTTGAACTTCTTTGTGGTTTTGTTTATAGACGTATAGTTAGAACTGCTTCGGTAATGGCAGTCTGCCTCAGCAATGGCAGTGTGCCTCGGTAACGGCGGACTGCCTCGGTAATGGCAGACTGCCTCCCTAGTGGTAGACTGCCTCGGTAATGGTGGATGTCCTTCCCCCAACAGAGCTGGATCATCTTGGGTCTATCTTTGCTTGCTGTGAAACTCTTAGTCCATAGCGTTTCAGATTGATCATCTTTGTGAGGGTAGGACCTGCCAAACCAGATCACCCGGCTCCCTGTTTCAACCCCCTTTTTTCAGTTGAATGGGCGACTCTGTCTCCCACGTGTTCCAGGCACCAGTTGTAACTGCTGCCCAGATTTGTGTGAGTTTTTGTGTGGAGATCTCCTGTGCCAGCTGAAACAACTGTGAGGGAAACATGTGGCCCTTTTCAGCCTGGGAATCGCCTGGTCTGTGGGCAGTAAAAAATCATTTGGAAATGTACTCATCACTCACATTCTGCGTTCTCTCTCTTAACTGCACTCCAGAGCCGTTCCTATTGAGCCATCTTGGATACTCCCCCTTCCTTTTCATATATTTTTCTTTAAATTTAAGAAATATTCATTTAACCATTCTGTGGGAGGCATGGGATTCCTTTCTCTTCTACAATTATTTTTTTCATCACTTATGGTACTTTAAACTGTTCTGGGGGAAGTTTTTTAATCCTCTATAATGAAAACATTGGATAATTTTGTAGGGGCAAGTCTCTTAATCCTCCATAATTAAAACATTGCATAATTTTATAGGTTCCTTTCTCTAATAGGTAACAAAACAGATTAAATCAATGTTTTGTTTTTACTTTTACCCTGCTTGTTCATCTTGAATATGTAGACTTTATGGGTGTTTGCAGGAATATGATCCATGATTTATGGCACTTGAAATAGAAAAATGAAACTGATGAGGAATTATGACTGCTCATATTATTCTGTCCCTGTTTTGTTTTGCTAGTGCAAAACTAGTGTTTGTTATCATCTTTGCTCGTACATTATGTTCATGGCCTTTTGGGTAGACCAGAATGGAAAGAGATAGATTAAATACCCTCTTCTGTCTGCAACCGTATATCACTCTCATCATTTCTTTTGTTTATGAAACCAAATTTGCTTATGCTAAAAAAAAAAAAAAAAAAAAAAAAAACAAAAACAGAACTCATCAGAAGATGTGACAAAGTCAGTAAGCATTTGAAGGCTTATAGACATCCAGCTCTATCTCTCTTCTTTCCCTTCCTTGGTATCTGCTTCCTTGTAGGGTGGCTCATTTTATGGTTATGTGATAGCAGCCAGTGACATCTGGTGGGTGGAAGGTGAAGTAATATTTATCTCATGCCCACTGATGGAAGGGTAGAGAAAAGAGATAAGTATCTTTTTCTTTCATGTGGCTCTGGTATTTTATAGAAATATTCAACATTTAGGATGTATTATTCCATAGTTTTTTTTTGTTATGTTTTATATTTTTAAAAATATTTTAATTTTTGTGGTTACATAGTAAGTGTATATATTTTTGGGATACATGAGATATTTTGATATGGGTATGTAATACATAATAATCACATCATATAAAATGGGGTATCCATTTCCTCAAGCATTTATCCTTTTCATATTATATTTTGCTTGGTCATTTTTTTCAATTTTTATGCATGATGCTGGCACACAACCTCAGACTAGCAATTGTGTAATTCTGGCTGTTTCTCCTTGATAAAATTCGAATACTGAAACTTTGGAAAATGTTTGTCAAGATGATTGTTTTCTTACCCAAAATTGTCATCATTTGTCACTATATTCTGACTTTCATAGGTTGAAGAATACCAGTTGTGAAACTTAAGACATGCTACTTTGAAGTACATGTTTGATGCTGACCAACTCTGCTTTAAAAACAGTGTTTTCACAATGTTTTATTTGTATGTTTGTTTCGTTTTGCTTTAAAGAATAGTTTCCTAAGCTAAGCATATTTAATTTACATAAACATATGATTACACCCATCTCTTCACACCTTTTAGAATTTTAAATTTTTAGTATATGCCACATATATTTGTCAGTGTTTACTTCACTTCTGTGCCTTTAAAGAAATGCCGTAATTTTGTGGGAGTGAGTTTTAAGTTAAGTCTCTGTACATACAGTCTTTCTGGTGTTACTGTATCACTGTATACTGAACATTACACAGAAACTGACTGCCAGTCAAAGAAATGGACTTTTTGGTTATAACTTTTAATTTCAGTCTCTCTACATATAGTCGCTATGGTGATAATGTATCATTACATACTGAACAGTCCACAGAAAGTGCGTGCCTGTCTTTCTTAGAAACTTCATGGTACCTACTATGCCATAGTCCTCTTTTGATGAGTGCCTTAGGCATATGCTACCAAGATTTTGTTTTTTGAAAATCCTGTGATCCCATTTTCCAAAGGCAGACAAAGTCACATAACCATTAAGGAGGCTGAACATGAGAACTTTATACTCTATCCTGGAAAGTCACCACAACCCCAGTAAGATCTTTTCTAAGAAATGGATACAGTTAATAGAAAGATGGAAAATACACAGACATTTTGAGAGAGGGCAGGCTGTAGAATCTAGGATCTTGTAGTAGCTGTGAAGAAGACATTACCATGAGTGAATGGGAAAAGTCATGCAGAAAAATTAGTAGATTAGTAAAGAAGAATCTAATCATGGAAGACTGTAAGATTTGCCTTTACTCTCCTCAGGTTGCTGTGTATTTTGAGCGCGACTCTATTCTGTTCTGCCTTACCTCATCATGTATCCCTTCTGTAGCCCCTGCATCACCTGGCAGACTCTGACTTTGTTTCTGTTTTGGAGATGCCTGAGAATGGATGTCTTACAATTGTCTGTTGAATAACAAATCAGTTTTAAAACAGTGATAATATATATATTAACTCAAACAAACAAACCAAAAAAAACCCCCCAAAACCTTGTATAATGAAATAGCCTACACTGAGGCTGAAAAACACCAGGTATGGAAGTAGAATGTCTGAAAAAGAGGTGAGATTATAGATTTTTGTGTTAATAGTTTCTCACCATGTACAGATTTTATCTTTAAATAAAACATCTATTTGTATCATAGTTCTTAAAATTTAACTACAGAATAATTTAAATGAGGAAAAAATATGGCTCTGTACTAAATCAGTTTAGGGGAATCTCATTAACATGCTGCCTTTTTGTCAAACCGCTAAGGCTCACTGACTCAGTGTGAATTTAGAAAAACGTGATTTTGATAGTAGTGCTGCTAAATATACTTCATCACTATCTAGATTTCTTTCTCTGTGTTGATATTTATGGTTATTTGGAAATTTTCCAGTGTCTTTTTTTTTTTTTTTTTTATTGTACTTTAGGTTCTGGAGTACATGTGCAGAACACACAGGGTTGTTGCATAGGTGCATACATAACCAAGTGGTTTGCTGCCTCCATTCTCCCTTCATCTATATCCAGTCTTTCTGTCCAAGTTATCCCTCCCCAGCTATTTTTAATATATATGTAAACTGCACAGGGAAATTATGTTTGCACAAAGGTGCAATAAAGTATTTTAAGAGTTTTTCTATAGATGCTTTCTGTGTGATCTCCCTGAGAACAGAGATTTTTCCTTATTTTATTCAATGATATATTCTGCTTGCTTAGCTCAGTAGTACATAATTGGGTATTCTAGAGGTATTCGCTAAATGAAGACATTCAATGTCAATAAGAATTTCTCTAATTTACTATGAAGTATGGACTCATGTTATTACTGGAGGGGAAATTAAGGATCATAGAAAATGACTCACTGACCCTCTTAATTGATTAGGAAATTGAGGCTGAGAGATGTTAAATGTTGCTTAAGATCATGGCTCATGAGCCTCAGAACTAGGGCTAGATTCTAGGTTTCCAAACAACTTGCTCAGTTTCACATGACCAGCAGCGGTTAGAGTTGGGACTTAAACTCAGATCTGACCAACTATGAAGTCCTTTGTCTAGATAAGAGTTTTTGATACTTTTATATAAGTTTAATATGTCACCTTTTCTTTATAGCTTTACCTTTGCTCCTAAAGAGAATTAATTTCTTCCGTAACAGATTATACTAGATACCACTGTTTTCTATTATGTGTCACATTATATTGAGTTGATTCCATGGCTGTCAGTGCTTAAAACCAAGGACAAATTCATCTTCCTCTTTACCATCCAGAATTTAGCATGATAACTTCCATGATAGGTGATGTTCCCTGTGTTTTGACTTGCTTTGGGAGATGATAACAAATAGTATATCTAAGCCTAGGTTAGGGAGATAAAACTTTTGTGAGAAGAACAAAATCTCATTGCCTTTCAAATACAGATAATGCTTGATGACTGTTAAATAATTATTATTCTTGAAGATGTGATTTAATGATTGTTAATCTTGCTTTGATAGGATTTTGAAAATGACGTTTTTAATTTTTAAAGAATTGATAGCAGTATTTTTCTATAGATGTATTGGTTTCAACATTAAAACTCCTTCTGACCTTATTCTATTATTTCCTACTGTTTTTTTAGACTCACCAATCCATGGTTAATGCCAGTTTGCAAAATTTTGGCTGACTTTGACACTAGTAATTTATTTTAGCCTTTTAGGAAAATTGAAATCGTAATACTATTATAATATATTCCTTAGTAATTATACCAGTGAATTAAAATATATATATATATATATATAATCACATTTTGGGTTCTGGGGTACATGTAAAGGACATGCAGGATTGTTGCATAGGTACCTACATGGCAATGTGGTTTGCTGCCTCCATCCCCATCACCTGTATCTAGCATTTTCCCCCATGTTATCCCTCCCCACTCCCTACCCCTCACTGTCTCTCCCCAGTCCCCACCGACAGACCTCAGTGTGTGATGCTCCTCTCCCTGTGTCCATGTGTTTTTATTGTTCAACACCCACCTATGAGTGAGAACATGGGGTGCTTGATTCTCTGTTCCTGTGTCAGTTTGCTGAGAATGATGACTTCTGGGTTCATCCATGTTCCTACAAAGGACACAAACTCATTATTTTCTATGGCTGCCTAGAAATGTAGAGACATAGATCAGTTTAAGGAGATTTTGGGCTGAGACAATGGGGTCTTCTAAATATAATATCATGTCATCTGCAAATAGAGACAATTTGACTTCCTCCATTCCTAATTGAATATGCTTCCTTTTTCTTGCCTGATGGCTCTGGCTAGAACTTCCAATACTATATTGAATAGGAATGGTGAGAGAGGGCATCCTTGTCTAGTGCCAAATTTCAAAGGGAATGCTTCCAGTTTTTGCCCATTCAGTATGACATTGGCTGTGGGGTTGTCGTAAATAGCTTTTATTATTTTGAGTTACGTTCCATCAACATGTAGTTTATTGAGAGTTTTTAGCATAAAATGCTGTTGAATTTTGTTGAAGGCCTTCTTTGCATCTCTTGAGATGATCATGCAATTTTTTTCTTTGGTTCTGTTTATGTGGTGAATTATGTTTATAGATTTGTGTATGTTGAACCAGCCCTGCATCCACGGGATGAAGTCTACTTGATTGTGATGGATAAGCTGTTTGATGTGCTGTTGCAATCAGTTTGCCAATATTTTATTGAAGTTTTTTGCATCTATGTTCATGATGGATATTAACCTCAAGTTTTCTTTTTTGAGTCTCTGCCAGGTTTTGGTATCAGGTGATGCTGGTGTCATAAAAAGATTTGAGAGGATTCCCTCTTTTTGTATTGTTTGTAATAGTTTCAGAATGAGTGGTACCAGCTCTTCTTTGTATGTCTGGTAGAATTCGGCTATGAACCCATCTGGACCTGGGTTTTTTTTTGGCTGGTAAGCTATTAATTGCTGCCTCAACTTTAGCCTTTGTTATTGGTTTATTCAGGGGTTCAGCTTCCTCCTGGTTTAGGCTTGGGAGGGTGCAAGTGTCCAAGAATTAATCTATTTCTTCCAGGTTTACTGGTTTATGTGCATAGAGTTGTTTGCGGTAATCTCTGATGGGGGTTTGTATTTGCTTAGCTCAGTAGTACATAATTGGTTGTTCTAGAGCATATTCAATTAGGAATGCAGGAAGTCAAATTGTCTCTATTTGCAGATGATATAATATGTTTAGAAGACCCTATCGTCTCAGCCCAAAATCTCCTGTGGTGATATCCCCTTTATCATTTTTTATTGCATCTATTTGATTCTTCTCTCTTTTCTTTTTTATTAATCAGGCCAGTGGTCTGTCTATTTTGTTGATCATTTTCAAAAAACCGGCTCCTGGGTTTATTGATTTTTTGAAGGGTATTTTGTGTCTCTGTCTCCTTCAGTTCTGCTCTGATCTTAGTTATTTCTTGTCTTCTGCTAGCTTTTAGTTTTTTTGATCTTGCTCCTCTAGCTCTTTCAATTTTGATGATATGGGGTCAATTTTAGATCTTTCCTTGTTTCTCATGTGGGCATTTGTTGCTATAAATTTTCCTTTAGACACTGCTTTAAATGTGTCCCAGAGATTCTGGACATTGTGTCTTTGTTCTCGTTGGTTTCAAAGGACATCTTTATTTTTGCCGTCATTTCATTGTTTATCCGGTCAACATTCAAGAGCCAGTTGTTCAGTTTCCATTAAGCTGTGCAGTTCTCAGTTAGTTTCTCAATTCTGAGTTCTAATTTGATTGCACTGTGGTCTGAGACACTGTTATAATTTCTGTTCTGTTGTATTTGCTGAGGAGTGATTTACTTCCAATTATGTGTTCAATTTTAGAGTAGGTGTGATGTGGTGCTGAGAAGAATGTATATTCTGTGGATTTGTGGTAGAGAGTTCTGTAAATGTCTATTAGATTTGCTTGGTCCAGGTCTTAGTTCAAGTCCTGGATGTCCTTGTTAATTTCCTATCTCATTGATCTGTTTAATATTGACAATGAAGTGTTAAAGTCTCCAACTATTATAGTGTGGGAGTCTAAGTCTCTTTGTAGGTCATAAAGAACTTGCTTTATGTATCTGGGTGCTCCTGTATTGGGCACATACATATTTTGTATTCTTAGCTCTTCTTGTTGCATTGATCCTTTTACCATTATGTAATGCCCTTCTTTGTCTCTTTTGCTCTTTGTTGGTTTAATGTCTGTTTTATCAGAGACAAGATTTGCAGCTCCTGCTTTTATTTTTTGCTCTCCATTTGCTTGATAGATCTTCCTCCATCCCTTTATTTCGAGCCTAAGTGTATTCTTGCATGTGAGATGGGTTTCCTGGATATAGCACACTGGTGGGTTTTGGCTTTTTATCCAATTTGCCAGTGTGTGTCTTTTGATTGGGGCATTTAGCCCATTTACATTTAAGGTTAATATTGTTATATGTGTATTTGATCCTGCCGTTTTGATGCTAGCTGGTGTTTTTGCCCCTTAGTTGATGCAGTTTCTTCATTGTGTTGATGGTCTTTACTATTTGGTATGTTTTTGGTGTGGCTGGTACTGGTTGTTCTTTCTATGTTCAGTGCTTCTTTTAGGAGCTCTTGTAAAGCAGGCCTGGTGGTGATGAAATCTGTGAGGAATTGCTTGTTCGTAAAAGATTTTATTTCTCCTTCATTTATGAAGCTTAGGTTGGTTGGATATAAAATTCTAGGTTGAAAGGTCTTTTTTTTTAAGGATGTTGCATAGTGGCCCCCAGTCTCTTCTGGCTTGTAGGGTTTCTGCTGAGAAATCTGTTGTGAGTCTTATATCCTTCCCTCTATGGGTAACCCGACCTTTCTCTCTGGCTACCCTTAGCATTTTCTCCTTCATTTCAACCCTGGTGAATCTGACAATTATGTGACTTGGGGTTGCCCTGCTTGAGAAATATCTTTGTGGTGGTCTCCGAATTTCTTGGAGGACTTGAATATTGGCTTGCTTTGCTAGGTTATGGAAGTTCTTCTGGATAATATCTTGAAGAATGTTTTCCGCTTGGATTCATTCTTTTTGTCATATTCAGGTACACCTATCAAACATAGATTAGGTCTTTTCACATAATGCCATATTTTGTGGAGACTTTGTTTATTTCTTTTTACTCTTTTTTTTTCTAATGTTGCCTTTTCATTTTATTTCATTGAGTTGATCTTCAATCTTTGATACCCTTTGTTCTGCTTGGTCGATTCAGCTACTGAAACTTGTGTGTGCTTCGTGAAGTTCTCATGTTGTATTTTTTGGCTTCATCAATCATTTATATTCCTCTCTAAGCTGTTTATTCTCATTAGCATTTCGTGAAACCCTTTTAAAAGGTTCTTTGTTTCTTTGCATTGGGTTAGAACATGATCTTTTAGCTCAGATAATTTTGTTGTTACGTACCTTCTGAAGCCTGTTTCTATCAATTCATCAGACTCATTCTCCATCCAGCCTTGTTCCCTTGCTGGTGAGGAGTGTGATCCCTTGGAGGAGGAGAGGCGTTCTGGTTTTGGGTATTTTCATTCTTTTTCCACTGGTTTCTTCCCATATTTGTGGATTTATCTACCTGTGGTCTTTGTGGTTGGTGACTTTCCGACGGGTTCTCTGAGTCAACATCCTTTTTGTTGTTGATGAAGTTATTTATTTATGTTTCTTAGTTTTCCTTCTAACTTTCAGGCCCCCCTGCTGTAGGACAGTTGGAGGTCCACTCCAGACTCTCCTTGCTTGGGGATCAGCTGCAGTGGCTGCAGTAAGGCTTGCTGCCAGTTTCTTCTTCTGTTATTTTTGTCCCAGAAGGATATCTGCCAGATGTCAGCCTCAGCTCTCCTTTATGAAGTGTCTCTTTGATCATACAGGGGTTGTAGAACTGCTTGAGGAGACAGTTTGTCCCTTATAGGAGCTCAAGTGCTGAGCTGCAAACTCCATTGTTCTGTTCAGAGCTGCTGGTCACGAATGTTTACGTCTGCTGCAGTGGAACTCATAACTGCCCTTTTTCTTTAGATGCTCTATCCTGGGAAGGTGGGGTTTTATTTATAAGTTCCTGTCATTCTGCTGTAGTTTTTCAGACATGCCCTGGCCAGCAAGGAGATAGCCTAGTCACAGTCTGCCAGCAGAGGCATTGCTGAGCTGACATGGTCTCTGCCCAGCTGCCGTGTGAACTTCCTTGTAGTTTTTTTTTATAGGGTTGTAGTTTGAACTGCCTTGGTAATGTCAGTCTTCCTCAATAATGACGGACTGTGTCTGTAATGGCAGACTGCCTTGGTAATCATGGATTGCCTCATTAATCGTGGACTGCCTGGGTAATGGCAGACTGCTGTGGTAATGATGGACTGCCTCAGTAATGGCAGACTGCCTCAGTAATGGCGGACTGCCTTACTAATAATGGACTGCCTCAGTAATGGAGGACTACCTCAGTAGTGGTGGACTGCCTTGGCAATGGTGGATACCCTTTCACCCACAGAGCTGGACTATCCCAGGTCCAGCTGTGCTTGCTGTGAAACTCTCAATCCATAGCGTTTCAGATTGCTGGTCTTTGTGGGGGTGGGACCAGCTATGCCGGATCATCTGGCTACCTGTTTCAGCCCACTTTTTTCAATTGAAGAGGCAACTCTGTCTCTCAGGTGTTCCAGTTGCCAGTTGAATTGGCATCTGGATTTGTGTGATTTTTTGTTTGGAGACTCACTGCGCCAGTTTTAACAGCTATGCTGGAGACTCATGGTGCTTTTCTGTCTGGGAATCTTCTGGTCTGTGGGCAGTAAAAATTTGTTTGGAAATGCAGTGATCATTCTCCCTCTGCATTTTCAGTGGGAACTTCAATCCAGAGCCGTTCCTATTCAGCCATTTTTGATCCTCCCTATATGAATGAATTTTATACAAAGGTAGCAAAATATGTCTATCAAATCATCGGTTACTTTTTAAAGAAAATTTTAATTCTTTTGAACTTGACACTTTTATATAAGGCTGGTATTTATACAACACCGAAAACAGGAAGGGAATTACATTTCAGAAGAATGTTGTGTTATTATAAAATGTAAAAACCTATAAAAGATGCATTATTTTGTGTGTGGATCTTACAAGTGAAATGCTATTTGCTGATAGTAATATTTCACACCAACATTTTTTCTTACTGCTAAGTCTTCTAACACATGTAATTCCATCCCTTTAGGGAAATGGTCTGAAAGTATTTGATCCTTCTTTGTTGTGTGAAAAACTAGTGTAACATTTATTTCTATGAAATCAGTATTATTTAAAAAGAATAAGAAATAGTGTACCAGTCATCTACATGGTACTTTCTTAAAAGAAGATCTGTAGTATCGGTATTGTCATTAAAATCTTTGGTCTTTTCTGTAAAACATATTTTATGAATATAATAAAACTTGCAGTCCAAACCCTTTTCCTATACACGTTAAAAAAAATAAGGACCAGAATGAGTTCACACTTCAGATGTTGAAGCCAGCTGATGGAAAGCCTGCACTAGATTTTTTCTCTTTAAATGCTTTGGCCAGTGCTTTCTCCAGTATACTAAACCAAATGGAAAAGAGTAAAAGTCACCCAAAGAATTGCTAAATAAGATTATTTAATTTTATCCCATTGTGCTTTTATATTTTATTTTACAGATTTATCGTTGTTGTTACTGTTGTTACTAGTAAAGGAAACAGATTAACTTAAAAGAAAAAAGGAGTTTGTTAGACATATCTAGTATCTGGGATGGGAAGAGCTCACAGGATTGAAGGGAGACTAAAGAGTTGTGCTTAAAATAGCTAAGAATTAGGCAGATCTGGAAGGTCTTGGTAGCAAGAACTTTCAGGAACAACAACAGCAACAACAACAACAACAACAACAACCACCACCACCACCACCACCACCACCACCAAAGATTAGGCTGTGTTGTTGGCATAAATAAACCCTAAACACGTCTTTGGTATGTACATTGTTTCTGCTTAATACACTAAGTCTCGAGGGAATGTGTCTGATTGACTGAACTTGGGTTATATGTTTACTTCCCTATACCATTGGAGTGAGCAGAGAGTTTTCTGGAAGCAACATGTATTTGGATTTATGCTTCCACCAGGACTACATAGAAGAGAAAATTTCCCCAAAAGAAGTAGGGGTGCTGTCAGGAAAAGGGCTGGATGCTGGGCTGCCATAAAATGACATCTATTTAATACATCAGAGAACTATATTACGCTAGAAAACTGTTTTTTCCTTAAAACTCTTTTTTCCTGTATCCAGTATAACCAGCCTTTTCTGTATAGCATATTCAGTATTTTTAAAATGTGGATTATCTAGTGTATATAGATTGAGAATATTTTAAAAGTTTTTCTATCCTTTTTTCTCTAATAGCATCTTAATTACTTAATGATAACTATTTTTTTTTTCATGAGTGGTCAGAAGGAAAAACGAAGAGGGGAATTCAAATCTAAGATAATCTTTTATTTCTTTGTTATATACAGCATTTGTTGCTCATAGTGAATGGAAATAATAGCTATAATCTATTGCTTATCCACTGGTTTTAAACTACTATGTTCATTTTACCTATGTTTCCAATGTAAGAACTACTTGAGATTAGAATCTCAGGTGCAGGTGCAATGGAGTCTGTTGCTTACAAGTATGAGGTCTAGAATGAGATTCTCTGGGTACAAATTTGGACTCCTACTAGCTGTGTGGTCTTGGACAAGTTACTTAACCTTTCTGTTTCTGGTTTTTCCCCACATGAAAAGAGGAAAAATAGTAGGATCTATGTCATACCAGTGACTGTGAAAATTAAAAGACATAATATATATCAAGTACTTATTAGCATAGTGCCTGGCATTTAGTAAGCAATAAATGTTAGCTATAATTATGTGTATTAACTCTTGTTAACTATACTACATGTTGTGTTAAAAAGCCTTTTGCTGAGAAAAAAGTACTACCAAATTGAGAAAGAAGGAAGGTAATGAAATAACTGGACCTAGATATAGTATTATGCTTTTAACATAGTAGGAATAAAAACAAATTAATGATGATTATTCCACAAATACCTATTAGTCTATGTCCTATTGTGCTTACATTGTGAGGGCTCTTTGTATTCTTATTGTAGTTTTGAAAAAATTATTAATTTTCAGAGCATTATTTTTTCCTTTGTTCTTTTTAATGTAATATTTACTAATGTAATATTTTACACGCACAGGAATATATTTAGCACGTGGGTAGTTATAAGCATAACAGTAAGAGCAACAGCCATGAGTCTGTCACCAAGAACACTGTCAACACATTCTTCTGTGTGTTCCTTCCTTCCTCTCTCTGATAGCAGCTGAACTTTGTGTTTATCATTTGCCTGCCTTTTCCCCCCTCAAGCTTTGTATTTGGAAATAATTTTAAACTTACATCAAAGTTGCAAAGGTAGTACAAAGAATACCCATATTCTTTTGAAGCCAGGGCTTACCAAGTGTTAACATGCTAACATTTTGTTCCATTGATTTTATCATGTGATCTCTCTCCCTGTCTCTCCTCTCCACACATGTTTGTGTATACATATATACAGAGAGAAGGAATATATTTATGAAATAATACATGGAGATAATGCATGTGTGTAAAGACAATATGTTTATATTCTTTTTTTAGAATCTTTTGAAAGTTGCAGGTGTTATTGCTTTCCTTTACCTCTAAATATTACAATGCAATTTCCTAATATTAAGGCATTTTATTTACATAATCACAGTATAATTGCCAGTGTTGGTAATTTTAACGTTACCAAATTGCTGTTATCTAACTTATGTATATTTGAATTTTGTCGGTATACCTAGTAATGTAGTTTATAATAATTTGCTTTTTGTTTCTCTCCAGTACAAAATCAAGTTTGGAGCCATGTTTTGTACTTGGTTGTCATTTCTCTTTAATCTTTTTAATCTTTAATCTGTAACAGTTCTTCAGCTTGCTTTTTTGTATTTTATAACACTGATATATTTGAAGAATACAGGGCCCTTGCTCTTTTATTTTTTAATAGAATGCTTCTCATTTGGGGTTTGCTTTATGTTTTTTCATGAGTTAGATTCAGATTTGCATTCCTAGCCAGGATATTATATAAATGATTTTCCTTTTCCAGGTATCACATCTGGAAGCACTCAATATTTATCTGGTCAGGGTACTGTCTGGTTTCTCTATTTTTTAGTTACTAGTTATCCCCTTGCTATTAATGAACAATTAATGGGGAGATATTGAGAGACCCTGCATATATCCTGCTCTTAATTGAAGTTTCTCTTCTTGATTTAGCATCTATTAATAATTCTTGGCTGAACCAGTCTTTATTGTCATGGTTGCAAAATGATGATGTATCATTGCCAATATTTCCTCTTCATTTACTAGTCAGTCTTCAGCATCCTGCTCTATCGATCTTCCCTTCTTCCTCATTTCTTTCTATCTTTTTGTTAAAATATATTTTTTTCTCACGGTTTATAATTCTAAGACTTTGTGATAGATTTTAAAAAAATCATTGTTTGAGCATTTCCTTACTAGTTGGCATAGAGAAGGTACACAATTATACCTTGCTATCTAGCCCTGAAACCAGCCATTTCTCCAGAATCCCTGATTCTTTTTGGCAAGAAATGGCATTAAAAACTAAGATCTGAGGGTTAGGTTTATTGGCCCTGTAACTTGATTAAATTGTGATTTATAAACTAATTGGTAATTTTTCCTTTTCATCTTTCAGCTTTGGTTGTTTATTGAGTTTCTTTCACTTAAGATGCCACCTTCAGAACCTATGATATTTTAATTCTTGTTGCCTTATTTATAGTCCTTTATATATTTATCACAGTATTCCTCATATGAATGTCAGGATTGGCTGCCATGTTGTAGGAAATTCAATAGCTGCTCTACTGTGGCATGAAACAAGCAGCTCTATAGGATTAGTAATGATGTCTGTCACAGGCAGATGAAATAAAGCATTATGATGTGGCATTATTGAAAAGGATAAGCATGAAAATATTTTTGAGAAATGAAATATTCATGATAGCAGATCGTGTTTCAGAACCTGAACAGTTTCAAATAATCACTTATTTCTCCTATATCTTTCATGAAGTACAGGAAACTAAGGAGATATAGGATTGTGTAAAGGCCACTGTGGGATATTAATTTTATACTGAATTAAATTTTAAAAGTTCAGCAGCAGAAAGGTTAAGACCTTCTTATTTAAAGTTTATCTTATTTCTTAAGATATTTCCTGTTTTTAGAGTTCTAATCACTGTGCTGTTTGATATAATGGATGTGATTTTAATAAAAATAAGTATTTTTTAACTTATGTATATAATTATCGTGTTTTTTCTTGAGACAGACTTTCACTCTGTCGCCCAGGTTGGAGTGCAGTGGTATAATCTCAGCTCACTGCAACCTCTGCATGCTGGGTTCAAGAGATTCTCCTGCCTTAGCCTGCAGAGTAGCTGGGATTGCAATGCTTTCCATTACACCTGGCTAATTTTTGTATTTTTAATAGAGACATGGTTTCACCATGTTGCCCAGGCTGATCTCGATCCTCTGACCTCAAGTGATCCGCTTGCCTTGGCCTCCCAAATTGCTGCAATTACAGGCATGAGTCACCGTGCCTGGTCAAAGTTTATAGTTTATGTAAAATATTTCACATGGATTCTCATGTTTTTTAAATTTTTTTTATTTTTTATTTTTTTTGAGACTGAGTCTGTCTTTAGCCAAACTGGAGTGCAGTGGCATGATCTTGGCTCACTACAACCTCCTCCTCCAGGGCTTAGGTGATTCTCCTGTCTCAGCCTCCCCAATAGCTGGGACTGCAGCATCCTAATTTAATCCTACCTACTAAATATGATCCTGTAATTACTATTTTATAATAAGGGAACTGTGACTAAAACACATTATGTAATTTCACCAAAGTCACAGAGCTGTGCTCTATATATGTATGTATACTGTGGCTAGTTGCAAAAAAGGGAATTGAGGTAGATAATTTTGTTTTAAGCCAAAATAAAAGTAAACAGAAAAACGAGTAGATAATGTAAGAACACTAAAAGCATATGAATAGAGAAGTGAATATGCTAATTATAAGAGCTATCACAATTCTTATGATTAACAATCAAGTTTTATTTTATTCAATTTGATTTTTAATGTTTAGCACCTGCTTTGTGTAGTTCATTTTGTTAGTCCCTAGAGGAGGTTACTGTCTGTATAGGGAGGCAGAGATATAAATATACTATTTAAATACAAAATGATAAAGTGCTGTGGCAGTACAAAGAAAATAACTTTTGCCCATTGTATGTGTATGAAAGGGTAGGGGTCTGTGTGTGTGTGAGGCAGTTCTAACATAAAAGTGTTCAGGAAGAGATTACTGAATTGAACCTTTAATCACAGGTAAGCATCGACTAGGCAATAAATAGAGAATGGATATTCTGGTAAGGGACAACATGATGGAAAGGTAATGCATAAAACCATGTGGTATGTACAGGGAGCTAAAAGAATAAGTACAGGAGGAAATGGGAGGTGGTTGGGAGATGAGGCTAGACAGGTAAATAGGGATCAGCTAATCTTGTCCTCATATACTTGTATTTTACCTTGGAGATAACATGAAGGTTTTAATACAGGAGAGTCCCACGATCACATTTATTGTATAAATTCTACTCTTGCAGTTGTGCAGAGGACGGATTGAAGCAGGGAAAGACTGTAGGTAGATTAATCAGCTAGACTAACACTCCAGAAATCCAGGATAATGAGGAAGAGATACATTTCCAATATATGTTTTACTTCAAGCCTTACAGTCTTAGGAAATACACTGGCTGGTGCTAGTAAGATTGACAAAAATGGAAACTTGAACATTATTATGATCAAAAAGGAGGAAACATTGTTTCTACAAGAGACATGTTTTTTTACAAATTAAATTTTTAAAAATTATTTCTCTGCTTCTTAGGTCACTGCTTCTCAAGCTTTTATTTGCATAGGGATCACTTGGAGATTTTGTTTAAATCAGATTCTGATTTAGTATGTTTGGAATGGGGCCTCAAATTCCACATTTCTAACAAGGTTATAGATGATACTTTATGCTCTTGTCCTGAGGACTATACTTTTAGTAGCAAGGATTTAGAGCGTATTCAGTATTGTGGCTATTGTGGCACCAACAATAATTTTATAATAAATGCAAAGGTGGGCCTCATGTGAGTGATTGCTTTCTATGAATGGGCTTTGGCTTGCTTTCATATGTGTGTGAGAAAAGGAGACAGAGAGAGAGAAGGCATTTTACTTTAAAATACTTAGAGTAGTGGAGGGATTAATGTTCCTTAGACTTGTGGTCTTCAAAATTGTACATGATGGTTTGCCAAGGGGTACACAGTTGATTTTGAAGGAATCTAAGTCTTCATTTTCCATAGTCTATCCTAAAACTGGTCCCCCTGAGAAAGCAAAAGCAGCTTTTCCTTTCCTAAACCCCCTTTCATAACTGCTTTTGTCTCATGTTACAACAAGAAAGGCAGATTTCTCACTCATTCCTAATCTTCTCATGATACATTTCTCCAGGATGGAAAATTCCTTTGCATCAAGCAGAGGATTAGCTGGAAGTATTGGTATTGGCATTGAAAAAGTGAATGACCTAAACTCTAGGTAACAAATCCTTTTACAACTCACATGGTTTCTAATTTTTTTGGTTTCAGCAATCTTAAGGAAGATGCAATTGAGTTAATAGCTGCTAGCTTATTCAAAATATTTGATATGTGAAAACTATGTGATTTTGAAGGATTAGTAATGTTGTCATAACAAGACATCCTTCTAATCTATTTAGTGAACATTTTCAGTTCTTTCATAAACAGAGAAAATAAAAGAAAAAAATTGATGTGAAACATTATCTTATACTAGCAATAAGTAACATTTACAGTAAGATTCATTCAGAGGCCTATAAACTATTTTAACAAGGGAAAAAATCTTGCCGTTCATCTCATTAAGAAATGCATTTCTGTATATTTCTTGGTTTGAACATTACAATTTCAGGGAATTAAACAAAATTTAAAAGTTCAGTTTTGTACATTTTTATTGAAGAGAAGTATGACGGAGTGATTAGTTAAAAACTTTTAGAAATAAAAATTACTAGGGTAAAATCGTGTGGGGAGATGACTGGAAATGAATTTAAGCAAAAAAGTGAACTGTAAATTTTCTAATTCCAGAATTTTTGTTTAATAAAGTGGCTGCTGGTGTATATCATATTGTTTGGAAGTTAGATTTCTTTGGCACCCTTAAAAGAGTGATATAACAGTTTTATATAAAAATGGCAGTATTTGTAACATGCTGGAAATTACAGCCTTTGCAATCATTTAAACTCATGATGAAAAATTTTTGATGTCAACTGAATATGTATATTGTGGATTTTTAGAAAATTCTTTTAGGAATATGAGAGGAAGAAAAATGAAGGCTGTTGTTTTAGAGCTTCCTTCTTAGAACCTAACACTCCTCAGCAAGCTGTTTTGTAAAATGTAGATTCTTTTGAAAAGGATTGAGATCATACCCACTGAAAGCTCATTATTTGGTTAGTAATGAAGAGTAGTTTACTAGGTTTTAGATGCCTGTTATACAGGTTATGATAAAGTTTATCTTCTGTTATCAAAGAGGAATGGCCTAGAAAGCTTTTAGTTGAACACTTTTTAAAAACTTTCTTAAAATTATACTTTAAGTTCTGGGGTACATGCGCAGACCTTGCAGGATTGTTACATAGGTACACACATGCCATGGGGGTTTGCTGCCTCCATCCCCCGTCACCTACATTAGAAATTTCTCCCAATGTTATTCCTCCCCAGTCTCCCCACCCTCTGCTATCCCTCCCCTAGCTCCCCACTCTCCAGCAGACCCCAGCGTGTGAAGATCTCCTCCCTGTGTCCATGTGAGTTGAACACTTATTTTTATTGAAAAAAGAACTAGTATCCCAAGGCAGCACCAGCATTTTCCTGAAAGGAATTCTTTGGATCAACATAGGCCTTCAAACAAGTATTTTGCTGAGTTTTCATAGAACAAGCAGATATATTTGGGTAAGGAAAAATTTTATGTTGGAGTTTATTAATTGCTTGCTTTAATAATACTCAGTTTTGGGCCAGGTGCAGTTGCTCATGCCTGTAATCCCAGCACTTTGGGAGACTGAGGTGGGCAGATCACTTGAGGTGAGGAGTTTGAGACCAGCCTGGCCAACGTGGTGAAACCCTGTCTCTACTAAAAATGCAAAAATTAGCTGGGCGGGATAGGCAAGCACCTCTAATCCCAGCTACTCAGGAGGCTGAGGTAGGAGAATTGCTTGAACCCAAGAGGCGGAGGTTGCATTGAGCCTAGATGGTGCCACTGCACTGCATCCTGGGTGACAGAGCAGACTCCATTTCCAAAAAACAAAACAAAAACAAAAAAAAAACCTCCATTTTGCTGCAACTGCTACTATAGAAAGTATAACTCTGAATAGTGAATTAGCTAAAATATACTCCCAGATAATTGAATTAGTAAGTGTATATAATTATATATAAATTACTGTCTGTAATCCTGTGTAATTAAATGTTCAAGAATGCTTGCAAAATGCAGCAATTTTAGTTTTGATATGCATAATGTTGAGTTTGTTGTAGTGGTAGTAGTGAGAATAATAGGGACCAGATGCCCACACAGCTAATAAGTTATGAAACTGGTATTTAAACCCATGTGTTCAATGCCATGTTCTTTCCACTACAGCAATCAGAAGGCTGCCTAGCATTTTATACATGTAGAAAATCTACTATATTTAAACATAGTTTATTGTTTACTATTAATAAAAGGAATCCTGGCATTGTTACTGAATTTTACTAATTTATTTATGGTTCATTAAACTCTTAAAAATTTAGAACCCTAAAGAGCTTCTGTTCTGTGGATTAGTTTTATCAATATTTAGGATTTTGGAAATTAAGAGTGAGAAAATTTAAAATATGTATTTATTAATCATTTAAAAACAATACATTATATATCAACATAAATACAGTTTTATGAAAAATAACTATATATTTCAAAACAAAAACATTTAGTGAGAAGAGGGTCACTGTTTTGCTTTTGCTTTGTTCTTTGTTTTTTGAAACAAGGTCTCACGCTCTGTTGCCCTGGCTGGAGTGCAGTGGCATGATCATAGCTGACTGCAGCCTTGACCTCCTAGGATCAAGTGGTCCTCCAGCCTCAGCCTCCCAAGTAGTTGGGACTATAGGTGTGTGTCACCATGCTTGACTAATTTTTTTTATTTTTTGTAGAGATGAGATCTCACTACGTTGCCCAGGCTAGTCTCAAACTCTTGTGCTAAAGCAATTTTCCTACCTCAGCTTTCAAAACTGCTGGGATTACATGCAAGAGCCACTGTGCCCCAGGCCTGTTTTACATTTTGGTAAATGTCTTTAATTAATCTGGCCTAATGGAAACAGCTGAATTCTCATATCTGTTTTTACATTCAATTTGTTTTATAATGTTATTTGAATATATGAAAACAATCTTCTCTCACACAGATATGTACTTGGGAAAGGGAGGCCTTATGGACCCCCTGCAAGGTTCATGGGGACCATCAGAGAGACGTCTTTGGACCACAATGTGGGGACATTGCTTTAAAATATTATCAAAAGTGTTACGTTACATTTTAATAATTAGCGTGCATGTAATAAAATGGAAATAATAGTTTTTGCATATGCATTATGTCGATATCTGTATTTGATTTTAGCTTCATGTATTATGGAGGACTTTACCTACCTTTTGGATTTGTAATTACATTATGGCAAAATTGTAATCAGAAACCAAAATCATTTTTTAAAAATTCATGGAGTGTATTAGGATATAAGTTTCAATCGGATAGGAATTGTGAACAAGTGTTTTACTTATACTGAAAAACCAATAGAAAAGAAATTCAAATAGATTAATTTAGTAATTATAATAGTATGAAATAATTCAGTACTCCAAGAGAACATTTATCCCATTAATCCTTCAAAAAATCAAGATCCTCAACCATATATTTATTTTATAACATCTTTCCCACCACCGTCCTGCCTCCTTCTTGCATTCGCTTCCTCTTCTTTAACATTCATTTGATAAATATTATTGGACTCCTTATAAGTTAGGGTAAGTACTAGCTTATGTAGCAAAGAGATTTAAAAAATGTACAATGGTTCAAACACAATGAAAATTTATTTCTTGCTTAACAACCAGTGAGCATGTTTCTGCTTGAAGTAGTGGCTGCTCATTGCATAGGTGGCTAGCTAAGGAATCTGCAATTTCTGTGGTGTTTATGATCCAGGAAAGGCTGGGCGCGGTGGCTCACATCGGTAATTCCAGTACTTTGGGAGGCTGAATCAGGTGGATCACTTGAAGCTAGGAGTTTTAGACCAGACAGGCCAACATGGTAAAATCCCATCTCCACTAAAAATACAAAAATTAGCTGGTTGTGATGGCAGACACCTATAATCCCAGCTACTCAGGAGCCTGAGGCAGGAGAATCTCTTGAACTCAGTAGGCAGATGTTGCAGTGAGCTAAGATCACGCCACTGCACTCCAGCCTGGGTGACAGTGCAAAACTGTCTCATTAAAAAAAAAAAAAAAGGAACCTGGAGAATTAGGAAGCTACCTCACTTGGATGCCCTGGCCCTAGCTTTTGTCTTCATGAAAGTAGAGTTTGGACATTAAGATCTATGTTGCAGAAAAATCAAATTTTTATATCACTGACATTGCCAGTAAAAACAGCAGAGGAAAAAGCAGCCAGCCTCTGTCTCACTGTGTTAACCTTGCCTTCGAAAGTAATGCCAGTGCATCTGTTTGGCAAGAGCTAGGTGATGTACAACATCTAGCTGTCATAAAGTCTAGGAAATAAACTCCAACTTCCTAGCTTAGTTTTTTTTCCCCCTAGCTATCTAGCTTAGTGTGCATTAAAAAATACAGCTGAAATGGAGTTGAGTGAACTAATCTGCATACCTAGGGAAAAGATCTAAAATGAAATATAATAGTATGTCTACAATGAGTATCTCTGTCTAATTAAATCACAACAGCTTCTCCTTCCTTCATTATCTCAATTTCTGTCCCTTGTTAATCTTCATCGGTAAAAAAGAGACTTTCTCCCATTTCCAGTTGTCTCTCTTGGTTGCTGTAACAGCGTAAGACCAACAGTTAGAACAGTCATACTGTTGATTTCCAGCAGCCGTGGGAAGACTTTAGTTTTTGTGCAAAAACTGTAGAATTTTCACTCATGCATAGTTCTTTTGGAGGTGGGGTTATCTAGTGCATTGGTTAAGGGAGTCTTTCAATGCAGGTATTTGTATGTTGAAATACGCCAATCTTGATTATTCTTGCTTTACTGCCTGGTATGGATACTTTGGGGTTTCTAACTTCTAATTGTGCTTAGGCATTATGGTAACCAAAGATTACTGTGTTATGAAAGAAACCAAGATAAACACAAGATGATGTGATTTTTTTTTTTTTTTTCCTTTAGGTAGGTCAGAATCAGTCGCTTTTCTCTTGTTACACTTTGCTGCTTACTGAAGATTCTATATAGTACATGATGGCAAAAGGTGCTTTCATTAATGTTTGGGGTTGCCTAATTAACAGGTGGAGTAAATAATTTATCCTCAATTCCTGGTTGTATCCTGGTCTTTGGGGAGCAGAGAATAGAGGGTAGTAAAAAAAATGCATCTGAAGCTGTGGGGTAGGTGAGGAAACGTGAAAGAGTAGTCCAGACAGGAAGGGAAATCCAAACACAGTAGGGGTCTGCAAATCAAATAGTTGATTCTAGAGCATGAGGCACCCAGAGGGTATAGCAAAAACAAGCCAAATGATTATGTACACTAAAAAGGGAGTGGTTGATAGCCCAGTACAAAGACTGGATGTCTACTCTGAGATGGGGTATCAAAAGAGTCCAGAACGCCCTAGGGTGAAAAGCTTGGCTCTTTGTGACTTGCAGAAATCAGAGTGTGGGAGTGTGTTGTGTGTGGTGTAGGAGTGATTACAGCAGTAATTCCAAAGCTGGTGAGTGTCCTTGGGTTATATTCAGTTTCCCGGTTCATGGGAAGATGGGTATGCCCCACATGGTTAAAAGTACCAGATAGAAATGGATAACAGCATATATATATATATATGTGTGTGTGTGTGTGTGTGTGTGTGTGTGTGTGTGTGTATATAATTTTCAGTAATTTCTTCATGATGGCTGATGTTGCTTAGGGCTAAGTGAGTAGTTCTTTTAAAAAATGCATTGCTTAACTCCTTAAAACCATTTTGATGGGTTTAGTTATTTTATTCTGTTTAAAAAATATTTAGACATAATAACTAGAGCTCATGAATGTCCCCAACTATATAAATGAAAAACGAAGTGTAGCATTCAGACAAAACAAGTTAATTCGGTTGACACTATTCTGAATTATAAAAGGACAGACCAGTATCTGAAGGGTTTTTAATGTGGCAATTAAACATGGTTAGGGGGCTATGTAAATTAGCATGTTTTTAACTGCATTTATGGTCATCTTAATCTGATATGGTTGACTTAATTTCATAGACATTTGAGGATAGTTAATTCTACTTTATAGTTGCTTACCAGGAAACTATGCCTCATGCTGTGTGGTGAGGTTTTGTAAATGAATTTAAAGGAAATTGTTATTGTTGGAAAAAAATTCATTGTTTAAGCATCATCTAAAGTTGCTGCCCCTAAGGGATCATTGCTGCATTGTATTTAAAAATAAGTTTTAAATGGATTTTGTATCTTGAGGGTTTGAAAATACAGATGTGTGTATTTAGCCAAAAAAATTTAAATGCCACAGTGGGCCCATCCATGTTTACATTCCTTCTTTAAGTGTTTAGTGATTAATCCTGTGGCAAAGATGAGTTTGTAGTTTATAAATTACTCTACCAGTTGATAGTAATCTTGTAGTTTATGTGTGTGTGTGTATGTGTGTGTATACACACATACACACATATGTATATATATGGATATATATATATATATATATATATATATATATATATGCTTTTTGTTTTGTTTGTTTTGAGATTGAGTTTTGTTCTTGTTACCCAGGGTGGAGTGCAATGGTACCATTTTGGCTCACTGCAGCCTCCTGGGTTCAAGTGATTCTTCTGCCTCAGCCTCCTGAGTATCTGGGATTGCAGGTGCCCACCACCACGCCTGGCTAATTTTTGTATTTTTAGTGGAGATGGGGTTTCACCATGTTGGCCAGGCTGGTCTTGAACTCCTAACCTCAGGTGATCTGCCTGCCTTGGCCTCCCAAAGTGCTGGGATTACAGTCTTGAGGCACCGAGCCCAGCCTATATAAACTTTTAAAATCTCCTGAATAAAAATATCTGTAAATTTGTGAGTTCTTTCTCTCTTTTTTAAAAAAAGTTTTATTTCAGCTTATCTAGGAAGTTAACTTTATAGTATTGTTTATATGATAATTCTAAAAGTTTTCAATGCTACACTAAAATGTGGGCAGTTGGGATTTAATATTGAACAAGGGATTGCAGTCGTTTCTCAGTATCTGTGAGGGATTGGTTCCAGGACCTCCCTTGGATAAAAAAATATGAGGATACTCAAATTCCTGATACAGTGTAGTATTTGCTTATAACCTATGTACCTCCTTTCTTATACATAAAATCATTTCTAGATTACACATTTTCCTAATACAATGTAAATACTGTATAAATAGTTGTTACACTGTATCGTTTGGGAATAATGACAAGAAAGGAAGTCTATACATGTTAAGTACAGATGCAATTTTTTTGGAATGTTTTCAAATCCTTGGCTGGTTGAATCAACAGATGAGGAACCCATGGATAAAGAGAGCTAAGTGCATCTGAATATGTTGAATCAGTCAAATTCACTAGTCTAGAAAGGAGTCTGAGTCTATTAATTCACATTATAGCTGATTAATTTGCTAAATTTTGCCTATGTGAAGCCTCATGTGGCTTAGTTATTGCCCTTTGGAGTTTGTTTTTTATATAATTTTATGCTTATGAAAGCAAATATTTTAAGAATCATTTAGTTTTGTAACAGGATTATACTTTCTATTTTCAGATACATATAATTAAAGACCTATTGGTAGAAAAATAACTTTAAGAGCACTGTTAATAAGCTTAAACACAAACCTTTGAAATATGAAGCAAAATTAAAATAGACTACATTGTATGTATGTTCTCTTTAATTAAAAAAATTAGCTTCAAATATGTTTGGATCATTGCTCAGAGAGTAGAAAATAAATTACATTTGATATAGAGGTGAACATTTGAAAGATTACTCATGAGGAACATTACTGTACATTTTATGAATGAACAGAAGGTTTTTCTATTTTTGCCTGTTTCTTGTTATTTTTCTGTTTTGAGTAGAAGTTTTCAAAATTGTTTTTAAAACTGGTGGGTATTTATGAGAATAACTCAAGAAAAGAAATAAATTTTGAAAAAATAACTCAAATTACTAATTAAGAGCATATACATAGATTATATACATTAAATAATAAAGGCCATTATTACAATTTACATTGAAAAAGTTTTGAAGAGTAATAACACTTTCTATTTATACAGTCTCTTGTGAAAGATTCATAACATATAAATTACTAGTTTTCATAATTATTTATGTAAGGAAAACATTTCACCAAACTGATTTCATATATTAGTATTATTTTGTACATTATATATTTAACTTTTAGAAATTCATTTCATTTTGAATTATTTATTTATTTATCGCATTTTGGGCTCTGTTGTATATGTGCACATCCAGCATCCTGCAGGATTGTTGCATAGGTACATACATGCCATGGTGGTTTGCTGTCTCCATTCCCCTGCACACTCCCCACCCCCCATCACCTACATCAGGCATTTCTACCAGTGTTATCCCTCCCCATCCTCCCCCCACCCCCTACTGTCCCTCTCCTCCCCTCCCCTCCACCGCGACACCTTGCCCATGAGTGGTGTTCTCTTCCCTGTGACCAAGTGTTCTCATTGTTCATCCCCCACCTATGAGTGAAAATATTTGGTGTTTGGTTTTCTGTTCTTGTGTCAGTTTGCTGAGAATGATAGTTTCTAGATTTATCCATGTCTCTACAAAGGACATGAACTTGTAGTTTTTTATAGCTGCATAGTATTCCATGGTGTATATGTGCCACATTTTCTTTGTCCATTCTATCATTGATGGGCATTTGGGTTGGTTCCAGGTCTTTGCTATTGTAAACAGCGCCACAACGAACATACATGTGCATGTGTCTTTATAATAGAGTGATTTATAATCCTTTGGGTATATACCCAGTAATGAGATTTCTGGGTCAAATGGAATTTCTTTTTCTAGATCCTTGAGGAATCACCACACTGTCTTCCATAATGGTTGAACTAATTGACACTGCCACCAGCAGTGTAAAAGTGTTCCTTTTTCTCCATATCCTCTCCAGCATCTGTTGTCTCCAGATTTTTTAATGATGAACATTCTAATTGTTGTGAGATAGTGTCTCAATGTGGTTTTGATTTGCATTTCTTTAATGACCAATGACGATGAGCATTATTTCATATGTTTCTTGGCCGCATTATGTCCTCTGAAAAGTGTCTGTTCATATCCTTCACCCACTTTTGAATGGGGTTGTTTGTTTTTTTCTTGTAAATCTGCTTTAGTTCTTTGCAGATTCTGGATATTAGCCTTTTGTCAGATGAGTAGATCGCAAAAATTTTTTCCCATTCTGTTGGTTGCCGGTTCACTTTAATGATTGTTTCTTTTGCTGTGCAGAAGCTCTGGAGTTAATTAGATTCCATTTGTCTATTTTGCTTTTGTTGCCATTGCTTTTGGTGTTTTAGTCATGAAGCCCTTGCCTATGCTTATGTACTGGATGATGTTGTCTAGGTTTTCTTTTTTTTTCTTTTTTTTTTTTAATTGGAATATTTGTTTATTTCTTAGTTTGGGAAAATGTCCTTAATTTGTTGATGTAGCAAACAAATTTCAACTTTGATTGCTATGCAAAAAACAGAAGATAATCTGCTTTGCACTGAACTTTATACAGTTCCACTGCATACAGGCAACATGCTATATAAGAAAAAATTACTAACTGAACTACAGGTATTAAATACTGAAAAGAGTTAACAATTTATTATAATTTATTTTATTTAACAATCTAGGAAGTTCGCAGCCGTCAGCAGTTCTAGTGCAATTTCAGGTGCAATTGGGAATTCAGGAATCTCAGTGGAGCTGTTAGTGTAGCGAACCTTGTACGTAAAATACATGCTTACTTTTGATAGCACATGTGAAGGTATCTCTCTAAAATTGACCTCATTGGTTTCGTTCTCAGCAAATTGACCTGGGCCACTCAACATGGCTTTTATTGTGCCTGATGTTAATGCATGTTCTCTTTTTACAATAAATTCATGGCCATCAGATGATATCAATTTGACATACATGGCATCAGGGCTTTAACAGCCACCATAGGTTTTCTCCTCTCCATCCATTTTGTTCTTATGAAAAATTCTACTTTGCTTCCCCAGGAACTTTAGCAGTTTCTCGTCAGCCCGGCAGCCACCGCAGCTGGGTCCCAGCGTACTGCCACAGACCCTATTCCAGGGCCGCCCCCGTCTCGGTTTTCTTGTAGGGTTTTCATGGTGTTAGGTCTTATGTTTAAATCTTTAATCCATCAGGAGTTAATTTTTGTATAAGGTCTAAGGAAGGGGTCCAGTTTCAACTTCCCGCATATGGCTAGGCAGTTTTCCCAACACCATTTATTAAACAGGAAATTCTTTCCCCATTGCTTGTTTTTGTCAGGTTTGTCAAAGATCAGATGGCTGTAGATATGTGGTGTTGCCTCTGAGGACTCTGTTCTGTTCCATTGGTCTGTATCTCTGTTTTGGTACCAGTACCATGCTATTTTGATTATTGTTGCCTTGTAGTATAGTTTTAAGTCAGGTAGATTTGAGCTTTGGAGATTTGTGCTTTACTCTCTAGGTGAAAGCCCAGGGATGGCAAGCCTTATATAAAGCCCCTGTCTGACGGTAGTATGCTGGCGGCAGTGTTGGAATGGCTGCACAGCCTGCTCCTTCTGGAATTTTGTGAAGCAACAATCTCATGAGTATGTTCCATACTAAATGACGTGTGGTCAGTTGGATTGAGATGGTTAACCATATGAGAGGAGCCTGTAGATAAGGCAAGTGGAAGACGGTTTGTAGGCTCCTATGGGCCCAGGCAGTTGAGACTTCTTACACTTTTGGGCAGAACGACGGAGCTGGATGCAAGGCCAGTGCTTGAAAGGACCTGCCAGTAATCATGAGGAGAGGAATCCAGGAATAGTACTTCGGAGTATGTGATTAGAGATTACTAAGACTACAGATATTTCATTGAAAACCAGTTATTAGAGTTATTCACACAATTGCACAACAGATTGCACAAATGCTGTTGACTAGAGACTTGACACATGCCAAAGCAGAATGCTACAGATCCTGTGCCTCCCACCCATACCAAGCAGCTGCTGTGTGAACTTCCCTCACCATGTAACCCTCACATTAGGGAAGAGAAAGATGAGGAGTCATTAATTCTTGAGGTGAGCATATGCAGAAATTACTGAGGAAATCCAGAATGATGTAAGTTTATCTAGAAATAACTAGATTATGTTTTCTGATATTTGGTGCTACAGAAGCGTGAGAGAAAGGTTTTAAGTTCCATTGTAGAAAACACGGTGGCTTATGCCTCTAATGTTAGTAGTTGGGAAGGTTGAGGCACAGTGATCACTTGAAGCCAGGAGTTTTAGATCAGCCTGGTCAACACAGTAATACCCTATCTCTACCAAAAAAAAAAAAAAAAAAAAAAAAAAAGAAAAAAAAAACAAAGTTTGCTGGGCATGGGGGCATGTACCTTTATTCCCAGCTACTTGGGAGACTAAGCCAGGGGGGTTACTTGAACCCAGGAGTTCGGGGCTGCAATGAGCTGTAATTGTGTCTTTGCCATCTTTATACTATGCCTATAAGGCTTTCTTAAAAAATACTTCTCTCGTATCCTGTCAAGGGTTACCGTTAACAGAGGTGTTATAATGCTTCTGGTGTTTGTGTCCATGATTCCAAACATCTGGTTAATTGACTGCATTTATACCTTTTACTCATATGTCTTGGTGTTATGTATATATTTGCTGTCTTAATGGGAAGCATACTGATATAAAATGCAACTGGAAAAAGTAATATAGAAAAAGGAAATATTCTCTGTCAAGTGCCATTCTGTTGAAATAAAACTGATGTTTAAGCAGATGAACATCTTTTCACTGAGAAGTTGTAACCTAATCAGATTCAGCTGCACATTAATATATCAAACAGGAAATATTAAAGCACTATGTAGCAGCTGTCTTGAAATATGCAGGTTGAAAAAATTTTAAGTGATATACATTGCATATATGATGCAACATTTATGAAATTGAGATGGACAGTATATCTGCACTTTATTTCAAATACATTACTTGAAGTTTAACAGAATGATCATGTAATTGGATAATAATAAAGTACAGTGATTGGATACCTTTTGTTTTTGCAATCATGTTATAGCCACTTATTTAACAATTTTTATCTGTAGCACTCATTGGAAATTTACATGTGTCAAAAAGGAATAGATATTATCAGATATGAAAGACCTTGATGACAAAATGATGTTGGTGATAAATTGCTCCTGTTGCTGGCTATCATCAGGAATTGGGAGTTTTCTACATTGCAGTATAAGTAAAAAAGATGCCCCTCTCATTCATTTTGATTTAATGGGTTGGTATAGAATGCAAGATATTTTTCCCACTGTACGTGCAATAGTGAATTGAGCAAAAAATGTATTAAGTAGGCTTTTTACTTTCACATCAAAATCAATGCCAGCCTGTTGTTGAAAATTTTAAGATTATGATTTCCTCATCAATTTGCATTATACTTTCATCCCTTACAATGTAATAGTTGGCCATCTACCCTAAAAATATTAAATGCAGTGATTTAAAATGTATAGTCCATTTTTCATCGAATTCATCATCCCCAACAATTACAGTATTAATTATTTTTGTCTAAGTAAGTGGAAACTCTGTGAGGACATTAGGGTAATGTGGCCTCTAACACAATTAAAAATAGATTTAAAAGATGAGAGGTGAAAGTCCTCATGATGACTATGAATAAACTATTAAATGTTATGGATTATTTTTGGAAGAGTTGTTAGAGTCTGTTTTCCTATACTATAAAATACTTTATAGGAAGGAAGTGAAAAGTCAACATTCTATGGTGAGGTCAAGCTGAAGCCTTCTAATCTGTAGACAACTTCAGATAAAAGCTACTATTGTGCGTATGATTATATAGGCAGAACGATCATATAAAATGCAGATAATTAGTATACTACTAGACTCCTCTATTCGAAGAAGTAATATTGTAGCATTACAGTGTATTGAACACCTACTGTATACTGCTTCAGGATCTGGGGACAGACACTAAGATGGCCCTGTTCAATGAGTTCTTAGCTTAATAATTTATAATAATATAATACAATAATAATTTAAAATAAAGTCCAACACTGTAACTATATATGCAAGTTTGACGATATGTAATATAGTTTATTATTTTAATAGCATTAGCATTCCTTTTAAGAAGGGAATATATTTGTTTTCATAACTAAAGTAACGAGTTCACATGGAATAGATGAGAGCCATGATATCGGGTATAGGGCAGGGACTCTTTGTCTTCTACATAAGAGAAGAGACATTTATGTTTACTAGGACAGAGAGAGGACTCCTGAGGGACAAGAGGAGAGGAAGTCAAGGTAGAAAGCTAGATTGGGCCTCACGATTTGGCCCTAGTGAGAGAAGGCCATATATTTTCTTTGGCCTCCCCCTCCTTTCCTTTATTTCAGTGGCTGTTTCATCCAGCTCCTGTCTCTCTTCAAGGCAGGGACTGTATTATACTCCACTTGCTGGTACCACCTGACTACCTTTCATCCTCTACAGATATTTTTAATGAAAGCGTGTTGCATAGTTAAGGCTCTTTGGGCTTCATGAAAGCCAAGAAGTTTTTATTTGCTTTATTAAAGTTTAGAGGGAGAAGAAGAATTTTATCATTTGAAATGTAAAGAGAAAGGCACCTGATGTAAATTAACTGGGCTGTATTTGGTTCAATTTCGCTTAAAATTTTTTAAGCTATTTTTTGTCATCTCATTCTTCTTTTCCATAATGAGATATATTGCATCCCACTTGCCTGTAAAATTCTTGGGGGGGGGGTGGAAACAACATTTCATGCATTTTGGTTACTATCTCAATGCCTAGTGTAGCAGCTGCTCAACATAGGTGCTCCTTCATGTTTGTTAAATAATTTATTGTTATTAACGTTAGCTATAATTTTATTTAATTTGTTATTTTGCCAATATGTTAGAGAAAAATAGAATTGAAGTAGCAATCCTGTTTTCTGATTTTGATAATTAGAGCTCTGGGAGGCTCCTCTGTTTGGATAATGTAGTTTGAGCTCTGAAATCATTTTTTTCCTTATGGCAAACAACTAAAATTGCAGGAGTACTATGTCTGGAAATAAAACAGCCTCTGATGTGTTCTGCATGCAAGCTCAATCTTATAAAGTATTAACCAGAACACACAGAACTCAGTCTACTTGGGAAGGAAATAAATATTGAAAGGATTTTTGATGAAGAAAATATTTCTTTGCTAGCCTAAAATCTTTCCAGGAAAGTCCTTAGGAGTTTATGCGATACACACAAGAAGAACAAAAGAAGTTGTATGCATTGCTTTCAGTTATCAGAACCCTTGGATGTCAGAGTCAGCTAGTATGTAAATTGCATAGGTTCATTTTCTAAGAGGAGAGCATCTACGGACCTATGAGACATATCTTAATGCTATCTTAACAGTTTCTAGAGATTACCATATAAGTCTAGTTCTATAAATGTTATTAATAATGCCATTGGACATATTTTAAAAACTTTTGGAAACAATGACCGTATTCATAGGGCAGACTCATATTAACTGTTTGCTATTAGGACAATTTTGCCAGTTTTCTGTATTTGTTATTCTCAAAAACCACACCATTTGGTTTCTAACATACTGAAATGGAGAAGGAAGTGTATTATAGTTACATGGACCAGTAACTGGCTCACTCTTTTTAAGAAAACATGAACACCTGTGTTTTAGGGAATGGCTGAAAATTTAGCATTGAACAAAATGTGATCTAGTTAGAGAGAAGTATTTATGAAGATAAAACCTTTTTATGTAAAGATTTTGTGTAAATACTTAGAAGTATTTTATCTTCATAAATACTTTAATAGAACTTTTTAAAATGAAGTGTTCTGTGAGAGATAAGTTTCATTTATGAGAGAGGAAAGGTAGGGAAATATGTCACAGATGACAGGCAATGTAATTGGGCCATGAACGATAAGATAAGTAGAAGCTCTTTGCCCTTGTCTCTCCCATTTTTTTCAAATATTGTTCTAAATCTGATGCTCAGACTTAAGCCCGACCCCCTCCTCCCCATCCTCCCTGGACCTTATCTCAGGTGCTTGGGACTATGAACGCTGGAGAGAGGCTTCCTCTCTGTAGCCATCTTTCCCTCTTTTCTGCTGTGCCTTAGTCCTGCTTGAAGCTTAATCTTGTGCCCTGGGTCCCATTTCTCTGGTTGTCCATTCTGTCTTCCGCTCTGGTTTGGTTTCTACTGAAGTAGTCATGTCAGGAGTTAGAGCATGGGCTTTGGAGTAAAACATGAGTTTATTTCTTGACCTTGTCCCTTGGAGACTGGTTTCATCCACTTCTTAATCATGCTTATCTTCAACCCCTCCCTGTCTTTTGGCTTTTCTTTTTCAAACTCTAATTTGCTTGTGTACCCATAAAAATAAGTCACTTCCCTCCTCTGGCCCTTACAGCCTCTCTGCTTTCCTTCTTAGGCAAGCTTCTTTAAAAGTCTAGTCTACACCACTTACACTCCATATTCTTCAATCTCTTGCTGTCTGTATGCCTCAAGCTCATCACATTAAGAATGAAACTTTTATCTTCTTCCTCAAACTAGTCTTTCTGCTTCTCTTCCCTCTCTGAGTTTATTCAGTCACCTAAGCAGAGACTTGGCAGTCATTCTAGACTGTCTTTTTTCCCTGTCTTATTTTTGTTTTCCCTTCTTTTTATCAATCACATTAGTGAACATTTCTTATGAGACAGAGACTTTTTAAACTCTCTGCCATCTATTATGACAGTTAATTTTGCCAGCATCTCTACAAGTTACGTGCTCTTGTGCCTATTTTACAGTTGCAGAAACCAAAGTATAGCTTCATTCACACAAAATAAAGTGGTATAACTGAAATTTAAAGCCCAGATTCTGACCAGAGCCACATTCTAAGTCACTACTATACTACAGCTTAAAAATCTAAAGCATCAGTTCTGCTTTTAAAACTATCTTTTGAATTCATAAGTATTGTTCCATCCACACACCTGTAATCTAGACAGCTTCTTGTCTTGGTTCACCTGAGAGCTATCTTATTGCTACCAGCCTCCAGTGTGGCTTTCTGTTTATCTCTCCATGTATACGTTCAGAGGATCTCCTGGTTAGCATGGTGAAACCTCGTGTCTACTAAAAATACAAAAATTAGCTGGGCATGGTGGCACACGCCTGTAGTCCCAGCTACTTGGGAGGCTGAGGCAGGAGAATTGCTTGAACCCAGGAGGAGGAGGTTGCGGTGAGCCGAGATCGCGCCATTGCACTCCAGCCTGGGTAACAAGAGCGAAACTCTGTCTCAAAAAAAAAAAAAAAATATATATATATATATACACACACACACACACACACACACACACACACACACACACACATACACTGTAGTGAAAGTATAAATCTTATCACTTAAAAACTCCATGGGCCGATAAGTCTAAGGTAAGTTCACACTTTCTCCTGTAACATTTGGAAGGCTTCATCCAAACTACTTGGAGAAAAATGTAGTTAGTATGTTGATCACACAGATAGCTTGAATATATGAGTCAGCTTACATATTAAATACCAGATTCTGGATCTAACAGATGTTCAGTAATCTCTCTTACCCCCATTCTCTCCTTTGCTTTGGTCAGGTCTCTCCTGAAATAGTCCAGGACAAGGATTAGGGCATAGGCTTTGAGTCAACATGGGTTCAGTCCTGACCTAGTTACTCCCAGTATAGCCTCTAGCAAATATTTCTATTTCTTTAATCCTCAATATCTCCACTGGAAGTTGGTGATTATAATGTCTTCCTTATTAGGCTTTAGTGAAGTAAGACATACAAATCACTTACTGCATTTGATTTTTATTGTTGAATTGGTGTATTTGTCTTTGATCATTGCAATATAGCAATTGACAACATATTGAGAAGAGAGTGGTTAGGTAATTGAAATAACCCAATGCTATGTCTTACAGTAATGGTTGCAATTGAATAAACTATTTAATTTGAAGACAAGAAAACTGAGGCAAGAGGGAGTGTAATAGCTGCTTGCAAGTATTTGTGGACATGTGGAAGATGAATTCAGTTTATTCTCTTGGCTCTAAGGAGCATAGCCAAATGGGTGTATGTTAAAGAGTTTAGGTAGATTTTCACTCAATATATTGAATTGCATAACAGCTGCCCTAAAATGACCTGGACAGTATAGCAGTTGTTTCAGTGGAGGCCTGATGTTCACCAGTCAGGATTGTCAAATGACACATTAGTGCTTTGAATACAGAGTTAGACTTGTTAACCACTAGCCAGAGTCCCACTAGATAATCTCCATTGTACTAGCCTTTTCTCATGTTCTGTGAGTCAACTCAGTTTTTGCAAATCATGTTACTTTAAAGCATATTGCACCTGGACCATTTACAGATCACAGTTTGTGTGGTAACCAATTCCTGTAATATGTTTCGGTCCTCAGATAATCAAATACCATGCATTATTTCCCCTTCTGCACTTGTATGCTGTCTTTAATATTTCCCCAAAGTGTTAAATCTGCCCTTTAGGAATCAACATACTGTAAACCCCAGGAGACAGTCCAATGTGTGCAACATAGGACTTATTGCAAACAGCTGCTTATTGCAGAGCGATGGGTAGCAATTGTGCCTCAGGTGACCAAGAGGAAATGAACCTGATCGTGTTGAGCTTTCTAATGAAACACAGCTAAAACAGATTGATGTAAAAGTCTGTCTACTTGGAATTTTTACTTGACTTCAAATTAGCAATATTACACATTTAGTAATATTAGACTTGCCCAGGAGTGATAAAGGAATTTATTGAATCTTAAAATCTGGGTGACATTCTATGTGATAACGGTATGAAATTTCCAGTTTTCATTCTTAATCTGTTCAGTGAAACTCTAAGGAAAACTGTACGTGAGTTATTCAGGGTTTGTCTTTACTACTGTGTCTGCCCTGTCAGTTTTACTACTGTTACACCCCTGAGTTGAGTCTTTGGGTTTCTGGGACTTAAATGTTGTTTTGCTTTGTTAACCTCCAAAGCGTTATTACCATGGCTGCTTCCTGGTGCCTTTAGGTGCCACTTCATTTTCAGAACTTTGTTGACTTGTTCTCTCTTATTAAAATTCTCAAGTGTTTTCTTTTCCTCCATTCTCCTGCTTGCCCTTCCTAAGGTAACAGCGATCTACTTTTAAAAGCTCAACTATATTGATACATGTTAATACATGACCTAATCTCAGGTAACTTATATATGAATGGTATATAAGTGTTCAAAGCAGAAGACATTTATCCATCTCTATTGATGGGTGTGAGGCTGTTGAAGGTGAAATTGACAGAAAATAAGGACCTTGTGTTCACATAAAAATAGTCTGTATATATTATACTTATAGACAGCTTCTCTGCCTTTTTTGCTTCCTTCCTAAAACATGTTTAGTCTCTCTACTGTATGCCAGAAATGGCTCTATCCATTGGGAATATGCTGAAGAACAAAGAAGGAAAGGCCAGTGAATGGTAATAGAGAAAAACAGGAATACAGATTGAGAGTTCAGTTTAGATATGCTGTCCATGGAAAGTCTATTTCAAGAGCTATTACATTGAAACTGAAGGAAGGAAAGGAAGCAGCCATACACAAAGTGAAGGGACGAGGGTGCTAGCCAGAATGAACAGCATGTATGAAGGTTCTGAGGTGGAAAAAGCTTGGCATGTTGCAAGATCTGGAGAAGGCCGCGTGGCTGGAGCCTTACTAGGACAAAGCCAGAGGGAAGTATGTTTGGAGAGATCAGTAGAAATCAGATCATATATAGGATGGTAGAAAGTCATTGAGGGAGATTTTAAGTAGAGTGACTTCTATTTATAGTCTGACAGCTCTATATTAAAATAAATTGGATGGGGCAAGATGGAAAGAGTGGATTTAGAAACATAAGAGAGGGGAAGTGGATTACTGTGAGCATAGACAAAAATGAAGATAAGTAGTCAGATTGAAATAGCTCTTTGGAGGTTCATACCTAAGCTTTTTGGGTTGTATTGGAAGTAGTATTTCAAGAAGGGAGAAGAATCAAGGACCCCGATCAGTTTTCTGCTTTGATCAGTAAATGATGGTTGTACCACAAAATGAGGTTATGAAGGTTCCCCAGTTTTCAGAAGAGGGACGTAAAGCTTGAGGTGGTTATGGTGACCACAGGGTCACCTTCTATTCCACTGTGCCTTTTCCAGTTTAAATGAACGCCTAGACAATCAAATTCCCTGTGCAGGAAATATATTTTTATTGTATGCTGTGTCTCAAGGACTCAGCATATTAGCATTTATATTCATTCACTCATGTATCAACAAGGTATTGAGTTCATTAATTGTCATTGTATATAGGACAGGGACACAGAGAAATGGTCCCTCTTTTGCTGATAGTAGAGAAGACAGGACATTATGCACTATGTGGTTGCTGAAGGAGTGAAGCACTGGATGTGCAGGGAGCCAGGAAAGGATTCTGGGTGAGCGTCATGTCTCAGCTGCATATGGAAGGCAGAGTAGAAGTTAGAAAGAAAGAATAGGACATAGTGTGCTAGGCAGAGGTGATAGCTTGTGATTAGAGCCAGAATCTGAAAAGCTCAGAGGACATGAAGTTGGATCCCTATAGTTGAGTTTAGTTTGGAGAGACTGGGGAAAAGAAAAGTTACAAAAGTGAGAAGGGCATGTTATAATACTCTAAGAGCCATTTTAAGAATGTGGATATAATGTTGTGGTAAACAGGGAGCCATTTATGATTTTTAGAAGAGGCATGACTTGATACAATTAACATTTAACAAAGACCCTTGTAATTGTAGTGTGAATAATAGATTGGAAGGGGATATAACCACTCAATAAATATTTGTTGATGATAATCTGCAAAAGTCTAGTATGTACAATAGGTAGTTGGAAGGATTTTTCAGCTTGGTTAGGTTTAATCAATGAGGCTATTTGACACCACTAAGGAATGGTATAAACAGGTCCTCACTGAGTCTTATTGCTATTTTATTCCATTACTTAAATTTTTAGGCAGTTTGAGTTCATCATATACATGGTTTATTTGGGTAGTTTGCTGTGGTTTTGTATAGCTTTTATGTTAGAAAGGTGTTAAATTTAAAAGAAATCATATATCTTTTTAGAGATTTGTGTATCATTTTCTCTTTGAAATAGTGAATACTTACTGCTACTTTTTTATTTTTTTTTTGAGATAGAGCCTCACTCTGTCACCAGGCTAGAGTGCAGTGGTGTGATTGCATGATCTTGGCTCACTGCAACCTCTGGGTTCAAGGGATTCTCCTGCCTCAGCCTCCCCAGTAGCTGAGACTACAGGCACACACCACCACACTGAGCTAATTTTTGTGTTTTTAGTTGAGACAGGGTTTCACCAACTTGACCTCATTATCTGCCCACCTCAGTCTCCTAAAGTGCTGGGAGTATAGGCGTGAGCCACTATGCCTGGCCCCACTGTGACAAAAATTTTAAGCTAGCTAGAATTACAGTGAAAGTTGATGTATTTAAAATACTTCTAGACAGAATACTCAGTGAAAAAGGAATAGAAAATTATACATAATTATATTTGCATAATTGTATTTTTTTAAGATCAGTAAGATAACACAGAGAAATTCAAATGTTAGTTTATTACCAATGGAAGATTGTGTATGACCTTTATTCTTTTTATTGTTATATATATGCAATAAATATTTTAAAAAATATAATTTTTAGTATATTTAAAAAATTATCAATTGACTAAATTCTAGAAATTTTCTATAAGTCAAATCTAACCTTTATCCCAAATACAAAAGTTATTTCTCCTCTACAATCTAGTGTCAAATCTCTTTTAATATTGTCTTCTAAAATATTTTGTTTACTTAAAGTTCTTTCTTAAATACCTGTCTTGGTCTGTTTTGAGCTCTTATAACAGCCTATCCCAGACTGGGTAATTTATAATAAATTGAAATTTATTGACTCATGGTTCTAGAGTCTGGGCAGTCCAAGATTGAGGGGCTGGCATCTGGTGAAGACCATCTTGCTGCCTTATCTCATGGTGAAAGAGCAAAAAGAAGCCAAAAGAGGGTGAGAGATCAAAGACAGCCTCAAACTCTTTTGTAATCAGTGTTAATCTATGCATAAAGGTGGAGCCTGCATGACCTAAACACCTCCCATTAGGCCCTACCTTTCAACACTGTTGCATTGGGATTAAGTTTCTTAAACTTGGTTTTTGGATGATACATTCAAACCATAGCAATATTGAACTAATTTATCCCTTTGAAAAATCTGCCTTTTTGGTTCCAACTCTATCCTCTGTCATTTCCAGGATACACTTAAATATTTCATATATTATCAAAGCTTATTATTTATGAAGATTTGTGCAGTATCATTAACCATGGGAATGGTTTCACTTTAGATCATAATGACATAGTTATTTCAATCTAGTTTCCTTTCTGTATTTATATGTGTTTAGGTGTGTTCAGACTGGATTGGAAATCTCACTTGGTGTATATATACACTTACATACATACTTATATGTATGTAACTATGTTTTTTAAATATTGATTGCAGTTTACATAATTTATTCATATATTTATTCATTGTGTCTACTGCATATTTTCCATTTCTCTCCATTAGCATGCAAGAGATAGTATCCTTTACATAGTAGGCTAACAGCAAATATTTGTTAAATGAATAAAATTGATTTAATATTTTGAGAACTTTTCTGTCCAATTTATTGGCAGCTAGAATTATCACTGAGAGGTTATGTTAAAGATTACAGAGCTTATTAGTAGAAGAATTAATACTAGAATCCAATTATTCTCAGTGTTGCTCTGCTGAATTCATTGCTCCAGGATGTAATCTTTGAAAAATTCTAACATATACTTAATGTTTTGGGTGAAAACTAAAAACTGAAGTATGTCATGCAAACAGAAATGTGCACACATCTTAAAAGTACAGCTTGATGAACTTTTCTAAAGGATTGGTCCATGTAATTATCATATTGATCAATATCGATAAAGAGCACTTCCTCTCTCATGTGACCTTCCTGTCTTTACCCAGATGACTCTTGACTCCATAGGTTAGATTTGCCAAAAGTGTGTCTTAATAAAAAGCATACTTATAGTAAGTATTCTTTCGTGTCTGACTTCTTTCACTCATCATTATATAGGTGAGATTCATTCCTGCTATGTGGAACAGAAGTTCAATGTCGTTTTGCTATGTAGTGTTTCTTTGTAAGTCGGTTCTGCAATTTATGTTTCCATCCTCTTGTTAATAGGCATTTGGGTTGTTTCCAGTTTTTGGCTACTCCAAACACTTGAACTTTCCTGTACATTTGTGAGTTTCTCTTGCATATATATCTAGGAGTGAAGTTACTGGGACCTAGGATATGTACATGTTCTGCTTTAGGAGATACAGCTAAAGAATTCTCTAAAATGGTTCTATTATGTTCTATATTTGAAAATATGGTGGACATTAGAGATGTGTTTTGAGGAAATAGGGATCATATTGGCTGAAAACATACACAGTCTTAATTCTTAAAAAATCTAAATAGGATATAATTATTTTGTTTTTTAAGAACAACCAGAATAACATCTTTTATATTTTTCTATTTATCCCAGCTTTTCCTTTTGACAAAGGAAAAAGTTGAATGGATATATTATCAAGCTGTTATCTCTTTGAAGTACAAAGAAGTCTGTAACAGAACAAAAAAAAAATTCAAATATTCAGGGATCATATTGAGTTACTGTAGATGTATTTGTTGTCCAATAGTAATGATTCTTTTTGCCCTGTGTATACTACAAAAAGGTTACTTTTGTACTTGAAATCAGGGAAAGGAAACTTTCAGATTTCAGTTCATTTGATATCCAATAACTTTTTTTCTATTTTCTCTGTGTACTAGAGTTTCTTGATTATGTTGAATATGTTACAATGACTTGTTTCTAGAGTATTAGTATTCTGTATATAGAATGGTAATGATCTAGAAAGAATTGATATTTCTTTGACAGTGATAATCACCTGAGAATCCCAACTAACACTCTGGGAGGCTATGTGCAGTTCTTACCACGTGTTTTAGAACATAGCATCCTGATTTGATATGTTTTTTGAATGCTATTTTAGCCTCAGTTCCTTTTAGTATGGTGTTTGGAAGGTATTTTGATATATTACAGAAGGCTAATTACTCAATTTTCACCAAAATTCTTTTAATAGGCAAGTATACATCCAGAATAAAAAGTTGAGTTGAAGTCTTTAAATGAGATAGAGGAATGAAAATATCAGTAGTTTTCATATCTTTGTTTCATGTTCATTTGTGCTGAATAGCTTTTACCTAGTTGAGCGGAGTGGTATAGTTTGTTTAATTACTCCTCTTTACTTCCAGTTTTTTCAGTCACTATTTCTACAGTTTTGATTGGGTAACCACTTTTCTTCACTGCGTCTTAGTTGCTTCATCTGTAAAATGCTGTGTAGGGCTAAGCTGGTTCTTCCTAGAGTTAATGTCAAGGTGGATGTTCTATATATTAATGCAGGGTATTAGCTGTATATTAATAAAGAACAACTTACTTGGACCTCTGTGTGTTTCTTTCTCTTCTTCTTCTTCATTGCAACCGGAAGGAATTACTTCAGAGAGAAATATTCTCTCTTTTTAGAGAGAATAACTATCTTCCCTTTACTGAGCTTCATGACTGGTGCTAAATGACCCATGGAAGAGAGAGAGCTGCTGAATCATGGCATTGAACTTGGTATTCTAAGCATTATAATTTCTGATGAATAGTCTCAAGAGACTTTCACAAAATGATATATTCTGACATCCAGTGACCTTTTAAACTAATATTTCTATTATATAATTCAGTTGCTTCTGTTTCCTGAAAGTAATAACATTAGTTTGTACTGAGGTAGATAATGATTTTGTTAGCAATTTCCTTTGTGGTAAGTGTTTTTACAGTAATTTAGTTTGAAGGAAGAATCGTTTGTACAAATAAAATTCAGAGGAGCCTACTTGTAATGTACTGGGATCAAGAAAAAAGGGAGTCGTTGACTCCTGGGACAATATTCTGGGCACTCAGGGTAAATAGTTACATTGACAGAGTTTATTCTTGGTAAAGCTTGTTACCAACTACAAATCTTTCCTAAGCATATTTGCACATGCATGCAATATTGGGACAAAGGGACAAGAATGTGGAATTCCTGCTAGTTCTTTCTAGTTCTTTCTCATTAGTGGCTAAAAATTACAAACCTAGATTTCTTTATTCACAAGATAATAATACCTCACAGAATATATAGTAAGTATTAATGGAATGATAATCAGAGGCTTATACTACATTGTCTGGCTAAATGATGCTAGATAATGATCAACAATTTTTCTTTCCTTCATGTGTGCTATAAGATCCTACAATGACTTCCAAGTAAGTAAAGACAATTTATTTTTCATAAAGTTTTACTATTAAGTGTACTCGTTATATATGATTGTTTGATTTATGGTATATCCATTAATTATTTTTACCAATATAACTTAAATTGAGAATACCTAGTCCCCCTTTATGCAATAACAATTTACTATAACTAGAATGACAAGGGTGGGGGTAGATGGTTGAACTTTAGTTTTATATTCTTGTCTAAAATACTGAGATTCACAGCAAAAAAAAAAAAAAGAGGGGGATGTGTTAAGAAGAAATAAAATAGCAATAGCATTTCTTTCCTTCACAATTTGCATCTATTCTTTAATGACACATAACTTCTAAACATCTTTCCTACAAACCCTCTCCTCTGCTAAACTGATCTCATCTTTGCCCTACAGCTATCATCTCTGCCGCTGTGCATTTGATTGCAGAGCGTTCTCTTCTAACGTACTGAAGTCCTGCCTCCACCATGAAGTGCTTTTACTATGCTTCTGCCCTTGCCTTCTTCTTTTGTCTCACTCTGTTCTCTGTCTCACCTACTTGCCACATAGTGCAAGTCGCCCTGAATTGTAACATATCCTTTTATGTGTGTTTTCACTCTCCAACTGGATTATGTACAGAGGCAGTCCCTTTTATTTCTTTGTGTCTCTAGCAAACCTAATAGAGGCCTTCACATGACAGATTTTTAGTGAACGTTTGTTGATGCTGTTGCTGCTTTTGCTTCTGCTAATGTTGATGAAAAAGAATGAAAATCTACTCCTGAATGTATGGTACTTAGTTTTTCCATTTCTCTGTTTACCTTGGATAACTAAGACAGTCTATGTTTAACGAATTTGACATCAGACTTGTTTCTTCCTGTGAAATGGTTGATTCATTTATTTGTCCACCTACCTGCCCATGCATCTATCCATCCATCTTCCCATTCATTGTCCAGTTCATCCATCCATCCATCCTTCTATCCAAATAATTTAATTAATGCCTTCATTTAGATAGTGCAAAGCACGTGCTAGGAGCCATGGAAGATAGAAAAAAATTAATAGGGGACGATTATAGTATAGTTTCTGTTATTGGCTATTCCTAGATAATTTTTATATCTCCAGATGACTTTAAAAGACAGAAAAATCAATGTCTATTTATGTTTCTAAGTTAAAATGAACTGTTTAATGTATTTTCATAATTCTCTGCTTTTTTTTTAAAAAAAAGAAAACCCTGACATTTTGTTTAACTGACCACTGTGTGTGTTTGTTGTATTAGCTAGAATTTTCATCCTAATATAGAAATTTTACTGAACTAAGAAAGTACTGCAGAATTTCTGAAGGCTTAATATTCAAACTTAAATAATAACAGTATATCCTTGCTTTTCATTAGCAATTAAAATTTAAGGTGGAATTGAGAAAATATTCGAATAACTAACATTAAATATATATGATGCTTATGAATCTGAGTTTGGCACTATTGCCAATTATTTGGTTTACCTTATCAAGACTAGTTTCTGTTAAACCACTTTAACTTATTTACTATAAATAAGACTGAGTACCAAAATTCTAAAAAAGAAAAGAAAAAATTTACTCTGGGAAAGGCAACTTGATCAATAATGTAAACATGAATTCATTTTGGATAAAATTAATTTAATAGAAAGATCTGATCAATACTATATAATAAGTATGCTTTATTATGAAGATAAGTGAAGAGATAACTTTCATTGGGAAAGAGCAAGAAATTATATAACAAAATAGGCAGAACAAAACATGAATGTATGGATAGGAAAAAGAACTTATCAAGGATGCATGGATACAGGGAGGGGGATATCACACACAGGGGCCTGTCAGGATGAGGGGTTGGGAAGCGGGATAACATTAGGAGAAATACCTAATGTAGATGATGGGTTGATGGCTGTAGCATAGCACCATGGTACTTACGTAATAAACCTGCACATTCTGTACATGTACCCCAGAACTTAAAGTATAATTAAAAAAAAGAAAAAAAAAGAACTTATCAGATCAGAAATTGTAGAATTGAAAAGTATAAATTTAGTAGTCTGCTATTATCTTACATACTTGGGCAATCAGTGACATAAGTCTCTAGGGAGCTAAATTCCCTGAAAGTCTTTGGCATTTTCAGGACCAAGTCAAAAAAATGATGAGAACCTAGAGCATACCTTGGCACTATTTCTTCAGTCATCTGTGTATGAAATGCCATGTAATACAAATTAACTTATTATTCTAAATGCCTTTATGAGCTGGGAATTTAATTCATTTATTTTTTTATTTCTCAAATTTCATTGATAGAAATGTTATGGTTATGAATTTTTCTCTGATCATGGCTTCAAAAATATTTTATCAACCTAAGCGCCAATCAGCAGATGAATGTATAAAGAAAATGTGGTCAGTGGAATATTATTCGGCCATAAAAAAGAATGAAATCCTGTCGTGCACAGCAACACGGATGAACAGAAGGCCGTTTTGTTAAGTGAAATAAGCCAAGCAAAGAAAGACAAATATAACATGTTCTCATTCATGTGGGAGCTAAAAGAAAGTGAATATCGTGAAGACAGAGAGTAGATTTGTAGTTAGCAGAGGCTAGGAAGTGGAAGAGGGAAGCAAAAGATGAAGGGGAAAAGTTTTATATATATATATGTGTGTGTGTGTGTGTGTGTATATATATATATATATATATATATATATATATATACACACACACATACATGTATATGTATTACCAAATTGTACACTTAAACGTAGTATAAAGTATATATACATATGTTATATCAATAGAAAATATATTTTGATATGTAGTATGTTTATAATTTTTTAAAATATATTTTTTACTTTTAGCTTGTATGTACCCTTTCACCTAAGAGTAGTTTAAGAAAAGGTTCTTTCCTAAAAGAAGACATGCAGGTTGAAGAGTATTATCAGTCAGCGGTTTTCTAGAGGAAAATAATAAGATAGATGTATATATAAAAAGGGAAGTTTATTAAGGTGTATTGACTCACATGATCACAAAGTGAAATCCCACAGTAGGCTGTCTGCAAGCTGAGGAGCAAGGAAGCCACTCCGAGTCCCTAGGTGAAGAATTTGGAGTCCAGTGTTCAACGGCAGGAAGCACCCAGCACAGGAGAAAGATACAGTCTGGGAGATTGAGCCAGTCTTGTCTTTTCATGTTTTTCTGCCTTTTATTCTGGCCACACTGGCAGTTGATTAGATGGTACCCATCCAGATTGAGGGTGGGTCTGCCATTCCCAGTCTACTGACTCAAATGTTAATCTCCTTTGGCAGCACCCTCACAGACACACCTAGGAACAATACTTTGCATCCTTCGATACAATCTAGCTAACACTCAATATTAACCATCACAAGTCCACCCCTTGTCAACTTCAACCCATACACATGTGAAATCTAAATAGTCTTCAAATATAGACAACAATAAGGTCATCATTTTGTCTAACATAATACAACTATCCTTCGTACAACCAGAAATGCACCAGTCCCCAACCCAAATGCTACTATGTAAGGTTAGCAACACTTAGATGCTGATGGGAAGTCTGTGAATCTCATGTCACATTTGAAGGAAAAAGGAAATAAAATGAAGAATTAGTACAAATATGTGCATGCACAAACATGTTCTTAACAAAAGAAGGAGGAACTACTCATGACAATTACAGTCCTCATTTGTGCAACTGGTCATGTGGTCATAGCTGGTATTGATAACTACCTTCTATTACCCATTCTGTATTCCCTTTGTCTTCAGCACGTGTGGTGGCAGCCGGTCATAGCTCTCTTCCTGGTGGAGTGACACAAACCTTCATTCCTGAAGGGTCTGGGCTATTTGTAGTTCTGATTGGATTGCGCTGTTGTAGTTTCCCACTGACCTTAGTCACAGGGCATGGTAATACTAAGAGGTGCCCTAAGGGATCTCCTGTGTTCCAGACATACCTTACCTCCATTGTGAAGTAGTAGACTGAATTAATTCAATCCAATCAAGCTGACAATATTAACCATCACAAGGAGACTTTAAAAAAAAGTGCTTAATTTCTAGTTTTATTTTTGGTTAGAAAATGTTTCTTATAGTATTTCTATATTACAGAATGTACTGATGTTTTTCTTATCACCTAATATATGATCAGTTTTTTGTGATGCTCCGCATATATTTGGGAGAAAAGTTTATTAGGGTGTAAAGTTTGACATATATTCATACAATCTACCTTATTAGTTATATTTGTAGATCTTTTTAAATTTTCATTTTACTTGTTGATCTGCTTTGTTCTAAGTACTATGTTAAAATCTCATATTATTAGTGTTCTTAGTGTTCTCTTTGTGTCTTCTAGCATCTTTTATAGTTTTTATTTTACAAAACTTCACTATATTATTTGGTACATAGATATTTATATTTAATTTCTCATTTTTTTTGATTTTGGCTTTAGCGTTAAAACATGTCCTTCTTTGTTACATTTAATGCTTTTTGGCTTGCATTTGATTTTGTATGATATTACTACCCCTGCTTACATGTTATTTGTGTTTTTCTGACTTTTTTTAGCTCGTACTTTTATATTTAAGCTATTTGCATTCATTTTCTTTTATGTGTATTCCTTGTGTATATGGTATGTAGTTAGGTTCTGCTTTGTGAAGCATACAAAATATTTTTCTTTGAGTTGATAGGTTAAGTGCATGCACAATTGTTGAAAAGACTGATGTTCTGGTCTTAATTTTGTCATATTTCATGTTAGAATTATTATGCATACTATATTTGCTGTGTTTAGTAACCTTTTTTTAACTATTATATTTTTGAAGTTTTTCTAGGAAGATTTTATTTTGGTCTAGAGGTCATGTTTGTACTTATTTCTTAACTAATTTTCTTATTCACCACCCAAACATTAAGACCTTTAGCCGGGCGCGGTGGCTCAAGCCTGTAATCCCAGCACTTTGGGAGTCTGAGGCGGGTGGATCACGAGGTCGGGAGATCAAGACCATCCTGGTGAACATGGTGAAACCCCGTCTTTACTAAAAATACAAAAAATTAGCTGGGTATGGTGGCACGTGCCTGTAATCCCAGCTACTCAGGAGGCTGAGGCAGGAGAATTGCTTGAACCCAGGAGGCGGAGGTTGCAGTGAGCCGAGATCATGCCATTGCACTCCAGCTTGGGTAACAAGAGCTAAACTCCGTCTCAAAAACAAAACAACAAAAAAAACCAAACCTTTAAATGTCTGTTTATTCAGCTGTTACTGATATTCTTTAGTTCCTACCTCATGCCTGTACAACAGCCTTTTTGTTTTACTGTTTTTGCAGCATTATTTCTACTTTGAGAGAATAGTTAGCACATAATATATAGTATATAGCATATAATGTATTTTTCTATGTGTCTTAAACCTACAAATAAATATATAAATGTATACTATTAGTTTTTTTGCTTAACTTTCCCAGTTAATAACTAGTTGGGTTACATGCATCTTCTAATATATTATTTAAGAACTCATGGATACAGAATTCCTTGAATACTTGTTAAAAACTTTTTCTGTAGCTTTGAATCTTGAAGAAGGCAGCTTGGCTGTATACAAATCCTTGGATTTCCCTTTATTCCAGGAGCCTTGCGAAAATGCTGCTTCATTGGTATCTTGCTTTGAATCTTTTTAAAAATTGTAAATTGATAATTTATAATTATACAAATTTATGGAGTATAAAGTGATATATGATCCATGAATACAATGTGGAATAATTAAATCAAGCTAGTTAATAACATATTAATCACCTAAAATACCTAATGTTTTCTGTGGTGAGAACATTTGAAAGTTATTCTCTTAGCAATTTTAAGATGTACAGTACTCTTGTTATTAACTACAATCATCATACTGTGGCATCGAACAAAAAAAAAAACCATATTTCTCTTATCTGAGATTTTATACCCTTTGATTATCATTTTCCTATTCCTTCCTGCCTCAGCTTCTTTAACTACCATTCTACTCTCTGCTTCTATGACTTAGATTATTGTAGATTTCACATATGAGAAAATGTAATACTTGTCTTTGCCTTGTTTATTTCACTTAGCATTGTGTTCTACATTTTCATACATGCTGCTGCAAATGAGATAATCCTTCTTTTTAAAGGCGGAAGAGTATTTCACTGTGTGTATTTACCACAGTTTCTTTATCCATTCATCCATTGATGGGCAATTAGGTTGATTCCATAACTCAGCTATTGTTAATAGTGCTGCGATAAACACAGAGTGCAAATATTTCTTCAGCAAACTGATTTCAAATATTTTAGGTAAATACCCAGAAGTGGGATTGATGGATCATATGCTAATTCTGTTTTTAGTTTTTTGAGGAGCTTCCATACAATTTTTAATAATTGATGTACTAATATACATTTGCACCAACAGTGTACAAGGATTCTCTTTTTCACATCCTTGTTGATATTTGTTAACTTTTGTCTCTTGGTAATAGCCTTTCTGGTAGGTATAAGAGGATAGGTTTTTAATTTGCATTTCTCTAATGATTAGTGATGTTGAACATTTTTTCTTATGTTTGCTGGACATTTGTATGTCTTCTTTTGAGACATTTTTTATTCAGATATCCTAACCATTTTTAAATTGTATCTTTTAATTTTCTTGTTATTGAGTTGTTTGAGCTTCATGTGTGTTTCAGATACTAACTTCTTGTTAGCTATGAATCTTATTTTTGATAAATCGATTGCCACTCTAATTCTTTTACTTGTGCATATTGTTTTAATTCATTTGCCTGGATCCCTGAGGATTTTTCGCTTGTCTTAAATGTCTACCAGTTTTATTGTAATATGCCTCTGAGTTGATTGTTGCAAGATTTTTTTTTTTTTCCTTTGGTTAGGAGGCCCTTTCAGTGTATAGGTTCTGGTTGTTTGTGTTTGAATACTTTATTGGTTAGAGTTTCATTATTAGTCATATTCTATTTTAAAAAGTCTTCTTCAGAAATTCCATTTATATATACATTGGATCTTCTTTTTCTTGTCTTCCATTTCAGCCACTTTCTCTTTGACCCTTTTAACTTTTTTCTCTATTTCATTTTATTCATTTAGTTGATGTTCTGCTATTTTTCCAATATCTCTTACTACATTTTCTTTCAAATATGTTTTTCCTTCAGGATCTTGTAATTTACTTTCTATTTCTGATGTGATTTTATATTTTTCTTCTGTTTTCTTTTTGTGTTCAATCGTTGTTTTATTTTTTTCCTTTTAAAATTTTCTGGTCATTCATTTCTCTACTTCATTTTTAAACCTTATTTCAGGGCTTTTTTTTTTTTTTCAAAACCCTTAATTGCAGAATTTATAGATATGTATCAGTTTTGAGTGTTGTGGTTTTCTTCTGTCTTGGCTACTGTCTTGCCATTTGTTTGTATGAGAGGGTAGAATTTTTTGTCACCTGAATTGTTTGGGTCCTTATTTTCAATTTTCTTTTGATGCTGTTTTGGTTATCTGTATGTGGGATGGTGTAGCATTTCTAATTCAAGAGCACCCTCTCCTGTCATTGTAAGCAAAGTATTGTTTCTATACTGGATGGCATGGCTTTCAAATGGCATATGCCCTTCAATTCTAAAATTTTCTTCTGTTTTATATAATTTGAAATGTTCTCCCTGTTTCCTCTCTCTAATGTGTAGTTTCCAAAGAAACCTCTCCTTTGTTTTAGCCCTCTTTTCTCTCCAAAGTGATGCCTTTGCTTTGTCATATCCCATGTGCCTTTCAAGTCTCTTCTCTGTTGTCATTTTTCTGAGCTAACTGTTCACTTTTCAGTATATATAGGGCCGAGGGCTGAGTTTCTCTTTCTACCAGTGGTTTTGAATCGTGGTTCAACCTGCCCTTAACTCCTCTCTGCTCTCTTCTGTGTAGTTTCTCCTGAATTGCTCTTGGTATCCATGAAGGCTATTGGCAGGAGCACATGAGAGAGGTAGGTAGGTTTTGATGCTTATATGTATATGTACAAGTACTTTGAAGTTTGAGTTTCCTTGTTTTTTAGTTATGTTGAGATATCGAGTCTTTTACAGTTTTAATTCTCCTTCTCTTCCTTTTGCTCTCCCTCTTTCTGTTTCTTTCCAGGATATTTTAGTACTTTCAAATTGATACCTCTGCCACAGCTTTGGCTGCCTAGAATCCTCTATATTGCATTCTTGGTAGACCCAACATCCTGCAGCAACTTAAATGTTTCTTATCTTGGCTAATTATGAATTTAAATCCTGAATAACATGATGGTACATGAAAGCTTTTCAAAAGATGAGAAGGTATTTTAAATTATTGTAGGCTTTATCAGACACCTAGTCTGAGCAGGTTAGGAAAAAGTAGATTCTGAGGTCTTACTAAGGTCTTACTAATGTGAAAATCAATGGCTTTTTGTCTTTCTGTTATTAATGCTTAGAGTTCCATTGTTTTTTTGTGAGGCTAAATCATAATGATCTTTTAAAGTGTGATGCATCATGGACTGCTGTCCTGCGAAGATTATCTGAGACAACTATGTGTGTTTAGTAAGTCCAAGGGCTCGTTGAAGTTTCATGTGGAATAGATACATGGGAATTTGCTGCAGCAATTACTCTGCTATTTAATGACAAGTAATTATCCACATCACTTCCCAAGCTATACATCTCTCTTGCCCTTCAGCATTATGAACATCCCACCCATGGGCATGAACATTTATTCTACATAGTATCCAGCTGTTATCTACTCTAAGCCATAACACACCTTTCGTTATTATAACTAATTCTAAGCCTTGCTGTATTGGGGCTTATAAAATATAAACCCTTACTTTTTATAATTGCCATTTATTTTGTATTCCTCAAACTTTGTAATGCTTTTAGAATTTGTGGGCTCTGAAATATTTTTTGTACCAATAAAAAGCAAGAAGGGATAGTTGCTTTCCTACTGGGGAAAACAGAGTAAACATGTAAATGCATTTCTAAGTATCATTCTGTGGGCTCCTATTTATTTCTAGCTGCCATGTATTTCATTGTAATATGTCATAATTGCAGTCATACTGTTTAAATTATTTTTCCTCAATTTTATCAAGTTTTGAAACATCTTTAATATTTTCTTGTAACCTGCCACTGGGTGGAAATGAACCCCAGCTCTATTGACAATTTTCAAAATAACTTTTAAGAGCTTATAGGAGAGTGCTCCGAGAAAGCCGTTCTAATGGTGCTATTTTTAAAAATCATACAAGTTATCTGAGTAAGATTGGATCTTTGTAGTTTCATTAGTTCTGTTATGACTGAGAGATCATGTGGGTTTTACAAAACTATTTTTTAGCTTAATGATGAAAAGATGGTGAAATGTAAGTGGTTATGCTGCTTTATAATGCTTTACTCACATATGTATTCATATATATTATATATCCACTGTATTTACCTCTTCCTAAAATAGGTAATTGAGGTATGTAGTTAAAACTCTGATTTCCACACTGAAATCGGGAGCTTTTTGATACATAGAAATCTGGAGAATTAAGAATTTCTCGTATTATGTACTCTATGTTTTTGTCTTCCATTTCTGACCTTAAGCAATTTATGGCTCTCTGTCTTTCTATTTGGGCATTTATTTTGGCCAAACCATAGGATTTGATGATGACATTTAAATTGCCAAGTTACCATAAGACTACTTTCTAGCCTCTAATTTATTTCTGAAAATAGTTAAAAATATTTTTTCCTTTTCATACAGAAATAGTATATTTGCGAGCTAAATTTCTCTATAATTTTTATTTATTAATATATTGCATATTTGCTCTGTGCCAAGTGCCACCGAAGAAATAGTTGAGTGTTTTGGAATGTAATGAAGTACACAGATGAATAAAGAGTGGGTTACAGTACCTCACAGGAACAGCTGTAATAGAGACATGCAGCAAGGGGAGTGGAGTACATGCCAGTGAAATTGTAGAAATTATTTAGTTACAGTGATCCTTTTTATACATAATGATCTATGTGAGTGAACATTCATAAAGCAGGTTAAATGAGGCATTCTGTTTTGTTAATATTTTCTCTGACGTGAGTTTTAAAACTTACTATGTTGCTTAACTGAAACTTTATACCAGTTGAACAGCAACTTCCCATTTTACCCTCTCCCAAGCTCCTGGCCACCACCATTCCCTTTTTGCCTTTATGAATTAAACTCTTTTAGATACTTGATGTAAGTGGAATTCATGCATTATTTGCGCTTCTGTGACTTGCCTATTTTAGGTAGCATAGTGTTTTCCAGGTTTATCTGTGCTGGCAAGATTCCCCCCTTTTTCCATCTATATGGCAGGAATTCCATTTTTTTTCTTCTCTTTTTTTTGAGATGGAGTCTCGCCCTGTCGCCAGGCTGGAGGGCAGTGGTGCAATTTCGGCTCACTGCAACCTCTACCTCCTGGGTTCACGCGATTCTTTCCCCTGAGTTTCTTGAGTAGCTGGAACTACAGGCGCGCAACACCACGCCCAGCTAATTTTTGTATTTTTAGTAGAGACGGGATTTCACCATCTTGGCCAAAATGGTCTCAATCTCTTGACCTAGTGATCTGCCCGCCTCGGCCTTCCAAAGTGCTGGGATTACAGGCGTGAGCTACTGTGCCTGGCTGGATTCCTTTCTTTTTAAAAGCTGAATAATATTCTACAATATGTATATATACTGCATTTTTCTTATCCTTTCATCTATTGATGGACACTTAGGTTGATTCCGTATCTAGTCTATTGTGAATAGTGCTGCAGTGAACATGGGAGTACAAATACTTCTTTTGAGATTCTGCTTTCAATTATTTTGGATAAATACTTGATAATGGGATGGCTACAAGAAATGGCAGTTCCTTTTATAATTTTGGGTGGAAACCTCCATACTGCTTCCATAGCTGTTTAATTCCCACCAACGGTGCATAAGGGTTCCAGTTTTTCCAGTGTTGCCTGTACTTGTTTTTTCTTTCTTTTTTTTTTTTTTTAATATTAGCCATCCTAGCAGGTAAGAATTGATATCTCCTTGTAGGTTTAATTGCGTGTTTCTGATGATTAGTGATCTTGAGCATCTTTGGATATTCCTGTTGGCCATTTGTATGTCTTCTTTGGAGAAATGTTTCTGTGAAGTAGGAATCTTAATGAGGAATGTGTTAGCAGCTGAAGAAAATTTCTGAGTGGGGTAGCATAAAAGACAACTGATAATTGAGGCCCATAAAACTTTCACTTATGGAGGGGGAATGCACACCCATAATTTTGGAATTATTGTAACTTTGATATCTGGGATGGAGGGATATTTTAATTATAATCTTTGGTATTGATAAAAAACTTTGCAGTTGTGAGAAAATTTAAAAAATCATTTAATCAAATTAATTATTTGCTTAGCATCTTAATTTTTATTTGTCAGTCTCAGTCTTATAAATGGCTAATTTATGTCTTAATTGAGGTATTATGATAAACTAATTGCTTTTAAAATACCTAAAATATATAAAATTCTATGAAGTACAATTTTCTTCATATTTTTATAGATCTGATAGTAATAGCAAGTGAAGAGAGAAGAAATTTACTCTGGTTTGCTTCAGGAGATTTTATGAAATGTAACTATAAAAAAATACTCTAACCACAGCATGTTTTACTGTATGCAACTTCAAGTAATAATAAATTAGAAATAGCACTATTGCTCACAATTTGTTTATAGGCAAAACTATAATTTAAATTAAAATTCTAGAATATAATTACTACAGTAAAAATTTCATGAGGGGTTCAACCTCTCTAATAAAGAAATGCAAATGGAGCCATTGTGAGATGCCATTTTGATCTACCACATTGACAATGCTAAAAGATAGAATGTAGTGTGGACAAGGGGTCAAGGGAATAGAAGTTACATACTCACGGTGGGAATGTAAAATGTTTCAATATTTTTGAAAGGTAGTTAAATGATATATAGTAAAATTTACATCCTTTGATGCAGGAATTTCCCTTGAAGGATTTTTTGTTAGGGAAATAATAGAGACACAAATAATTACATGAAGGGATCAATTACAGAAGGATTTATAATACTAAAACACTAAAACAATTAAACTCCAAAAAATAATAGAAAGATTAAAAATATTTTGGTTTGGCCATATGATTATCTTAGGATACATTCATTTAAAATTGTATTTTGGAATTTATTTACTAATATGATAAAATGTCTATAGCAGTATTAAGTGAAAAAATGGAATAATAAAAATTATTTTGCATGTTTTCACATTTGTATTTTAAAAAAATGTATCTGCATGCAAGAAAATTAAAACAAAACATACCAAATATTAAATTATTCATAATTTAAAGATGGCTGATCTTTAAAATGTTTTCATTTTGTATACCTTTTGAACTTTCCAAGATTTCTATCATTAATCAGAGTAATTTTAAAAGTTAAAAATTATTTTAAAAAGCTGTCAGAATTAGCTCAAAGAATATACAGCTTTGAAAATGTATGTACATTATTTTGTAACTAAAATCTTATGTTTCTTTTTTTGGGGTTAAACTGTTCTTAGGTTTTGTAATAGTAAAATATATTCACTGAGCATTGCATTCTCTGTGGAATGGCATTTGCAAATCTCATACATTTAGAGAACACAATTATGTCAGTGAATTGAAATTAATGAAATAGCATCCCACACAGGCATTATAATTTGCATATTAATTTCAGTTAATGTTTTTATGGATGTGACAGACTTATCTTAGTCATATTTGATAAAAAAAATTAACAGATTGTGAAGCAACCAAATGTTGAACAGTTCTTTCCCTAGATTTTCAGTATTCAAAAAATCTTTGGTATGTTATTGTTTGGCACTTTGAATTTTAGTTTATTTACCTTTTATTGCTTTTCTAAAATAAAAATAGATTTTGTCGATAAACAGAATGATTGTTGATATTGAGTATTTTTTAGCTATAATAATTTATTTTGCTTTATTAGGGAATATAGAGTTGGAATTTCTCATTTAAATATATTACACTTAAACATTATATTACATATGACTTTGAATGAATTTTTTATTTGGCTACAGGAGCTATTGTTAAAAATATTTAGTCGTTTTCTCAAGCATCCCTTCAGGTTTTATAGCATCTTTTCTCAACTTGAAAAAGAGTGACTTGCCTCAACTTAATTTAAGGAACCTCTATGAATTATGATCTGTAGTTGTCTAATTAGTTGTACCTCCTTTTTTAGGCATTTCCTCAATGCATTCTCTCTCCATTACGGTCAGTTTTGCCAGATGAAATTTTATTTTCTCTATGTTTCAAATGTATTTGCATATACAATAGACTTCTCTTCCTTTTTGTGCTTCATTTTCTCTTTCAATTCATCTCTTTTGATAATTATTTTTTCTTTGTTATTTTTTACTTTGTGTGTTTGGGCTTTCACTCTAATCTCTCCTCCTTTTTTATTAGGTTGGCTAGTAATTTGTTTATTTTGTTGAGTGTTTCAGAGAACCCGCTTCTTGATCTGTTTATTAATTTTGCTGCTTTTCTGACTTCATTTTTATTTTTATTAATTTTTCTTCTTTTATGTTGTCAGTGTTTTTCTAGTTTTTCAAATTAAATGTTTAAGTCCTTTTGTTTACTTTCTTTTTTTCTTTTGAAGAAAGAGTTTATTATAGTGAAGAGTTTGAAAATGCGGGAGATGGTGCATTCACCATTTTATTTACTTTTGTAAAAAAAATTATGTAAGTATTTAATGCTGTGGACAAAGCTGGGAGACGAAGCCTTTGATATAAAATAAAAGTGTATTCCTCATTTTATTTCTTTAAAAAATTATGTAAGTATTTAATGCTTATGGATTTTTTTTGGAGAAGAGCTTTTACCATGACCCACAGTTAGCTTGCTTTTTATGAAAAGGTCTTTTTCTCGTATAAATTATTATTTATTATTGGGAGGTATTTTAGGGAGGTTTTGCATTGTGATCTGAGAACAACACTATTAAATGTATTAGTATATTAGTATTAATATTAATAATATTAGTATATTTCTAATGTTTTTAAAAATTACATTTAAAAAACATTAGAAATATACTGATTTCTTTTCAGTTTAAAAAATATTAGACGTATACATTGAATATCTTTCTATTTTTCAGGACCAGGAGATTTCTCTACTGTTGTTTTAAACATAGCTATATAACCCAGAAATCTTATTCTGTTCCTTCTGCTTCAACAGTTCATCGATTTAGAACAGAAAGTAACGACTGATGATTCTGTCTGTACAATTCAGTATTAATATTATGCTGACATTATGCTTGTGTTAAATTCTGTTTCAGAATGTCTGTATGATGTGAGCTAAAATTCTGCATCTAACCAGTCATGGGGTCAATTCATCCTCAATTAATATCTATTGAGAATCTATTATCTGTCACATATTGTTTTCATGGGTCAGGCATAAAAGAATTTGTGCCTTTTATTTATTAATAATTGTCCAGTAGTTATCAAGTCTTATGGTCACAGTGACCATGTTCAAGACTAACTAAATTCCGAATAAGTACAAATTGAAAGCTGTTATCTTACATTAATTCCTGTAGGGGTGTCTCTTGGCATTCTTTCTTGCAGAAATTGTACAAGTTCAAAAATGAAAGTACTTCAAGTACTATGAATGTGCTAGATCACATTATACACAAGATTTTAAAATACTTTGGGCTTTAACATACCTAGAGTTTTAACATATGGCATTTTAGGTTTAAGAATTTGTATCATAACTCAAGATGTTTTAATGTCCATAATTTAGTCACAAGGGCAAGAATACAAGTAAAGTCTTAGAAGATTTTTCACAGTCCTTTGAAAAGACATGCTGAACTTTTCTATTCTTATCACTCTATAGTTTCATGCCTTTTAACTAAATAAACTGCTGAGCATATAGTTTTTCTTTCATTTTGGACTTTGATGACTGAGTCTGCTAAGAGGGTACTTACGTTGAAACCACATTCAAGTGTCTATGTTAAAGGATTTCTGAACTTAGTGATTTGGAGCATAGCTGTATAGTAACTCCAAGTTTTGGATTTAGGGCTAAACTTTTGATTTGCAGTTAAGAACTCCTGTTTATGTCACTCCCATGATGCACTGTAAAAACCTGAGAACTCAACCTCAAAGATAAATATTAATAATTTAGAAAAAAAAGATTGTTGTAGTTTTTTTTTTTTTTTTTTTTTTTTTTGCCATGAGAATATTTGCATTTAAGACATTAAGAACATTACCTCAAATCAGAGATATGAGTAGTCTTTAGCTTCTCAGGAACACTCAAAATGGATGGAAATTTTTCTCTATAATTATTGTCATTTATTTAATCAGTGTGTGCTGATTAAATCATATGCAGAAGCAGGATATTGATTATAATTCTTTCATTTCAATAGAGTTGTAGTTTGCTTACCCTGAGCCCATTGTATGTTGACTTACACTCTCAACTTTTTTGGTATTATGGTGGGGTGGCAAATAAGGGCAAGTCAAATCTAAAGGCCATGGTATAGCCTCTTGATCAGTTAACTTTCTTAGATTCATTAGGATTTCCCTGGAATTTCTGACAAACTCTTAGCTGTTATATATTTATTTTTTTTCCATTGGGCAGATTGGAGAATACTTAGTTCATACACATTTTGGTGGCCATATTTTCTTGAAGAAAATACAGAATTGGATACCATCACATATTGCCTCTCATTTATATATTTATTCATGAATTCAGAAAACTTTTAGTGAGAGTTTCCTTTGTTCTAAATACTGTTCTAGTCATTATGATACATATATGAATAAGTTACTTATACTTTGGGGAGGAAGAAAAAAATAAACAGTATAGTATGATAATTGTAAGCATAGGGTGCTTTGAGCACACAGATGTGTCACCTGGACAAACTGAAGAGATCTAACAATGTTTTTTTGAGGATTATGCCTGAATCAAGCCCAATTGCTTTAGTCTTAGGGATGAGGAGCAGTGGTGCCTGGTACTGAGAGAATATGAATAATTGAGTAATTTCAAAATTGTTTGGCATTGCTGGGTACCAAAGTGGGAGTGTTAAGAATTCAATGTGAGCAGCAACCAGTCAAATTGCCAAGGGCCTTGTAAACTGTGTTAAAGATTTTAGACTTGACCTGAGGGTGGTGCGTTGTTCCTAAAGTGTTTTAGAAAGTGTACTTATATTGTGTTTTAGAATTTATGGGTTGTAGGCCAGAAACAGGGAAACCAGTTAGGAAACTGATAAAAATCACCTCAGTTGGAAATGATATGGGCTGGAGCAAATGCTGAGGAAGTGAGCGAGAAATGAATAGTAGCATGAGTGAACAAGAATTTGGGTTGTGAGAATGGGAAGAGGCAGAGTGGCTCCTAAGCTTCTGACGTGAGTAAAAAGGTGGATGGATGGTGGTGAAGCCATTGACTGAGGTGAATGGAGAAACACAAGAAGGCATAGTGTGAAGATTTTATAGAATTAGCTTCTGTTCTATCAGGACAATGTGATCACATGTTCTCTATCACCTAACACCATGCAGCCCAGGGATGATTTATTGTTGAAGCATCACATGACTTATGGCTGGGGATCAATGATTTTTCCTCTCTTCCTGAGTATATGTATCTTCCCAGGATGGAGGCAGATGTAGGAATGAAGGTATTTTTTTTAAAGAGATCTTAATGCACAGAAATATACAATAATGAATAGTTAACAAGGGAAGAAAGATCTCCAGTTAATAATACTAAAGTTAAAAATAAAAGAGAAAAACAGAAATAATTTTTACATGAGGTCATTGTTATGACCTCCTATGGAATGCGGTAGCTGAAACATTAGGTATTATCCCCTAGGAGGAGGCTGTGGGCATTACCTGGAAATATGCTGTGAAAGTATTTTCAGCCAATGTTCTGGTCTTCCTTTAATCTGTTTGTTTACTGTTGTATACTATATGTTATACTAGCATTCTAAAACAAAAATCAAACAACAAAAAAACAAAACAAACCTTAGGTTTAAATTGCTTCTTTCCTAAAATAGAACTTATCCTTATAGAATTATAACCTTCTGTATTAAAACAGATTATAGGATTGTTATTGAGGGCTGGTCTGTGAGTCCATCAAACATAAAATTGATGGATGATGAAAATTTTGTTAGTTTGCTAATTACTATTCTCTTATGACTCTGCTTCTTCCATATTCTACTCTAATCTCTCCCCACTGTCTCATCAGCCAAAAGGAGTTTGGCTGCGATCTGCTAAACTATTTTTTTTTTTTTTACTGTTTTGGAAATGCCATTACATTGTATTTGGAACATATTAGAGAAATCTATAATATGTAGCACATTAGTATAGAAAGATACTCTATTTCCTATGCAGAGATGACTTTTAGTGCTTATGAGGACTTTAACTGTGGTCTTTAACCTATATAGAACCTCAAGGTCATGGCTTTATATTGCTCAACAGTTCTATGGATGATGTGAGGTTGAAAAATGAATGGTCTCAGCACTTTCTTTGAGTGTGACAAGTTTACAAATGATCCCTCACAAAGTCCTGAAAGTGTAATCATGCCCTCAGACTTGCCCTCCTACGGATGTATTTTGTAGCATTTACTTAGCCTATCAAAGTCTAAAATAGTCTTACATTAAGCCATATGGTGATTTTTTGATTACCAGGTTGGTAGGAGAGGGATGTTTTCTTATTGGTTATTATGATGTGTGGACGGCATTTAAGGTAATGATAACAAAGATATAGTTGACTTATCTATATAGTCGGCTAACTTGTGGCTAAATAGCAGGCTAATCTTAGAATTATTCAGCAAAGTCTGGCTAATGGCCAAATTGTGACGAATAGACAGTATATTAGCTTATTAATTGAAATGAAGAACTCTTACTTCCATACTTCAAATGTAGATAATACCAATTATGTAATAGTCCCAATTAAGTAGCTAAAATCGTTTTTAAAGCATCTATTATGTAATAGAAATTTTTCTTAATTATGTCATAGTTATTTAGTTTTCAAGTGATTTGGTAAAGTATTGCCTTTAAAAAGTGCTGTCTTCTAGGTTGTCTTTTGACTTACAAATTTGCCATACACCTCAGAACTAAAAATTCAATTTATCATTTGAATGGATCCATCCCACTGTTTTGCAATTAATTACTTTGGTGTAGGGTTTAGTCATGTTCAGGCCTGCTATAGGTTACATCTGATCTGAGACTTCTTAATGATTATGATGGTTTTTATAGTAAAATCTTTTCATGGGGAGTGGCTTCCCAGATCTTCCTTTTGCTGTTTCCTTTAGACGTCTGTATGTGTCTGCAGTCTATTACTACCAGATTTGACCGCCAGCCCTTGAACTCACCTTGAATTGTTTGTGTGCTCAACCCCTTTGCTACTTTTTGTATCAGCTTCCATATCTGTTTTAACCAGGCATCTGGGGAAAGGAGGCCATCTTCTTTGGGGAGAGAATCAATCATCCTTTCATTTACACTAATGTTTGGCTCCTTAAAGGCCCCGTGGCCCTTCTTTTTTTTTTTTTTTTTTTTTTTTTGAGATGGAGTTTCGCTCTTGTTACCCAGGCTGGAGTGCAATGGCGCGATCTCGGCTCACCGCAACCTCCGCCTCCTGGGTTCAGGCAATTCTCCTGCCTCAGCCTCCTGAGTAGCTCGGATTACAGGCACACACCACAATGCCCAGCTAATTTTTTGTATTTTTAGTAGAGACGGGGTTTCACCATGTTGACCGGAATGGTCTCGATCTCTTGACCTCGTGATCCACCCTCCTCGGCCTCCCAAAGTGCTGGGATTACAGGCTTGAGCCACCGCGCCCGGCTGGCCCTTCTTTACTCTTTTAACTTTTTAGATTCTGACCTATGTTGGAAAACAAAACTGCTAAATCATAAGCTAGTATGGTTTTTACTTCTCTAATCCTTCATGGCTTGGATAAATATAACATTATAAGGTCGCATTATAAGTAAGTGGTTATATTCTATTAATACTTATTTAACATAATTGGTGCTTATCAAAGGGCAGATTGAAAAAATACAGATATCAAAATATAACAGCCTATTTGGTAGTTTTCTTAAGTAAAAGAAAATGAGATCATGTAGAACCTATACAAACTTTTCATCAGCCTTTCCTGGCATTTTCAGTTTCATTTAACTGACACATTCAAGAAGATAATGAAATGCTAAATTCACAGATATTAAAAAGCTTATTAATATGTTTAAAGAACTTTATCATCTTAAATTTTTTTTTAAGCAATTCAATAACAAAATAAACACCTTCACTAACCAAGTGAAATCAGACTGACAGGTTGTCTGTAGCAGCCTTATAATGGTCTCCATGGGTTTATGATCCAGGGAATGAAGATGAATTGTTGATTTCTAAGTAGATTCCCATATACTCTTTTTCTAAGAAGGTTTCCATTTAATATTTAGACCTTTGAATATTTTATTACCAGTTTATTTCTGTCTCTGATTACTACTTATGTCTCCAAAATACTGACTATCTAGAGTCTGACTGATAAACTTCAAATTCCAGGGAGTCATGTAGCATTTCTTTGTCCATATAATGTTGGATCATAATATACAGTTCTTGCATTCAGACAAACCATATTAAGCTTGGCAAAATCTTTTGTTTCTCCGTCAGATCTGAATAATGATGCACTGACAATTAGAGTCTTCATTTATTTCTATTTCCGAATGGCTTCAGATGTTGTTGAGCTTTGAGCTGTACATATCTAATGAATGAAATGAGGTAGGTTGCAGTGGGGACAGGATTTAAGGTCAGAGGCCCGGATAAGAATCTGGCTCTTCCAAACTCAACCACTTTGAGCCACTTTCCATGTGTGTATAAAGGAGCCAACAATATCTCTTTCGCTGGGTTGTTGTGAGATTTGAAAGAGATAATATATGTGAGGTTCTTTACAGATGGCCTTTTATGATTGTAAATACGAGAATTTTTTTTACTGAAGCATATAAATGTATGAAATAATACATTTTGACTATCAGATGTCCTTGCATATTTATTTTCCCTCATCTCCCTTTACTTTTAAAAAATTTGTTTATTCTCTCTACTCCTTCATAAAGGAATGTGTGTTTTAAATTGAAGTCTCTGGTAGCTTGAGTGTTCCTAAGCTGTAGCCCTCTTCAAAATGGAATCTTGATGAATAAGAACCTGGCTTAGTTTATTCATGGCTACGTAATTTTTCTTTTCTCCCTAACTATGTGTTCTTCCCTAAATCATATATTTAGATCATAACTAAGAGTTTTGCTTTGTTAGCTCTTAACATAACAAAATATATTCTGGTTTTCAGACCCTTTTTTTCTACTTTTTTTTTTCTTGCATGTTCTTTCGTTGTCTATGAATCTTTCACTCAGGGTGGCTGGCTGGTTCTCTGAATACATCCAACATCCTCCACTCTTTATGCTTCTTATGCCTTTCTTTATACCATCCACCCACTCGTAATTCCTTTCTACTCTCTGAGATACAGTCATATGCCACTGCATAATGTCAACGATAGACTATGATTTTAATGATCTTCCCATAAGAGGTTAATACCATATTTTTATCTTTTTTATGTTTAGATATGTTTGGATACACAAATACTTACCATTGTGTTACAGTTGTCCATGGTATTCAGTGCAGTTACATGCTTTATAGGTTTGTAGCCTAGAAGCCATAAGCTGCATCATATAGCCTAGGGGTAGTCGGCCATACCATCTGTGTTTGTATAAGTATACTCTGTGATGTTCTCACAACTATGAAATTAGCTTTGTGCTTTTCTCAGAATGTATCTCCATCATTAAGTGATACATGACTGTACTTTTCTATTGTTTAGGTGTGGTTTAAGCCTTATCTCTTGCATGAAGTCTTTTCAGACTACTGTAGCTAGAGTAAGTCTTTTTTTACATTCCTATATAGTTATTATCTGTAATATTTATCTTTTTGTTAGTTTAGAAATGAAGACTGTTTTTTAGAAGCCACTAGTAAACATTTCCTTGTGTGTCATTTTGCTTAAATGTCTTAGTCTCGTTCATTACTGAAAGACTACTTGGTGGTGAGGAAGGTATTGCTATGACTGATTTACATTAAACAGAGCTTAACTCTGAAGCTGTTGCAGAAAGGATTTGGAAGAGCAAACTGCATTGTATACACAGATAATTGTTCACCCTAGAAAATATCTATATAAATTTTTAAGAAATGCAAAAGCATCAGAAATATTTTTAGAAATCCATTTTGTTTCTTTCTGTCATTGATTGATTGATTGATTGTTTTCAGTCATTTCCTGCCTCTAAGGGGCTCATAGGCTACTGGAGGAGTCAGATAAATAATTTCTAGCAAAGTATCATAAGTACTACAAGTATAAGGAAGATGCTAAGGAAATATGAGTTTCTTCCTATTGTCTTACCACCTGTCAGGGCTAGTTTCCTACTTCTTGCCCTATTATTTGGACTTCTCTCTGCATGACTGCCCAAATTTTTCATGTCGATAAAAGAAGCTTAACAAAATTATTGACTGTGATTAAAGAGGGTCTTTTTCCGGGTTGATTGTATAAGATGGACTGTGATAATGTCACAGATGTTTGCCTTATGATATATTTTAAAAAGTCAATGATATTCTGGGGGAGGGCCACCTTAAAAGAAGTGAGAATTAAATTGGAATTTTTCTTTGGGTGAGATATGTCACTATATTCTTAAAATATTTTCCTCTCAATACTTTGGTTAACTTCTATAATCTCTTAATTAATATGTGTGAATTTGGCATATTAAGAAGGGTAGATTTTCTGTAAAACAATCATGACAAAATATCAAACAAAAAATAGAATATATTTCACAGCTTAATTTAAGTTACATTTTTACTAGCTACTCTTGCAATTATATTCCATAGGTCTCTACTATTTGTTTAGAAAAATCTATAGGGTAATTTTATTTCTTTAATCTTAGTAGAGAAATATGGTTATTAAAATGACGTTAAAACATGTTAATAGTTATTAAAGTGGGCTTAACTGGCAGATTGATTAGAAGCTGGGGGGCTTGCATAGAGAAGGAGGGGAGCTAGCTGTTTCCTAGACAAGTGGAATCACTTCAGTTTATTGTATTACTTCAGTAGTTACTGCATTACTTCAATTTTATTATCCTATACTAGAATAGCTTTCTCAATGACCTTGTTTCTCATCTTACTCTCTCTAATCAATTCTCCATTCCTCTGGCAGTTATCCTTATAACATTCAAATTAAGAAATTTAAAATGCAACATGATTCAATCAATTGCATGAGCAACATAATAATGGAATCATACTTTGCTCAACTTTTGCCTATCTGACCTTTTCTTCAGCGTATTCCTGATTATCTCCTTATTTGCTCTATTTCAAATTGTATACAATTCTTCTGCTTTCCAGGACATCTTATGCTTTTTCAGGTCTGTATGCCTCTGCACGTGTTGTTTTTATGACTCAAAATATTGTTCATTCTTGTGTTCTTGAGAAGCCTGGATTTTCCCCCAAGTCACTTTCCTGAAGCCACCTATATTAGACTATTCTTGCATTGCTATAAAGAAATACCAGAGACTGGGCAATTTATGAGGTGAGAGGTTTAATGGCTCACAGTTCTGCAGGCGGTACGGGAAGCATAGCAGCATCTGCTTCTGGGGGGCCACAGGGAGCTTTTACTCATGGTGGAAGGCAAAGCGGGAGCAGGGACTTCACATAGCAAAAGCAAGAGCAAGAGAGAGAGAGTGGAGGGCGAAAAGTGCTGCACTCTTTCAAATGACCAGATCTGGCAAGAACTCACTATCCCAAAGACAGCACCACGCCATGATAGATCCACCCTCCTGATCCCAACACCTCCCACCAGGCTCACCTTCAGTGCGGGGGACTGCAGTTCAACATGAACAGGGAGAAATATTCAAATTATATCACCATCAATGACCCTTCTTCCCTGTTGTAGTTGGCCCTCCTCTATACCCGATACACATAGCCTAGTTATTATTTGCTGTATTTTGTTTGTTTCTTCTGATTCAATTTCCCGACTAGAGTACAGACTCGTGTAGTTGATTTTATATCTGTAACTCTGGGATTTGGCACAATATCAGGAACATAAACACAGTAAATATTTGTTGATTATTAAGAAAGTTAGGATTAGATTGAGAATGACATTTTGAGTGCTTGTATAATATTTGGTATTCTTTACCATTCTTATACTATAAAACATATATTTAATTTCTTTTATAAATGGTTGGAAGATAAAATGTGTCACACTCTATTTTTCCATTATTGTTTGGTTTTGTGACAATTAGTGCTATTATCTTATCTATATACCTGCCCTTCCATACTCTGCTGCCGAGATGCAAAACCTGTGAACCACTTATGCCAGATTCCATTGCAAGCAAGTTTTCTATTAGGTACAGCCAAAGCAAGGCAACCTTGTAAGATTGTAAGGTAGGAGAGAAGCAGCAGCTATTTATTTCCTTTCATTGGATGGTGTACTTCAGCATGCAGAAGAGGATGACTGAAGATGACTACAGGTGGCTGTGAGTTTCACAAGCATTAGTGTTGGCATCTTGAATAGCAGTAGCAGTATTCCTGCTGCTGGATGGTATAGGCTCTGTTGAGCAATAACACTGCAGTCCCAGTGGCACCGGTAGCAGTTTTTCTCGAAGCTCAGCAGTGATTGCAGGCTGGTGGGCTCCAGCCTAGTGGGGCAGCGTCCTCGCTTTGGTTTGAAACCCTGTTTTGGTTTTGTGCCTTCACATGTGCTTCTTTCTTCCTTTTTTCTTACCCCTTCAACAACTAGGTAATCAATTTCTGGTATTAAGTTTCCTATTCTGGAAATGTCTGTAGTCGTTTCTGCTTTCCTTTTTGGACGATAACCAGGAGTGGTTTTAAGAGACAGAATTTCAAAGATGAGAATTTGAGATTGGTTATCTGACAATATTGCAATTGAACACAATAGAATATCATTGCCAGTAGGAAATTGCCATTCCATGCAGGATCAGCTTAGTTACCACTTAATGTATCAACTTTCTTATCAGAAATGAAGTGTTTACTAAAGTCAAACATTTGGGAAATCAAATGGAAGTTGTAATTGACTGTTATGGTTTGAATAATGACTCCTGTTGGCTGGTTTTGACTACACTAGAAGGTTTATGGAAAGGAAATTATGTGTTCAGGACTTCTCTGAATTCAAAGATAGGTAAACAGACTGTTTACCACTCCCCACTCCCACTACCAACACAAATTCTTATTTTTTATCATTGCAATAATGATAAAGCTGAAAATAAAAACCAAAATTAAATCCTGAGAATTACAGAATCACAATACAAGTTGAAATCACAGCCTCCCTGGCTTTCTTAAAGGAAAGATAAGACTTGAATGGTAGACATGGATCATGAGAACTGAAATGAATATGTGTATGTGAACTCACCTAAATCTGAGAGCCCTGAGCCCCAGTTTCCCCTATTCTTCATTTGCAGTTTCCCCAGTGCTTTATTGTGGAACCAATCTCTTCTTCTTTCTCTAAGGAGATTAGCATCCCCCTTGTTGAAGAGCCTGTAATGGCTGTAGCGACCAGCCTTGTATGGAAAAATCCTAAAGCTGTAGGGAGATAGGAATGTTGCAATGGGTATATCATGTATGATGCACAAATGCTTTTCTTATGGAAATATTGGGTAAAGCATTGGTGAAGGGAACATCAGTGCCCTTGAAGAAATATGGGAAGGCTGTATCATATCTATGATTGTCTTAGATATGATATTAGGTGCCGCTTTTGAAATAGACTCTCTCATTTTAATGGAATGATGGAATCTGGGAGTGGCAGAGGCTGTGTCTCAGTGTAACCACTGGAAGCAAAGCGAATACAATTGCAATAATGGGTGGAAGACCCAGAGGGACAGACTGTTGTGACACCAAATTTTAAATTTTTAATGGTAGCTGAAATGTCACTAAAATACAGCCTCTAGGGTACAGAAACATACTTGATGTTGTGAGCAGAAAACTCATTTCCTCACCCTGATTCAACACCATGGCATCTCACTCAGTTTCTAGACCGGAGCCAGTTCACAGAGCCGTAGTCCTTAAGTGAAATGAGGGCAACTGGATCCCTCTGAGGATAAAAAGCATTACTATTGCTATAAATATTTACCAAAAATCTTTCTTCACGTTGTCCCCAGTGTGATCGCAGTCACTTACCAGGATGATTGTACATTGTGGAAAGGGAAATTCTTAGTTCTTTCAGGGATTACCAGGCATGGCTCTTACTTGACACTAATCCTTGGCAGGGAGGGGAGACTCAAAATACTTGACCATTGTTCTTGGCCAAAATGTGACTTTATGGTGACCAAATGATTCCTCCCTCCCTCCCTTCCCACCTTTCTTCCTTCCTTCTTTCTTTCATTCTTTCTCCTCTCTCATTTTCTTTTTCTTTTTCTTTCTTTTTAACTTTAATTACTCTTACTGTAGTTCCAGAGAGTCTGTTTATCTCCCTGGTGATCACTCTTCCAGTTGTTGAATGCTTACCTTGACTATATATCCTCTGTAGCTTGCAGAACATCCATACTGACTTTCTGAAGCATGGAATGAAGGATATTGTGGTAGAAGAGACCAGGTAGAAAGCCCTGGAACTGTTCTCCCATCCAAGAGAGCAAACCAAAAGCAATAAATACATTACAGAAATTTCTGAGATTACTGCTATTAAATACTTCAAAAAATTTAAAACAGATTTTTAGCACATACTCATTTTACTCACCTGCTTCTCTTGTGCAAAGGAGAATAGGTCTTAGAAACTATGATGCTTTGTTTTAAAGTTGATGATGTTGTGATTTTGATTGGAGATACTCTTTTAGATGTGTTCTTTTTATTAGAGCCAGTCATTCTTGTCTCTCGCACTTGGTATACAGCTATTGATCTTGCACATCCCCCATGCCTATATCAATTAACCAGAATTATAAGAAGCTTATTATATTCATCTGACGAAGAATGCAGTATACTGTCAGGGTGATGTAAAATCTGCTCTGTAATAATCTAGCAAATACTGGAGTTAATTTTAAAATGGTTAAAAAGGGATAAGAAATTTCATACTTTTTCCATTATTAGTGGAAAATTTTAAACTAAAAACATTTTTTAGAACTAACAAAGGGTGGAAGAAGAAGGTGTTAATTGGTGCTTAAAGCAATATGTATTTGATTGGCTTAATTTAGGATGTTTTTTCTTCCAGAATTTAAAATAAGACAAAACAAAAACAAAACTTTAACATAAAAGTTAATTTTAAGCTATACAGTTTCTTGTCTCCTTACCTTTCCCTTGTCTTACTTGCTAAATTAAAAATCAGAAGTTCTTAATACTTTTTGTGCCTTGGACCCCTTTTGCATTCTGGGGAAGTTCATGGATCCAGTCTTAGAATTTAAAACAAGTTTTTTAAGCATGAGAACTCGAGTTTTAGATTTTTTTTTTTTTTTTTTTTTTTTTTCACACAGAGTCTCACTCTGTCACCCAGACTTGAGTGCAGTGGTGCAATCTCGGTTCACTGCAACCTCCACCTCTCAGGTTCAAGTAATTTTCCTTCCTCAGCCCCCTGAGTAGCTGGGATTACAGGTGTACACTACCACACCTGGCTAGTTTTTGTATTTTTAGTAGAAACAGGGTTTCACAGTGTTGGCTAGGCTGATCTCAAACTTCTGACCTCAGGTGATCCACCCGCCTCGGCCTCCCAAAGTGCTGGGATTACAGGTATGAGCCACTGTGCCTGGCCAGAATGTTTTTAATGCATAAAATAAATGCATAGGATGATAAAGGAAATAAACTAAATGGAAATAGTGCCATTAAAACATTTAAAAATCACAAAAATAATAATATATGAATTGTAATAGGATGCACTGTTACTTCAAACAGGTACTCTGATTTTGGAGTTAGTGATGAGTGTAAAAGTATTTCAAAATCTGTATTATTTCTGTTGGTCACAAGTACTACCAATACTACTGTGATTTGTTGTCTGCATTCTTAATAAAGGGGAATTTCAACTTTTAGCTAATTGTTAGTGAAAATAAGCATGTGATTTTTTTTTCATCCAGATAGATGAATCATATTACCTAAATTTTAGCTGTTGAACTTCTTGGTGGGGTTTAAAACCTCTAACATAGTGGAAAGACTAGACTGAGTGAATCTATGTGAAGAAAGTATGAATTCTTTGACCGGTGAGATACCACATAGTAAATTAACACTTCTAATAAATGGTTCCTTGTGGACCTTTAGAAGCAAAATTATTTTGAGCATACACTCTGTTTTCTTCCATTTTGTCAACTGGTTTGACCTCATTTTCTTATAATACTCATCCAAACTGGCCACATAACATTTAAAATTTTGTTTTTTTCCAAAAGATCGACTTTTTCTGCAATAATCTTCACTAATTGCTTGGCATAGAATTCTTACTAAGGTGTTTACATATGTACTATTTGTTATACATTTGTCAGCTCACTCAAAACTGCAAATAATGAAAACAATTATATTTTGTCCACTACATCTATGAAATATCTTATTTTTTCTTCTCTCAAATCTGTATCTCAAATTATGACAATTTCACAACCATTTGAAAAATTATTGTGTTTATTGGATTATACACAGGTGGGGCTCTGCACGTTATTCTACAAATCAGTGGTTAAGTTAATGATGCACTGGTTTAAATTTAGCAAAATGAAGCATTACAAGCTCAGCTAAAAAATGATTCTTGTTTTAACCAGTATCTTCACACAGCTGTTTAAATACCATATTGTACTTTTTTTCCCTTTCCTTATTTAAGATGGCACATGGTAGTTGTGTAATCTTTGCTTATTTTAAGTTGGTGTAAAAGAATGGTTCTCAGCAAATTGAAGGCAATTTGCAAAACTGAAGGATATTCTTATGAATTCAGGCCAAGTTAAATTATTATTGAAGAATACGTCTTTTTTTTCCCCAAAATTTCTCCTGAGATTTTTTTTTCCATTACACTGTTATATTTGAATGTTTGTGACAAAGGTACTTTTTTTCACTTGTTATATGTATTTTTTTTTCTTTTGTATGATGATCCCATTAAAGTAAGATTGGCCAGAAAGAGTCAGATGTTTTTAAATTATGGTAGTTCACTGTCTGTACTATCAATTGTATAATATTTTTCAGCCTAGAAACTTTTTGTTCTCTCTCTATAGAAATAAAGGCAAGGAGGGGAGCATCACACACTGCGTTCTGTAGTGGGAGAACTAGGGGAGGGACAGCGAGGGGTAGGGAGTTGGGGAGGGATAACATGTGAAGAAATGCCAGATATAGGTGATGGGGAGGAAGGCAGCAAACCACATTGCCATTTATGTACCTATGCAACAATCCTGAATGTTCTTCACGTGTATCCCAAAGCCTAAAATGCAATAAAATATTAAAAATAAATAAATAAATAAAGGCTGACTCAAAGCATACAACACTGAGATGGCAAATTTAAATAAGGTTTTATAACTGCTTGTTTGTTCACTCCTGCCCCATCTCCACTGCCTACATCATCAGTCTCCAGATTCCTACATCAACAATAAGACCCAGAGTTTCCTTTTTTTTGTATTTGTATCAAATGTACCAAATAAAACTTTACCTTTTTTATTATTTGTTTGCCTTTATATATTTATTTAGCTTTTATATTTTCATGAAAGGTATGTAATATTTATTGATATTAATAGTAATATTTTGTCACAATACATTTGTGAGGTAGGACACTGCCAGTGTAGACACTGTATTTACTTTTTTAGCATGGTACTCTTTTCTCTATATTGGTTGATTTAAGCAAATAATCTTGTAGTCCAGAAGTGCAACTGACTTTGGAAAGATAAGGAATAGATATGTACAAGCATAGTTGTAATTTAAGAGACTGAGTTGAGCTATATTCCTGTAATTGTTCTACTTTGTGAAAAAAACCTCAAAATATATCTCTCTTTCTTTAAATTTGTAGAGTTACTTAAAAGTGTTTAATTATATTCTGTATTTGTATTCAAATTCTCTTAATATCAGGCCTGATTTTGGTTGAGTTTTACTGTTTTATATTTATAGAACTTGTTTTTATTGTTACTGAGCTATTATGTCAATAAAAATTGTATTGCTATGGCCATTTCTAAGGAAGTTAGAAACACAATTGGAACATATAGGAAACAGGTCTCAGTAAGGAAAAAAAATCATCAAAGAATAAAAACAAACTGTGTAAATTATGAATATGGTAAAACTCACGGGGAACATAGTAACTTGAAAATAGTTTCTTGATTTAATAAATATTATTTATATAAATATATAATTTTTTTATGATGGTATATCATTTTCATACAAAGTCTTTGTGTGTGTGTGTGTGTGTGTGAGTGAGACTGAGTCTTACTCTGTTGCTCAGACTGGAGTGCAGTGGCGCGATCTTGGCTCACTGCAACCTCCACCTTCCACGTACAAGCGATTCTCCTGTCTCTGCCTCCCGAGTAGCTGGGATTACAGGCACCCACTACCACACTCGGCTAATTTTTGTACTTTTAGTAGAGATGAGGTTTCACCAAGTTGGCCAGGATGGTCTCAATCTCCTGACCTTGTGATCTACCCATTTCGGCCTCCCAAATTGCTAGGATTACAGGCGTGAGCCACAGTGCCCAGCCTATGAAGTTTATATGTTGTATATAGCATATATAACTTTGAGAAATATCACTCTGGAACTTTCTATATTATTATGTAATGTGAGGTAGATAATTATAGTTGTTGCCTAGTTATATTTTATTATAGAATATGATACACATAAGCATGTTTAGTACAAAGATCAGGACTAAAATGCCTAAGTGAAATTAGAAGGAATGGAACCAAAAATCAAAACTTAGTGACTTGACAGTATTGGTAAATACTTTTAAGAATAACATTCATGTACATTGACCAAATATTAATCACTCTTAATTTATTTCAAGTGCCATTTAGAGCAAATACATAAGAAAATTAGTTTTTAAATTGTGGAGTATATCAATAAAATACATTTAGGATTGAAAATAAGGTACTAAGTTTTCTAACACAGTTTAAGATTGTGTAATAGATATGCTTATTTTCTTTTTTGAGATTCCCATCTTATTTCTTTAGAAAATAGACAGAAATGATAAACTGAGGACTAAATTTAGAAAACAGAAATAAAGATATATATATATATAGAGAGAGAGAGAATATAATTAGAATATATGTAGAATATAATTAACCAGTTCTTTAAAAATCAGAGAAATTATTTTAACAATGGAAGATAAATTCCAAAGCATAAATTAAAAATATATATAATGCTACTATGTACTGACAATCAATGTAGTCTTCTTCCCGCCTCCCCCATTTGCTGTGGGTAGTAGACTCTTAGTTTTGTTTTTAGTTGTTTTCTTTTTCTTGACTCAGCCCAAGCAATAAAGATTGCTTACACCACATTGCTTTATTCAGAGAGCTCATCATTACAGTTTCCCAGTCAGTAACCCTTTTCTGGTTTAAAACTACACACACACATACACACACACACACACACACACACACACACACACACACAGACAGACAGTCCAGTGTTAATCAGTGTGATCTCATATATAAAAATAAAAGGACTTTAAATATTTCTGAAAATTTAATGATATGGATACCATATAAAAACAGATTTATGCTAGAAGTTTTTAAATAGACATAATTTTTTAGAGAAGTTTTAGTTTCACAGAGAAATTAAACAGAACATACAGAGATTTCCCATGTACCTACCGCCCGTTCCTGTACATTCAGAGACTTCCCCGTTTATCAGTATCCCCCACCAAACTGGTACATTTGTTACAGTTGATGAATTGACATTGACATATCATCACTCAACGTCCAGATTTTACCTTAGCATTCACTGTTGATGTTGTACATTCTGTGGCTTTGGACATGTTTATAATAACATGTATCCAGTGCTAGAGTATATGGAGTACTTTCACTGCTCTAAAAAACTTTTGTGAATGTATAAATATTTTTTGATGATTAAAATTACAGATATGTACTTTGGAAAATTTAGATATGTACAGTAGAATGAATAGGGAAGGAAAAGATGATCATTGCACACATTTTGATGTAAATTTTATTTAAACAAAAATATCAAAATGATCCCAGCAAATTTGGGCCATCTTTTACATTTCATGATATTTACAGATTTAATATAAAAATTTGTGATAGTTTCTAGAAGGTATCAACCATCCATTCTCTTTTCCTATTCTTGCTTCTACCACTTTTCCTCAGAAGCTGGTTTACCTAATTATTTTTTGTATAAAGCAGTGCATATAGAGAACAAGAGAATAGAGACCTCATCCAGGTTAGTGATATTCTCATAGGAAAGCTGTTGGTTCTAAGACCTGGTGCTAGGATATGGTTCTTACTTCATGGGACCTGAACATTGATTCTTCATTATTTTGAAGTTTATTACCTTTTCTGGGATAGACTCATCAAACAAATTCATAAATATATGTTATCTGGTATTACTGATATGTAAATCAGAGTGCTAATTTATTAATTTGCCATTACAGTTTAGTACTTAGGGAAATGGATTTCTTTGTAAAACCCTGACGCCAGCTGCTCCCACTGAGCTTTACGCCACTGCTATTCTGGGTTGCTACCAAAATGCCAATCCTTTTCTAATAATTTTGTCTTCTTTCCAGCTCTGCTTGTTCTCCCCTCAGATTCTTTTTTCCTACTACGCTTCCCACTCTTAACCCTTGCAGGCCTCTGAAGACCCCATTTCATAGCAAATCAAAAGAAAACAACCTCCCCCATCAAAAAAAAAAAAAAAGACAGTTTTTTTCCTTTATTTGTATACTTGTCAAAGAGTTTTCTTATTTCACTTCCTTTCATCAACTAAAATCTAAAATCTGAAATCTGGAGCCACTTTTTCCAACAAAGAGCCCTCTCATTTAGGTAGATTATATTTTCAAATTCTTAATTTCTGAGACTTTGCTTTGATCAGTGTCATGTAGATCTTTTTTTTTTTTTTTTAGTGTGTTGGTTTGTTGTTGTTTCTTTTTGTTTTTTGAGGAAAATAGGAAAGGTAAGGTTTAAACTTTCTTAAATTTCTCTTCTAATTATACTTTTTAGAGAAACGTGGGTCATCTTGATTTTGGACATTGATGTTCAGATGGTTTAATTTCCTCTTTACAGGGTACACCACACACACACACACACACACACACACACACACACAATATGTGTATGTATATATACATCTATACATTGTGTATGTGTTATATATACATGCACTATACACATATATATACACACATACCTATGTATATATACGTACACATTGGCTCACAATATGCGACAAATGGCTGAACATTAATTTTTACTCTTCTCGATTCATTCTCAGGGTGCTAATTTCATTTTCATTTGGGTCATGATATTTGCTATTGTCCTGTCTCTCCACCTTATCACCATTAGTATGTTTTTGCTGAGAGATAGGAAAAACCTGTCTCTATGGATTCTGTGGCACTTACTTCCTGTAAAAGCTTTAACTGCACATTTTATTTGGACGTTGATTTCTCATCTGATGATAGAAACGGCAAGGTTAGCATTTCAGAACTTCTCTTCTATTAACAATATCTTCATCCTCTCATTAGTTTAATTAATGATAATAATTCAGACAAGCTTTGACCATTAAATTCTTTTAGGCAGCAGTGTTTCCTAAAGGCCAATATTTGTTATGAATAATTAGTTTCTTCAATTCATTTTAGTGTATGAAATTAACAGTATATGGGAATTCATTTTCTTTCTGATGAAATAAACTTTCCACTAACGTGTGAGATTAACTTTTGTGTTTTTTTCTTTTTCTATACAACTGATGGTTAGAGTATTCAATAGCGTATTTTATTCTGTTCAGAGTAAAGTTCTTTTGGGAGATTTGTGGTTCCTTCAACTCTGTTCCTTCCATCGCACCCTTTTTCTTTTATTGCACAGGAAATGATGAGGTCTTGCCAAAAAGCATTTATGAAGTCCCTGAAGAACCCTAGTAAAGGTACTGAGATTGATTTTTTTGTTTCCTTTTTAAAAAATTCACTGAGAAATGTGTGAAACCCATATCTTTGGGAAGCTTAATATTCAAAAACTGTCAACTCAGTTTTGAAAAATTGCCTTGTTTTTGCCATTATTATTTTTGACAAATGGATCAGGTGCAGTTTCAAAGAACAGGAGAATAAACCTTAAGTTATTTCTTCACAATTATGAAAGGAGTCTCACAAAGTAAAATAAAAGATGCCCTAACTTTGCATAGTCATGATCATAGAAATCAAATTCCAAAGCACTTATAGAGGTAAGTAAAACCATTGCAGAAATAAATAATCAAGATTGATTGCTTCCAAACTTTGAGTATATGTACATAACCAAAAAATTTGCTTTTTGAGATTGAACTTTTAGATTTATTCATCCAGAGATTGATTGTTCTGATGTCTATGTGATATTCACTTTGAAGAAAGAGTAAGAACATATTCATACTTTATAAATTACTAATATTTACTAGTTGATATAATGATGAAATGATCTGTAAATAATACATCCTGATTTAACTTTTCAGATTTCTGTAGTTCCCTTAGAGAAAAAAATATCAAAACACTTTGAGGGTACTTAGAGAAGAACAAGTCAATCTAAGGGGGAAAATGTATACTTAGAAATGCATTTGGGTTTTTAAATATTTGAGTCCTGGATATCTTTGCAGTTTCAGAATTCCAAATGATATTTGTATGAGGTCATCTTTTACTTCATAAAAGTTTAAGGATGGGGCCAAAGAAAGCAGTATAATGTGCTATCTTGGTGCCAGTAGGATACAATGATTGTGAGAAGAAAATTTAGTGACTTTAATATTGGAGGTTCAGGTCACTGGACTCTAGTATGAAGTCAGGGATGTTCTAGCAGCAGAAATTATCTCACAAATGAGTCATATTAAGAAAATTATCTTTAAGATGTATTCTATGTTTTGTCCTTTACTTATATGGCAGTATTTTTCCTTGAGACCAAAACTAGAAGTTACCAAAGATATTGGTAACTGTCATAATCTCCATAAGAGAAGCCAAAGAGAAAAGCAAATTATTTAATTCACTACTTTTCCTGTGAGATGACTAATGCTTTGTTAGTAGATGTGTAACATTGATTTGGTTATTTAACCTCTCTCTGCCTCAATTTTTTAAAATTTATACAATGGGAACTGTAATAGCACCTCCTAGGATTACCATGAATACAGAATGAGTGCGCGCGCGCGCGCACACACACACACACACACACACACACAGTTATTGAAAGAGAGAGAGAGAGCGCTCTTAGACAAGTGCTATGTATAGGTATATTTTTGTTATTGCTGTACTTATTATTCATGCCACGCTTTATAAATAGGGATGTCAAGCACTATTCTGTGTGCTGGTAATACAACGAGGAACAAGGCAGGCAAGGATCCTGTTTATATGAAACTTATATTTTGGTTCAGGAGATCAGGGAGTGAATTCAACAGGTAAATAAATGGTAAAAATTTCAGGTAGTGCTAACTGCTATGTAGTGGGTTTAACTTTGGTGTTTGTATAGCTTTGATAGCCAAGGAAATATTTTTGAAGGAGGTAACATTTTAGTTGAGAACTGATGACAGAAAACTAACTTTGTAGGAATCTGGGGCAGGAACATTCCAGTGAAGTTTCTCAGGTGTGCTCAGAGAACAGAAGGACTGGTGATGCTAATGGTTATGAACCTGGGCCTGTGCAGTGTGAGATGTGACCTGAGAGGCTGGTGGATCCGATCTGGTTGTAGAGCTCTGTGAGCCTGGATAAGGAGTTAGGATATTGTTCTAATTGTGGCAGGGAACTCTTGAGGTGTTTTGTTTGTTTTTTTATTAGCATGAAACTAACATGGTGTGATTTACATTTTAAAAACCATTTTGATTAAGACCTACTGTATAGGTATAGTACTTAAGACAATGTGGTACTGGTGGAGGGACAGACACATAGATCAGTGGCATAGAATATGAATCACAGACATAGCCTACACAGGTATGGCCAACTTAATTTTTGACAAAGGTGCCAAAGCAGTTCAATGGAGGAAGGTTAGAAATTTCAGCAAATGATGCTGGAGAAATTGGACATTCACAGATAAAATAATGAACCTTTACCTAAACCTCATAGCTTCTACAAAAACCAGGTCAAAGTGGATCATCGACTTAAATGCAGAATATGAAAGCATAAAACTTAAAAAAAAAAAATAGGGCCAGGCGTGGTGGCTCAGGCCTGTAATACCAGCACTTTGGGAGGCCAAGGTGGGTGGATCACGAGGTCAGAAGATGGAGAGCATACTGGCCAACCTGGTGAAACCCTGTCTTTACTAAAAATACAAAAATTAGCTGGATGTGGTGGCATGTGCCTGTAATCTCAGCTACTTGGGAGGCTGAGGCAGGAGAATCGATTGAACCGGGGAGTTGAAGGTTGCAGTAAGCCAAGATTACACCACTGCACTCCAGCCAGGTGACAGAAAGAGACTCAGTCTCAAAAAAAAAAAAAAAAAATAGATTAAATTCCTTAGGATCTAGGGCTAAGCAAAGAGTTCTTAGACTTGACACCAAAAGCATGATCCATAGAAGGAAAGATTGATAAATTGGGCCTCATTTGTTCTGCAAAAGATTCTTGTTAAGAGAATGGAAAGACAAAAGCTGTGGCCTTGGAGAAAATATTTGCAAATCTTATCTTCTACCACACACACACAAAAGCCCTGGTATCTAGTATATATAAATAACTCACAAAACTTAACTGCAGAAAATAAACAATTCAATTAGAAAATGAACAAAAGAGAAGAAGAAACTTTTTACCAAAGAAGATATACAGGTGACAAGTTAGCACACTGAAAACATGTGCATCATTAGCCATTGGAGAGATGTAAATTAAAATCACAATAAGTTATTACTACACACCTGTCAGAATGACTAAAATAAGAAAGTAACAACACCAAGTGCTGGTAAGGATGTGAAGAAACTGGGTCACGGATAATATTGCCAATAAGATATACAGAATGGTACAGCCACTCTGGAAAACAGTGTGGCAGTTTCTTATGAATCTAAACATACAATTACCATGTGACCCAGCAATTATACTCTTGTATATGTATCTGAGAGAGATGAAGACTTACGTTCAAACAAAAACCTCTGCGTGAATGTTCGTAGCAATGTTATTGGTGGGCCCAAACTGGCAACGTCCCAGATGTTCTTCAACTGTCAATTGTTAAATAAATTGTACACATACATACCTAGAATCCTATTCAGCAACGAAGAGGTATGATACATGAAATAATCTGGCTGAATCTCTAGGGAATTTTTCTGCGTCAAAGAAAACTGATCCTCAAAGTTCACAAAATGAATGATTACATTTATGTAAGATTCTTGGAATGGCAAAATTATGAAATGGTTGTCAGGAGTCAGGACTTGGGGTTGGGGGTGGAAGGAGGTGGTTGTGTCTATGAGGCATCCTTGTGGTGATGGAATTGTTTTGTATTTTGACTGTGTTAATGTTACTATTCTGGTTGTGATTTTGTATTATATTTTTCCAAGATGTCACTACTGGGAGAATGTGGCTAGAGGGCACGTGGGGAATCTCCGTATTATTTCTTACAACTGCATGTGAGTCTACAATTATCTCAAAATAAAAAAAAATAAAGAAAAATCCTTTACTTATTATTTTGGCTGATTGGTAGAGAACATATGGCTTCCAGCCCTAGTAATTTTGATTTAACTGGTGAGGTTTGTGTCTTGTACTTTTAGAAAGATCTTCAGGCTGGTCTTCTGTGTAAACAGAATTGAGGACGTCAGCAAAGCTGTGAACAAATCTCTGCACTTTTAAGTACAGGATATTATCCAGGAGTGTTTTAGGTTGTGTGTAATACTTGTTACAGGCTTTTCACTCTGCAAGTCTCTGACCTGATCCCAGAGGACCAGTATCATTTTCTCAACTGAGAACCTCTTAACTGAGAATGTCAGAGATATTTATATGTCTATAGACATCCTAATATTTTTTCCATCAAAGTAAGTTTTACTCTAATTCCACCCCACTTCCCTAGGGTCTGTCCAGCTTTTATTTCAGATGCCTGTTGAAATAATTACTTTCCTTACTTGTAGGTAATTTTGTCAGCAAGGGTGCAGCCACTGTTTGTTTGTGCTTGCAGATTGCTATTAGTCATTTTGTTCTCCTTTATTGTTTAAAATGAGCCTTGACTGGGCAGTAAATTCTATGTGTGAATAGACCACATGCAAGTATCTTTGCATGGTAGCTGCAGAATCCTGCCTATTAAAAAAAACACAACAAATTTACACATGAGATTCCTCTTTTGTGTGATGTTGCTTATGATCAGGAACTACAGTAAACTAGTACCTCATGAATAAGCTTAATATTTTATTTTTCAAAAGATCCACTTTATGTCATTTTTAAGTAGCTAATCACACATTTCTTTTTTTTTTTTTTCCTGCTTCAGCTATACCTTTAAAGAATTATTTGGGAAAACCCAACAAATAATATTTTTGTATTTGCTCCTGAAAATGCCAAACTCTTTTGTGATTTTTCTAATGGGTCCTGAATTCTGTGTTGCATTTTGAAGACTATTTTATTTGATGAGCTCACCAGAACACCTAGCATGTAGTAGGCATTCAGTGATGGTTATTGAATGAGATTAACAGCTATTTAATGATTACTGCTGGGTAGCACCACTGTCTGGTAGTCTGGCCAGTTCTATGTTCATGTAGTTTTAATTTTGTGGTACATTATTTATGCATAATGACAGCTAACCAAGACTTGTATCATAATATTTCATTTATGAACATGATAGAAACTCTTTCTCAGTGTATTTGGTAATTGTCTGTGTGTGTGTTTAACTGTACCCTGACCTGGTTCCTTCTGTCTTTTTGTCTCTTTCTCTCTTTCTTCAGTCTCAGTGACACTGTACACCAGTTATTTATGGTTCTGGTAATTCAAGACAATTAGTGAAGTATGTAGGCTGGTTCTTAAATAAATTTGGTCCTGATAATTTTGCCTCTTAATTACTTTCTCTCCTTTATGACCTCAAGTGCATAGAATTTGTTTACTTACAGCAGATATTCATTATCGATCACTATTAACCCCTTTATTTTAGTTTATTACTTTTCTTTCATCATGCCTGCCTTCTTCTTCCTTCACTGAATATGTTTGTAAAGTATTTAATATATATCCCTACAATTTGCGCTCCATCAGCTTATTTGGATATATGTATATCCTTGAAAAAAGATGGCTTGCTTTTTTTTGTTTTGTTTTGTTTTGTTGTTTGTTTTTTGAGACAGAGTCTTTCTGTTGCCAGGCTGGAGTGCAGTGGTGCGATCTTTGCTCACTGCAGCCTCTGCCTCCTGGGTTCAAGCAATTCTCTTGCCTCAGCCTCCCACGTAGCTGGGACTACAGGTGCGTGCCACCACACCCAGCTACTTTTTGTATTTTTTACTAGAGATGGGGTTTCACCATGTTGGCCAAGATGGTCTTGATCTCTTGACCCAGTGATCTGCCTGCCTTGGCCTCCCAAAGTATTGGTATTACAGGCGTTAGCCACCATGCCCGGCAAAAGATGGCTTTAAAAAAAAAATTATTTGTTTTGAGATGGAGTCTTGCTCTGTCACCCAGGCTGCTAGAGTGCAGTGGCACAATGTCGGCTCACTGCAACCTCTGCCTCCCTGGTTCAAGCGATTCTCCTGCCTCAGCCTCCCAAGAAGCTGAAACTACAGGCACCTGTCACCACGCCTGGCTAATTTTTTTTTTCTTTCTATTTTTAGTAGAGACTGGGTTTCACATTGTTGGCCAGGCTGGTCTCGAACTCCTGACCTTAGGTAATCTACCCACCTCAGCCTCCCACACTGCTGGGATTACAGGTGTGAGCCACCGCACCTGCCCTGCTGTTTTGTTTAACTGTATATTTTAAAGAAATATTTACATAGCATTTTCACATCCCCAGACACTGTTTTAAACTTTTAGCAACATTAGTTTATTGAATCCTCACAACAACCCTCTGAGGCAAGTACTCCTATCCCTCTTGGCACAGAAAGATTAAGTAATTTGCCCAAGGGCACGTAACTCATAAGTATGGAGCCAGGATTTCAACTGAGGCTGTCTGGTTCTAGAGTCCACACCTCCCTGACCAGTATAATAAGCTTCCTCTCCATTAATGCTGAAGTATTGTGCTATAAATCCTGCTTGGTTCTTTCTTCCTTTTCTATATTGCCATATGTACATCAAATTCATAATCTTTAATTGCTACTTGATATTCTGTTGTAAACATGTACCACATTTTCAACTTTATTAAGTTATAATATATAATGTCATTTTAACTGTATAGTTTAGTGAGTTTTGACAAATACATTTTTGTAACCAACATCACAGTCAATAAATAGAACATTTCCTTCACCCCAAGATATGAAGGGGTACCCTGATACCCTTTCCCAGTAAATCCTGCCTCTGGCTGCATGAAATCACTGATCTTTCTGTCACAGTGGATTCGTTTTTCCTAAACTAGTTTTGTATAAATAGATTTACACAGTATATACTTTTTGAGTCTGGTTTATTTGGTTCAGCTTGTTTTTGAGACTCATTTATGCTGTTGTTTGAATGACTAGTTCATTTCTTTCTGTTTATATGTAATTTTTCCTTTGGGAATATAGCACAGTTTGTTTACCTGTTCACCTGTTTGTGGATAGTTTGGTTGTTTCCAGTTTTTGACTGGTACGATTAAAGCTGGTATATACATTTATGCACAAGTCATTGTGTTGTCATGTTTTGCTTTCTCTTGGGTAAATATATAGGAATGGAATTCCTGGGTCTTACAATAAGTATGTGACAACTTTATTTTTAAAACTGCCAAAATGTTTTACAAAGTGATTATATGACACTGTCATCAGCATCAAATAGAGTTTGAGTTGTTCGTATTTTTGGCAACACTTGTAATATTGTCAGTCTTTTATTTTTAAGCTGTTTATTGTGAAATAGAGTCATAGTTGCAGAAATAATGCTGAGAGGTCCTATGTTTCTTTCATCCAGTTTTCCCCAGTGATAATATCTTGTGTAATTTTACAACTGTATCAAAATTAGGGAAGTGATGTTGGTACGATCCACAGATCTTATTCAGATTTCACTAGTTTTATTTCTGTTCATTTCAGTGTGTATGTATATATAGTCCTATGAAATTTGTCACTTTTGTAGGTTCATGCAAACACCACCATAATCAAGATGCAGAACTTTCTCATTATCCCAGAGATTCCTCATGCCAGCTGTTTATATTCTTACTCATTCCTTTTGGCTCCTTTTCCCCCATTTCTTCTCCACTTTCGTGAGACTTTTGCAACCACAAATCTGTTCTTCTTCTCTATAATTTTGCCATTTAGAGAATATTATATAAATGAAATCATATAGACTATGACCTTTTGAAGTTGGCTTTTTCATTCAGTGCAATGCCTTTGATGCCCATCTAAGGTGTTGTGTTACATGTATTGATGGTTGTGGTTTTTTCCATTTCATTGCTGAGTAGTATGGCTATAGCACAGTTTGTTTAACCATTCAGCTAGTAAAAGATGTTTGGATTGTTTTTAACATTTGATTTTTACTAAAAAGTCTGTTATGAATATCTATGGGCATGTTTTTTTTTGTGGAGAGATCCCATTTCTCTGAGATAAATGTTTCGTACTGTGAGTGCTAAGTGTATATGAAGTGTATGTTAAGTTTTGTTTTCTATTTTTTTAAAGAAAATGTCAAACTATTCTCCAGAGTGGCTGTACCATTTTATATTCCTGCCAGCAAATGTATGATCTATATAAGTTTTTCATATCCTTACCAGCGTTTGAGATTACCATTTTTAAAAAGCTGTTCTAACAGTTGTGTAAAAATATCTCATTTTAGTTTTGATTTAGATTTCCTAATTCTCTAATAATGTTGAACATATTTGTGTGTGCTTATTTGTTATTTTATAACTTCTCTGGTGAAATGTCTATGTCTAGTTTTATCAGTTTTTAATTTTAGTCTTTTAAATTTCATGTATTGGTATTTCACTGTGATTTCAGTTTTTGCTTTTCAGATGAATTAGGATGTGAGCATCTTCTGAAATGCTTATTGATCATCTTCTTTTGTGAAGTATCCGTTGAGATTTTTTGGCCCTTTTTAATGATGGTTTATTGGTCTTATAAAGTTATGAGTTTTTTACATCTTGATATTAGTCCTTTGTCAGATATGCATATTGCATGTATTTTCTCCTATTGTATAGATGGCCTTTTCACTTTTGAATGATGTATTTGTAAGAGTAGAAGCTTTTCATTTTTATGAATTTCAATGTAGCAGTTTGTTTCTTTCATTGTTAGTGTTTTTTTAAACATTATTTCTAATAAATCCTTTCCTACACAGAGTTCATAAAAATTTTCTTCTATGTGTTCTAAAAGTTTATAGTTGTATGTTTTATATTTGGGTGTAAAATCCATTTAGAGTTAATTTTTGTTCATATGCTGCATTTTTATTATCCAACCTCCTAGTAATTGTTAGTTTGGTTTTATACCATAAATAACACTGACAAAATATCATTATATATAGCTCTATGTGAATATGTGGAAAAGTATCTCTAGGTGGTAACTGATATATGTATAAATTTTACTTGTGTATATAAAATGCTATCCACAGTGGTGGTCCTCATTTATACTCCTGCCAGCATGGCAGGAGAATTTTGTTGGCTGTTTTGACTTCCTATGAATAATTGCATAGTAAGATTTTTTTTCCTCTTTTTCTCTGCTTCCAAACTCATATTTCATATGTATTATTTGCTGCATGCTTTTATGTGACAGTCTTGTGACTCTTTTCCAGTTTACTTATTCTAATCTTTCGTGGAAGGGGAATCCTATACTCTTAACCTGTTCAACTGTGTCTAAACTATGAGTTTATAGTCTATGTATCAAGGCCTTAGGGCCATACTAGAATTTCAGTACCTAAGCCTTGTCATATGCGTTTTGCCAACTTACCACTTTTTTTTTCCTTTTTGGTTCTTATCTGTGCTCCTTGTTTATCATGATACCGTGTTGGTGACCTCAGGTAGTATATTAATACATAAAATTGAGTGCCAAATTGTGTGAAGATGGTTTTCTAATATGGTTATGAATACTGTGTAATTTTAGGTGAATATGTATATAAGAGATCGTGAAATGAGTAATAACTTTAGTACCTTGTTACAGATCACACCTTGAAAGTACCCTGCCAAATAAAGGACAGAACCATCATGTTACAAATACGCTGTAAAATGTAGTATGAAACTTCACATGTTATCAGAAAACCTTGTGTTGAACAGATGTTTCAAGTCCTAAGGGCTGCAGTATAAGCCAGTTAAATTTACATAATGATTTCATAGGCTAAAACATTAGTTATCTTCTCACTTATTGAAAAGTCCATTTGTTGCTACATAACACTTAGCTGGGGTAAGAAATACCCTTACTAATCTTCACTGTGAAATACTGACTGAGAAAATTACATGTGAAAAAAAAAATTCTTTTTTTAGTTTTTGCTAAGTCCTTTGAAAATTAGTATTAGTTATGGATTATATTTATAGAAACTGCCACTTGCATTAAATGGTGCTTGCATCTGGTGAGCATTATTTCACAGTATCAGCAATTTAGTTTGAGTCTGTTCTTGCCAGTTTTAGTATCAACACTGGAAAACACTAGGAAATCATTGTGAACCATTGACAAGGTCCTAATCGTTTCTTTGCTGTGGTTGCTCAAAATGTATAATCTTTTCTTCTTGTTTCTCTGATAGATTTGTGTTTAAATTATGTAAACATCTAAAACACGGAAAAGAAGTAGAGTGTAAAAATGCTTGTCATCACTGGTCATTAGAGAAATGCAAATCAAAACCACATTGAGGTATCATCTGACACCAGTTAGAATGGTGATCATTAAAAAATCTGGAGACAACAGATGATGGAGAGGATGTGGAGAAATAGGAATACTTTTACACTGTTGGTGGGAGTGTAAATTAGTTCAACCATTGTGGAAGACGGTGTGGTGATTCCTCAAAGACCTAGAAATAGAAATTCCATTTGACCCAGCAATTCTATTACCAGGTATATACCCAAAGAATTATAAATTGCTCTATTGTAAAGACACATGCACACGTATGTTCATTGTGGTACTGTTTACGATAGCAAAGACCTGGAACCAACCCAAATGTCCATCATCGATAGACTGGATAAAGAAAATGTGGCACATATACACCATGGAATACTACAAAGCCACAAAAAATGATGAGTTCGTGTCTTTCATAGGGACATGGATGAATCTAGAAACCATCATTCTCAGCAAACTGACACAAGAACAGAAAACCAAACACCATATGTTATCACTCATAGGTGGGTGTTGAACAATTAGAACAGGTGGACATAGGGAGGGGAGCATCACACACTGTGGTCAGTAGGGGGTGGCTAGGGGAGGGACAGTGTGGGTGGGGAGGGCAGGGAGGGATAATGAGGGGAGAAATAACAGATATAGGTGATGGGGGGATGAAGATAGCAAACCACCTTGCCATGTGTGTACCTATGCAACAATCCTGCATGATCTGCACATGTACCCCAGAACCTAAAGTACAATAAAAAAAATAAAGAAATAAAAGATACAAGGGTTTTTACATGTAGCTTTATCTGTAAATTAAAACTACTTTGTTTTTTCAAAAAAACTATTGAACAAACACTTTTCTCACCATGCTTACTTGGTAAATTTTGGTTCATTTCTAGAACTATATACTGCTCATTCTGGTTTTTCTTGGGACAGTTTAGGTTTATGTCCATCTTCCAGGTGTAATTACGGAGAACAATCTGTCTAACTCAAAATACGCCTTATAATACATCTCTCAAATCAGTATGCTTTTGTTGGCCCTTGGCTCTTGTTCTGATATTGCCACCAACTACCCTTGTGACTATGGGTAGAGAAAATCACCCCAACTTTAAGTTTCTTCATCTGTAAATAAATAATAAGGCTAAATGATCTCTCAATATTCTTGAATGCTTTAAAAGCATAGGGACATGGATGAATCTAGAAACCATCATTCTCAGCAAACTGACACAAGAACAGAAAACCAAACACCATATGTTAGCACTCATAGGTGGGTGTTGAACAATTAGAACAGGTGGACATAGGGAGGGAAGCATCACACACTGTGGTCAGTAGGGGGTAGCTAGGGGAGGGTCAAATAAATGCTGGTGATGATCTACTAACTTGATTGCATGATCACAATAGGGTTGGGCTGAAATCTATATCTTGACTTAGGTATTCCTGAGTACCAGTCTTAGTTTGTTACCCTGAACAGTTATTTACCTTCTCTAAGCTTCAATTTCCCCATTTACTTGTGGTAAAGTATTGCGAGGATTAAATGAGATAAGCTATATAAAGTGCTTAGCAGAGCGCCTGGTGTATGGAAGAAATTGCATGTTAGCTGTCCTCTTATTTATTCACGTTATAAATGTGATTTCCCTCTGCTAAGATTACATTACATATAATCTAATACATGGAAATTTTTTTTACCACATTGTTAAAAATATTTTAAAACTACAGCTAATCTTATATCCTTGTCAATCAGCAATTTTGAAGCATATCCATAGGTGCTTTGTCAAACAGTAGTTTTGTTTTTATAGTAGTTTTGTGAAGAAGATAACTCATTTGTTTGCTAGCTGAGTTGACTCCCCACCAAGAGGTCAAATGTCAGGAAAGTCATTAAATAAAATACATTATTAATTTTCTGCCCTGTTTTACATAGGATTTTCATCTTGTTTTTCATTTCAAATAATAAGTAGCTTTGTAATTTTGAAACATACATGCCTTTTAAAAATGTTAGAATCAAAAATTGCACTCACAAAAAGTGAAAAGGATTAATATTTTGATTATCCCTAAAGGAATAAACAATTATATTCTTTTCTAAAATAAAGTGCTAAATTTATACCTGATTAGTCTTTTGGTCTAATGCTCAATCAGGGGTTTGGCTTCTAAGTTTATTTGCTCATACCTGGTTATCATTTTCTGAGTTTCCCTGCACTTCTTAGGTATACACTATTGCTTATAGCTCATGTCCTTGCGGCTGCTCTGCCTGAAAAGGAGGATGGTGAGGTAGATGCTAAGATTGTCTTTTGACTTATTATTTTGACCAGCCTTTTGTCCTTCACATTGAGTTTCATTCTATAGAGGAATAAGTTCTCTTGGCCTTTACCATTGTGCTGTGAAAGTAGTTCAAAGTAGTTATAATGGTTGTTCCATAAAGAAGATAAAATAATGAATATATATAGTATTATGCAGAGCACATATCACGCTGCCGTATTCTTTCCATTATTAACTCAATTCATTTTTCATGATAACCCTGGAGAGCGGGCATTATTATTCTCCAAAAAGTGTTCAATATTTGCCACAGTTCTGAAACTAGTAAATGGCAAAGTTGAAATTTAAACCCACCTGGCTCACTCTGGGAAGTTTGTGGGAGTAGATTCTGAATAATTCTCTCTAGATCACAGTCTTTAGCCTGGCGCTTTTCATTTTCATTAGTGACACATCATCTGTCAATTTCTGAACTGGGCTAGGATGCCAGTACTCTGGAAAACAAAAAGTGGATTACAATAAAAAAAAAAAAAAACGCAAGTTGGAAGAACTAGTAAATGTAAACTGAGTACATTTATATCTACTGAGTAGGGTTTTGTAGAAACGTGTGCAGACTAATTCACAGAGGGAGGAAAAACAAACTGTACAAATGTAAGAGGATAACATTAAGAGGCTGCCAGGCAATTCCTTTTTTCTCCTGAAGCCTTGGTCATGATTTTATTATGTAGAATTTGAAGAGAATCCAGAGGAATCCAACAGAAATTATTAAAAGGTTTGAGAAATCTGCTATGTGATGAAAGTCTAAAGGATTAGGTTTATTTAGCCTAGAGAAGTGAAGTCTGAATAGGGACTTAATTACAGTCTTCAAGTTCAGTGAAATCATAGACGCAGAGGCCATGAGTGGTTCTCAGGAGAATTGTCTTTTGACAGGCATTCTTGAATATGGTTGTTTTCTTGTTTTTCACTGTGTGTGAAAGGATATTATATGAGTGATGATGAGCAGCTATTCTTTCTTCACTGCAGGGGGACAGGCAAGAAAGAGCTTAAATCACCACAGTAGTGATTTAGGTAGAACTTCAAATATGCTTGCAGAGATTTCCTGTGGTAAAGCCCTTTTTGTTTTAGTTTTATTTTCAGTGGACAGATAATAATTGTATATATTTATGGATACAATATGATGTTTTGATACATGTTTACAATGTGGAATGATTAAATCTGTTAATGAACAAATCCATCCCCTAATATATTTGTCATTTTTTGTGGTGAAAACATTTAAAATCTATTCTTTTAGCAATTTTGAAAAATGCAATGCATTGTTATTTCTTACAGTCACCATCTCCAACTGATGACTAAGGCTTATTCCCTCTAACAGAAATTGTGTACCCTTTAATCAACATTTTTCTCATCCTTTTCCCCATCCATCCCCTTCCCCTGACCCCTGATAACCATTATTATATTTTGTGTGTAGACTGCCAGGTTTTGGTGGAATGGATTTTGAACTGAAGGAAAAAAAAAAGATACATTACTGTTTATTCCTGTTTAAAGGTAAACATTTTTTTTAAGGCTCTTTCTCTGTAAGCTCTGTAAAAGTATCAGCACACCTGTCAAAAGTAAGACTGGATGATAGGCATTTTAAAGTTGCAATCAGGAGCCCCATTCAGTTTGGTAGAAGTCCTTAGGGACTCTCTCAGATGTTTGTGGGCCATCATCGCCTAGGAGGACCCTGCCCTTTGAAAAAGACATTTAGGTGATGAGAGCTGCTGCTGCAACCACTGGTCGTCTGCTAAGGTTCTTGGTGTCTCTTGTTGGACTTTTTTTTGTCCCCACAAAGATCTTTTCTGATTGAATCACTCCAAATTGTAAGACTGTCTGTGTCTTTCTATTACCTCTTTTTATCTTGAAATGATATCCATTTCTTTAGCGCTTGGCCTCATTTGGATTTTAAGGCAGGGAGTGGTTTCTAATTAAAGTCACATAGTAAGGCATGAAATGCCCATAAAGAACTTCTATAGGAGCTTTCTTCCCACAGATATTTACAGAAATCCTACTAAGTGTCAGGCATTATTCTAGGTCCAGTGGTATAAAGCAAACAAAAATCTCTGCTGCCTTGGAGCTTGCATTCTAGTTTGTAGGTGGATAGAAAATTGTATATATATATGTGTGTGTTTGTGTATATATATAGTGAGAGAGAAAGACAGAGGATTAAATAGTGATAAGGGCAATCAGAAAACATGAAGCACAAAAGGGATTTATACAGGGTCAAAAGTTCAGTTTGCAATAGATTTGTCAGAAAGGCCTCACATATCTATGTATCACAGTTATTTCTGAGTTGCCTATTCTGGGCTTCTGCATCTCTTCTCCCTTCCTTGCCAGAAATAAGAAAGGGCAGCTTAGTATACACTACTTCTGCAAGGTTGCTGACCTCAGACACAAGTAGGGCCTGTGGGATTTAAATCATTTATTTTATTTTTTAAAAAGAAATCAATCATGCTTTAATATACACAGATTATATTTTAAAATTACCTCTGAAAGTATTTAAAACATTTCAACAAGTATACAGATATGACCAGAATTTACTAAGTATGTAAACAGTCTATTTACCTTCTCCTTCTATATTTAGAATATGTCTCCTAATTTTTTCTTATTCTACACATTATGTGTTGCACAGTGAGGGAGTTTTGCAAAGATAGTAGGCAGTGGAGTATGAAAGGATTCAACAGCCCCACTCCCAGAAAACTCACTTAATGCACATGATCCCTAATGGTGGATCAATAGCATGACCTTTGTATTTGAAGAGAAATTCTTAGAAAACAAAATTAAGAATGATGTGGACTTACTGCTGTGAGCATGGGAAGCAATTGAACTATATCCTTGTTTTCTTTGTGCAGTGGCAGACTGGGAAGAAGATACTAAGAGATAATATGTGGATTTGAAATTTGCAATAAGACTGTGAGTGATTTCAACAGAGTGAGATTCAATTCAAGGCTTTGCTTTTGTGGTGGGGGATATTAAGAGAGTTAATTTCACTAATAAGTTTTATGAATTTTATGTTCATTAATCAAATTCCAATTCAAATGGTCTTTAAATTTATATAAAACCTGGAGCTGTGTCAACCTCAAAATTTCCATGAGCTCACAGAAGGCTTAAGACACAACAACCAAGTATAAGAACAGTAGGTATACTGAGGCTGGAGAATCCCTTGAGCCCAGGAGGTGGAGTGGAGATTGCTCCACTGCACTACAGCCTGGGTGACAGAGCTAGATTCAATCTCAAAAAAAAAAAAAAAAAAAAAAAAAGAAACAAGAATAATAAGTATAAAGTTTCTTTCTGGAATTATGAAGTAGCTTGAATCTCTTTCCTAAAATTTTCAGAATTGGTCTTTTGATTTATGTATCCCTTTGAAGCTATGGAAAGAAATAACTTGAGATATTTGCTCATTATAATTTTAGCTCCAGGTTCAGTTCATCATGATTACCATTACTTTACAAATTAAGCACTAAATCCAACCCTAGCATTTAAGATTATTCAGAGTTTGCCACCAACTTGTCTTTCTAGGCTTTCTTTTATTAACAAATAACCTAAATGCACTCAAACAGGAATTTCTGTCATAGAATATGTTTTCCCTTTGACCACATCTTTATTCCTACTTATGGCTGCATATCTACAACTGAATGTGATCCTTGCTGTCTTTGAAACTCTCACAGCACATTGTTTAACACATATCTTAGTGCCTTGGAAACAACAGTGAGAACCACAACAAGCCAAAAAAATATGTAAGAAATCACCAGAGAATCTTCTTTTGACTCTTAGAAATGTAATGTGGACAATTTTTGATGTTTACCTATTTAAGGCATTTGATTATTGAGCTTATGGAAACCCAGAATCTCTTTAATTGGAATTCGGACAGGTTACATTTTCCCAGATATATTGGAGCAAGATTAAATGCTACAAACTTTATAGACCCCAGTATTTCTTTCCACTGGTCTGTCCATCACACAGGAGTGAATCCAGGGAATTTCTGTCTGTGAAACGCTTGAGGGCCATTTCAAAGACTGTCTGATTGGCTCTACATTTCTAGTTCTCTGTAACTAGACTTACTACTTATACATTTTTTTTTTTTTTTTTTTACAGAATAATCATTGATGCCCTCTATCTCTGGACTCAAATCAGAACACATGGCAGTTTTTAAGTTCATAATGACTTTGAACAAAACTAGCAAGCAGACTTAGCCATTTTCATACTCAATACCTTGGGAGAAATATTACCAATTTAAAGTACATTTTGTTTGTTTATTATTTTTTGTGGTGTGGAGTCTTGATTTTGTGGAACAAAAGACTGAAAGTTATATCAGTAGCCATGATATAAGTGCCGTCCTTTGCTCTCCATTCATGGTGACTTTACGAAGTGGTTATAGTGTTTAATACCACAGTCAAAATCAGGACCGGAAAATCTCTTCCTGATGGCTTAGTAAATACTTCTGAACAAGTAAAGCAGGAATATATATGTTTAGAGTTCCATTTTGTATCTTAATGGCTTAGCACACTTAAGGGAGCAGAAAATATGCTCCTGCTTATTTTTCTTTCCATGCAGAGAAAAGTAGGGTTGTTTCTTACATTGGTATCATTAATTTATTACCACAGATGGGACGGGGGTGGGCTTTAAAGAAAATTGTTTCTGATATCTAATTATTGTCCATAAGAATGGTTTCATAGCACTTTCTCTAAAATCAGTTGCAGAGATTCTCTAACATTTTATTGGTTCATAGTAACAACCCCATGGAGCAAGTCATTTCATTTATCTAGGAGGAATACATCTTGCAGCTAGTTTATCTCGAAACATTGCCTAATTTGAATTATACTAAGGATGTCTTATCAAATCTTTTCTTTTATAGCATAGTGATTAGGAATGTCTACCTTGAAAATTGTGTATCCCCAAATCATTCTGAGCAGGCGCCACATCTCTGGGACCTCAGTTACCGACTGACAGGTATGTTAAAGAGGATCATTACATTTTCTAAATCATGGCCTTCCTTTGCTTAGGAGTCAGGTAATCTTCACGTGCTGCTGTTACGTTTTCACGAAGTAATGCAAACCTGGTTGTTAGTCTGCTAATTCTCAAAGTTCAGTACGTCCTTAATTGACAGCAGAGAATATTTATATTTCTATTTTTTCTCAGAGGTCACAGTCTCAAACTCTGTGCCACTTTGTCCTTATCAAAACTCTATGATAATATTTGCATAGTATTTCTGAGGAATATGTAATCCACCCGTTCTGCTAGGGAGAAGACCTCTTTATTCAACCTAGATCATCAGTTTTGTGCCCTTGAGAATTGCTTTTACTGAGTGATAGTGTGGTGTTGTCATTGACAGATTAAGGGTCATTAATAAGCTATCTCAGTTAAGTCATTATTGTGTTCATCATCGTGGAATGGGTAAGAAAATGGTCCACATATCACACAATGTTTGTCTTATGAACAACCATAGGAGAAAGTTCTTAACTGTCCCAGTGTCAGGAAAAGCTGAACTTCTGAGCAACTGTTGCTGAGAATCTTCTAACTGTTCGTTTTGATGCCATGTCCATCTCTAACTTCTGTTAAACTTTTCGTGAACTATGTTGACTCCATCTTCTTCTCTTATTTTTTTTCTTTATGTGTGTCTTCTCAATAATTAGTCTTTTTAGTGTTATACTGTATGTGCTTCTGTAAGCTATCAAAAATCCTTTTGGAATGCTGTACGTAATGAATGAAAACAACATAACCGACATATGTAAGCTCTGATCGAACCTTCCTCCTTGGTTTTGTGTTATAGTGACTGGTTTTCATACATAACCTCCCTACCAGATATAAGGACTGTCAGAATGATTGTGTCTCTTATTCTTTATTGTGTAGTAGTATTAATTAAGCACAGTTCTTTGTGTTTAATAGTATCCCTGTGAATATTTTTGCATTACATAAATATGCATTTATTGAATCTAGATACTATTGGGTATACAAATATGAAGAAAGTGTGGTCCCTGGCCTCAGGAAATTGATTTACTCAGGAAATTGATTTACAGTTGGAGAGACACAAGAAAGACTGTGTTGAGAGGTATATGCTATGGAAGTCTTGAGGAGGGAGAAATGAATTCTGATTGGTACGGGTCTAGAGGATTTTACCAAGGGAAGAGTGCTTTGGGGAAGTCTATTCTTAGTATTGAAAATTGAATTGCATGAGCCTTTATGTAATTCTTGTATGATTCTGAATTGCTTTTTTTCTCCCTTAAGTTTCAAGGATTCCCCTTTAAGCTACTGTTCTGAAATTTTGAGAATACGCCCTTAATGAGGTCCTGATTTTATAGACTTCACTCCGCTCCAGTCCAAACTTGAAAACTTTAGTGTTGCCTCTTCCCTTCATTTTCTGATCATTTTAAAGGCTTGTCTCTGTTCAGGTCTTTCCCAAGGAAACATTGCTAATTATTTTGTAAATGATGATTTCTGATTATTTTTGTTTTTGTTTTCCTCACAGGGTATCCTGTTTAGATGATCATATGATTTTGAGGTTGTTCGTTAGGCTGTGACATTGTAGTAAAGACCCTCTGTAATTTGCATCCTCATGGCCTTCCCAGCCTTGTGTTCCTTCATTTCCTCCTCATATACCACACTGTTTCATGTCACAGGGTAAGCTGTATCCTCTCTTTGCAAGGCCTTTGTTACGTGATGCTGTCTGTGCAAATTCCATTCCATCCTCCATAATCCTCTCATTCATCTGAGAAGCGCTTCCTTACCCCTCAGCACAGTCACTCCACCCTGTGGCTCAGGGCTCTAGACAAACAGCCTCATCAGTCCTTGTTTCACTGATGGCAGATATTAATTTGCATTTCTCCCTTTTCATTAGATTTGAGTTCCTAGGTGGCCAGGACTGCATTTTGTTCTACTTTCTTCAATATCTTGTAGAGTGAGTGTGTTTTTCTGTATTTGCAACTTTCTGTCCAACCATAAAGATGTATAGTTTTATAGTATACCAAAACCCCTTGAACTTTGGTCGCTCACAGAGTAAGTACATTGTCATGGCTGAGCTAGAGATTTCACTCTGGATTTCTTTCCTCCATAGCAATACCTCATTCAGTTTCTTCTTGCTCTCAGTGGCTGCGACCTTTCTTTTTTTATGAAATTTTTAAAGCCCTGGGCTTACAGTCATTCTCAACTCTACTGATTGTTCTTTCCTCTCCACTCTTGCTGCCCTTAAGCAAAGTTACTGTCAGCACTACAGTTTTCCCAAGCGTTTCTCCTCAAACTCTTCTACTTCCAAGAATCATGAATTTCCCTTCAAACTTTCTTTTCATGAACTATATGCTTTTTTTATGGGGGGCGGGGAGGGTAGTTTCTCAGTCCTACTCCCTCTGTCCAAACTCTGGCTTCATTTGTTCAACTGCCAAATGAGTGGTTGTAGTAATGAAGAAGAGGATGTTAAGACTTCTTTCACTGACATTAAAGGCTGTGAAAACACAATTCAGTTATAATTTTTTTCAGTTATATTGAATAGTCAGCAAGCCGAACTGAATTCACAAAACAAAGGAAGAATTCTTCAGATTATGGGCAAAATATCTCTAGAAGTTTTATACCATTAGTCAGTGAAAAAGTAACTTTTATTAGATGGCTGCAGTGTTCCCAGCATTATGCCTGTAACTGTGGCAGAGCCATAAGAAGTACAGGGTATTTTACCTGTCTTGAAAAACTTGTGTTACAGACTGAGGAAAAAATGGTAATATACATGAGTACTGTGAGATAGAATATGATATGAAATGCAAACCTGATCATGCCCCTTATCTTTTGCAACTTTAATGATGATGTCCTGTTATCCAAAGTAATTCCCAGCCTCTTAGGAGCATTGTTCTTGGCCATTAACAATATGGCCCCAGCCTCCTTTTCCAGCTCTTCCTCCTCCACTGACATTCTCCAACAACATGCCCTATATGCTAGCCACTCCGAACTGCGCGTCATTTTAGAATCTATCATTCACTTCAACACCTCTCTGCTTTGGCAAGCTGTTTCTAGGTTTTTCGTTTTCTTTCTCCCTGTGTTTGCCACATAAATTCATATTCATCTTTCAAGACCTGCCTAAATGTGACTTCCTGTGTTCTGCAGTTTTCTTCTTTCTTGTATTTTCCTAGGTAGAATTAATGTTACCTCTATATGCTCTTTTAGCTCCTTGCTAGCTCACATTCTTGCATTTACCACAATTTTCTGTAATTGTATTTTTCTGATTTCCCTTTTAATTTCTTCTTTGACCCATTGGTTACTTAGGAGTGGGTTAATTTCTGCCTATTTATGATTTTTCCAAATTTTCCTGTTATTGATGTTTAGTTTTATTCTATTTTGATGAGAGAGCATATATTGTATTATTTCTACCATTTTAGTTCATTGACTTTTTTTTATGGCCTAGTATATGGTCTCTCCTGGAAAATGTTCCACATGTGCTTGAAAATAAAGTATATTCAGTTGTTGTGGTTGGAGTATTCTATCGATGTCTATTAGATTAGCTGTTTATAGTATTGTTCAAGTCTCCTATTCCCTTGCTGATCTTCTGTTGTTCTATGCAATATTGAAAGTGAGTTGTTGGCCAGGCCATGGTGTCTCATGCTTGTAATCTGAGCACTTTGGGAGGCTGAGTGGGGTGGATCACTTTAGCCCAGGAACTTGAAACCAGCTTGGCCAACAAGGCGAAACCCAGTCTGTATAAAAAACACAAAAATTAGCCTGGCACTGTGGCTTATGCCTGTAGTCGCAGCTATGTGGGAGGTTGAGGTGGTAAGATTCCCTGAGCCTGGGAGTTTGAGGCTGCAGTGAGCTGAGATCACTGCTCTCTAGCCTGGGTGAAAGAGAGAGAGAGATCCTGTCTCAAAAAAAAAAAAAAAAAAAAGAAAGAAAGAAAGAAAGAAAGAAAGAAAAAAGACAAAGACTTATGACATTTCCAGCTAGTATTGTTGAATCATCTGTTTCTCCCTTCATTTCTGTCAGTTTTTGTTTCAGAGATTTCAGTGTATCATTATTGGCTGCATATATGTTTACCATTTCTATAACTTCCTGATTGATTGCCCCTTTTATCATTATAAAATGGCACTCTTTATTTCTGAACTGGGAGTAGGGAGTAAGGGAGCAGTCTGGGTTCAAATACCATAGACTCTTGCCTTTCTTACTGAATTTCCATTTTTTTTAAAGAACAAATAATTCTTCATTTGCTCTTTGCTCTGAAGATCATTTGCCTTATTATTATTATTATTATTTTTACCAGTTTCACTGGAGACCAGAGCAGTGAAGATCCTCATATTGACATGCCAAAAGTTGATCTGTCATGCTTCTTTCTATAATTTTTTTGTATGTGTGTGTGCTTCTTTTTTGTCATAGCCAATTAGTCCTATAAACTTTATGAGGCTATGTTTTATTCATGTGTATTTATCCACTAACTAGCACAATGCTTGAAATATTAAAGGTCAGCAATTCTCAATTATTTTCTTTTTTGGACACAGTTTTGAATCTGTCATGAAAAGACGTACAGTAAAATTTTTCATGGTAGTTTGAATGCATTTTAAAAAACAAAATAATATTAAATAACTTAGCAACAGTCGTGAAATACTTATTGCTATAGCTTAACAACATTTCATGGTTTCTATGAAAACAACCATAGTTGCCCTACCGTTCCTGTGGTCTCTTTCCAATACCCTGTCACTTTTAGAGAAGAGCTGTTTACTGCTCTGACTGATCTGTCTCTTAACTGTATGAAATCAAATTTATTTGTTTTGGTCCCACTTGATGTCATTTCCTTTCCTTGACTTATAGCAGACTACCCCCATTTATATAATACTGATCTGCAGTATGTTTGTACACTTCTCTGATAAACATGAATATAATATGTTTGCTTATTTTTGACAAAAATATCTGGTTATTTTTTGGGTCAGCTTGGGTGGTGGCACCTCTGTGAAGTTTACTATGCCTCTCAAGTGTTTCTGTTGGGTACTTAGTGCTTGATCACTGTTGGATAAAATAAAGCTTAAATTATGAAGTATAGACTTCAAATGCTTTGGAAGTAGTCCATGTAATGTAAGCTGTGACGTTTGTGACAAGTTTCTTGACTTGCTACATTTTTCAGTCTCTATATCCTATGTATTTAAGAGGTTACTAAATTTTATTGCCTTTATCTTCTACAAGTTTCTACATTTCATTGTTTTCTTTGTCGTTCCCACTCATTCAGTTCTCAGCCAAGCCTTTAAACACTTATTACTAAGTTTTTAGTAAGAGCTGCCTAATTTGTCTGTTTCTTTAGTCTGTGCTTTGCGAAGTCATCCTGTACTTTACTACCTAGACTGAGTAGTTTCTCAGAATACCAATTCATCGTGACATATCCTTTTTTGCTTCCTACTGATGTTTTCTAAATGTTTGATGTATACCAGCTGCTGTTTTAGATATAGTGGTTCAGCGGTGAACAAGCCGGACAAGGTTCCTGCCTCCTTGGGCTTTCTGTTCTGTGTTGTGATAGGTAGTAAGCATGTACATAAAGGAGATTTTCACACTGTGATAAGGGCTCTGGTAGTAATAAATACAGTGATGGGATAATTTAAGAGAGCACCGTAGGTAGGTGATGAATGAAGACCATCCTGAGGAGATGTCATGTGAGCTGAGACCTGAAGGATGTGGATGCACATGCAGGAACTGGGAAAAGAAGACTTCATGCAGAGGGAACACCAGATGTCAAGTCCCAGGAATAGGGAAGAGCTTGGCATGCTTGTAAAACAGAAAGGAGGCCATGACAGCTAAAGCATAACCAAGGATGAGAATAATGAGATGATGTCGAATGAAAGCCAGATCATTTAGGGCCTTTCTAGAGTATGGCAAGGATTTAATACATGTGATAAACTATGTGATAGCAAGTCGGAGAAATCTTGTGCCTGAGTTTCCTCATCTGTAAAACTGAGACGATATTTGGAAAAAGGGTTTTTGTAATTAGGATCTCAAGATTGCATCCTTTAAGTAGTAGAAGTAGCTCTTCATCTGCTGCCTCAGTCTTCACGTCGCCTTCTCTTACGTCATTCTGTTTATTTCTTCTTCTCTTCAATGGACTTGTCTTTGGATTAGGGCCCATCTTAATTCATAATACTCTCAACATCCTAAGTTAATTATAAAACCCGCTTTTCCAAATAAGGTCATATTTACAGTTTCTGAAAGTTGGCACATCGGCATATTATTTTGGAAGTTCACCATGCAACCCGTTTCAGTGAACTTTCTGTATCTGGCTAAGACTACATTAGTTCTAACTTTGCTTTTATTCTGCTGTTTTATACGTTTTACCCAATTTTGAAAGTCTGGCATAAACCTTATCACTTTGATAAAATAGCCTCTGCTGTATAAGATTTTTTATCGGGAGATAACAATTAAAATCAAATATAATATTTTTGAATGTCTGTGATTATCAAAACTGCACAGAGGACTTAGTAGATTGCTTAGCTTCATTGCTTTTATGGATTATTCAGGTAGTTAAAATTCTTTTCATCATGTTTCATTTCTTAAAGATTAGGAAAAATATTTCATTCCCGTAGAAATTTGTTTTGATGACTTAGATACCATTAAAATGAATATTTCTAATTTGGTTAAGATGAACAAGATATCTTAAAAGTTGGATTAGAGGTAGAATTTTAAATCTGATTTCTGTGTACAAATTAGTTATAGATTTCAAGGAAATAGTTTTGATCACAAAACACTAGATCACTTGTGTATGTGGGGAAGGTAGCATAAGAACAATGCATATGAGCTAGAAGATGATAAAACATGTTATTAATGAAAGACCATACTTTATTAGATTTTCCTTTCTCAGCTTCAGGGCTTAAAGATTAAAAAGTCTTCAGTTGGAGTGTTAATACAAATATGTATAAATCTTGCCTTATTTCTGAGCTTCACACCTGAGGTGTACCACTGATGTGTCTGTGTATTTGTCTAGAGAGAAACTGGAATGATGAAGCATCGACAATGGCTATCTTTAAATGGTGACATTTATTTTTAAAACTATCTGATCCAATTGAGCTTTTTTGGCAATAAAAGTGAGTCATTTTACAAAAACAATTGTGTGGAGTGAGGAAGAGATGAAGAGTTTGAGAGTGACGGGAGCCCCCAGGCTAGTTACCTCCAGCCGCACATACAAGCCATGTTTACTCATGTCTCATATAAAAAGTATAGTTTTATCTATATAACATAGGGCAAAAAATGTTGAGAAGCACTGTATAATGTATATGTTAAAACTTTTCAAAGAAATTATTTATTTGTATATTTCTTACATCCATGTGTTGTGTAATGGTGAAGTCTGGGCTTTTAGTGTACCCATCATCTGTTGAATATATTACACAACTGGTAGCTTTTCAGCCCTCACCCCTTTCCCAGGCTCTCACCTTTCATAGTCTTCAGTGTCTTTTATTCCACAATCCAAATGTACTCATTGTTTAGCTTCCACTTATAAGTGAGAACATTTCGTATTTGACTTTCTCAGTTGTTTCACTAAGGATAATGGCCTTCAGTTCCATCAGTATCTCTACAAAAGAAATAATTTATTTTAATGGCTGAGTAGCATAATCTAATGTTATATATACCACATTTTCTTTATCCAATCTCCTGTCGATGGGCATTTAGGTTGACTCCATTTATTTGCTATTATGAATAGTGCTGCAATAAACATACAATTTGCAGTTGCCATTTTTATATAATTATTTCTTTACCTTTGTGTAGATGCCCAGTAGTGGGATTGCTCAATGGAATAGTAGTTTTATTTTTAGTAACTGCTGTACTGTTTTTCTTAAAGGTTGTACTGAAATTCCCACTAATAGTATGTAAGCATTTTCTTTTCCTCTGCATCTTTGCTTTGTAAACATCTGTTATTTTTAGACTTTTTTTTTTTTTTTTAAATGAGACAGGGTCTCTCTGTCTCAGGCTGGAGTGCAGTGGAATGATCACAGCTCACTGTAACCTCTGTCTCCTGGGTTCAAGCAATTCTTGTGACTCAGCCACCTGAATAGCTGGGATTACAGTATTGTGTTAGACTTTTTAATAGCCATTCTGACTGGTGTAAGATGGTATCTCATTATGGGTTTATTTTGCATTTCTCTGATGATTAGTGATGTTGAGCATTTTTTTCCTGTTTGTTGGCTGGTTGTATGTCTTTTGGAAAATGTTCATTCCTTTGCTCACTTTTTAATGGGGTTATTTATTTATTTTTCTTTTAGAGTTGAGTTTCTTGTAGATTCTAGATGTTAGCCATTTATTGAATGCATAGTTTGCAAATATTTTTTCCCATTCTATAGACTATCTGTTTACTCTGTTTGTTGCTCCTTTTGTTGTGCAGAAGCTTCTTAGTTTAATTAAGTCCCATTTGTCTATTTTTCTTTTTGTTGCTTTTGCTTTTGTGGACTTGGTCATAAGGTGTTTGCTTAGGCCAGTGTCTAGAAGAGTTTTCCTCAAGTTTTCTTCTAGGATTTTCACAGTGTAAGGTCTTACATTTAGATGTGTAATCCACCTTAAGTTAATTTCTGTAGATGGTAAAAAGAGGTATGGGTCCAGTCATTTTTCTGCATATAGTTGTCCAGTTTTTTCAGCACCATTTATTAAATAAGGTGGCATTTCCCCAGTGTATATTTTTGTTGACTTTGTTGAAGATCAGCTGGTTGTAGGTATGTTCCTTAATTACTGGTTACCCTATTGTGTTCCATTCATCTAGGTATCTATTTTAATACCAGTCCCATACTCTGTTGCTTGCTATAGCCTTTTAATATAATTTGAAGTCAGGTAATGTGATGCCTCCAACTTCTTTTTCCCCCTTAGGATCGCTTCGGCTATTCAGGCTCTTTCTTTTGGTTCCATATGAGTATTAGGATTTTTTTTTTCTAATTCTGTAAAAAATGACATTGGGAAAAGCCCAGAATCAGATAGGATCACAGCTGAATTCTACCACAAAGACAAAGAAGAATTAATACCAATCCTTTTGAAACTATTCTGTAACATTGAGGAGGAGGGAATTATTCCTAATTTACTCTATGAAGCCTAAGGAGACAACAATAAGAGAACTACAGACTAAAATCTCTGATGACCATAGACACAAACTCCTCAACCAAATACTAGCAAATAGAACCCAACAGCACATCAAAGGGGTAATACACCATGATTATGTGGGATTTATCTCAAGGATGCAAGGATGCTTCAACATATGTAAATCAATAAACCCGATACATCACATATACAGAATTGATGACAAAAACAATATGATCATCTCAATAGATACAAAAATTTTCTTCAGTAAAATTCAGCATTCCTTCATGATAAAAAAAAATCCTTAAAAAACTATGGCTTAGAAGGACATATCTCAACATAGTAAAGAAAATGTACAACAAACCCACAGCCAACATCATACTTAATCGAGAAAAGTTTGGAGTATTCCCTCTAATAACTAGGACAGGACAAGGATACCCATTTTGGCCACTCCTATGCAACATATTACTGGAAGTCCTGGTCAGAATGATTAAGAAAGAGAAAGAAATAAGAGACATTTAAATTGGAAATGAGGAAGTCAAATGATCCCTATTTACTGATGATATGATCTTATACCTAGAAAACCTTAATGACTCCACTGAAGAACTGTTAGATTTGACCGACGAATTCAGTGAAGTTTCAGGATACAAAATTAATGTATAGCAATGAATAGGATTTCTTTATACCAATAACAGTCCAACTGAGAATTAAGTCAAGAAGGCAATCTCATTTACAATAGCTATTAAAAATACCTAGGAATATATTTAACCAAGGAGGTGAAAGATCTCGATAAGAACTACAAAACACTGATGAAAGAAATTATAGATAATACAAACAAATGGAAAAACATTTCATACTCACAGATTGGAAAAATCAGTATTGTTTTTTGCATTGAATCTACAGATTCAATGCAATTCCTATAAAATTATATGTTAAAACTTAATTGTGTTACCGTGTAAATAATTTATACACACCCCCTCCCCATACTGAATAAGTTGTATCTGATTTGTTAAAAGTGTATATTTTATTATTACATTTTCAGTATGATTACTGTGTTTCCTTCACCAATCTTCCACAACTATTTTTTGGAGTATGAATTACTTACAGGAAGCACCCCAAATATAAAAATGCTATTGGGGGGAACAATAATTCTGGCTCAAAATCATTAGGAATTCACTTTAGAACATAAACGTTCTTTTTAACAAGCTAATTCTCCTCGGAAATATTTGAGTTTGTTGGTAGAACTGTTTATGTGAGAGTGCTTTACTGTTACTGGTAGAGAAGCATTTGGGCCAAGTCTCTATCTAATGAGTGTCCCCCCACCTGCTATTAGTGGCCAATGTTGTCTTACTGACTTGCAGGCACTGACCTGTATTCCTTATCTCTGTGAGCAGATCCTCTGGGAGCTTCCCTGGAATTCCTATGAATATGCACAGTGCAATTGCATTTTTCCCAACATGAAAGAATTCAAATAGTCTGGAAACTTGTCAACTTTAATTCTGACACATCTCAAGATGAGAATGTCAGTGTAAATGAAGAGGCAGAGTTGCGCCTTGGTGCTACTGTGTTGGGATCAGAGACTGGAAGATGTCAAGTAGACAGAGCTGTAAATGATCAAGCGTGAGTGCTTTATATACTGATGGGGAATGCTGGTATCTTAATGTCTGCACTCTTAATTCTCTAAACCATTATAGTATTACTCTTTCTGTTGGGAATAACAAGAAAAACTATTCTATCTGTGTTGCCTGCTTCTGGGACATGTGCCTGTTTGCTTAAATACTGGTCTTTGAATTTAGGATTGCGAAACAGTTGTTCAGAAAACAACCACAGCAGTATGCTTCAGAAAACCCTTCTCTCTTTTGAGATGTAACTGGACTGGTGATTCGTGTCTGTTTGTTAATTGCAATAAAGCTGCTATTGTAATTTAGTATGCTTGTTAAGAACAGTCCAACAGTTCTCTGAGGGACAATAGATAACCTGCTATGTGTCTTGCTTAGGGAACTGGTAATTATTTTACTGTAAATGAATCTAACAATAGCCTATCAGAAAACCACAAGAGAGACAGGGTTTGAGGGAGGAATATTAAAATTGAGGCTCTTCTTTATTGACTACATTCATCAGCCCAAATTACTGGCAATAAGATTTTTAGAATGGTTCAAGTAAAGTAAAATAATTAAGATTCTCTTCAGTTACTGTAAAAAAATTCTTAATATGAGTGCATCGTATTTAAGACTCATTTTAACCTTCCTTTTAATGGAAGTTTTACTGTTTCTTATTATGTAATGATGACTTTTCATTTTGAAAAGGTGATCCTACCAGATGAGAGACTTCTAAATTTTTCCTGTAGGAATTGCTTGATTATTATCACTAATTACGTTTTAGAACTACCTACTATATTTTATTTTGATTTACATTGATTTTTTTCCCCCTGGGTAAAACAGGTGTAATTAAAACCCAGATGGAAGTAATAATTTTGGGTGTCAATGGCAGAGTAAATAAAGGATAGGTTACGGAAGCACATTTTCTCCCCATCAAAGACTCGAAATTTTATGTTGACTGAGGAGACTGTAGGCAAGTTATTAGTTTCCAAAAATTTTAAGAAATATAAGAACTTCTTAAGATTTTATAAAAAACTCAATTTTTTTTATTAAGAACTTCTTAAATTTTTAAAGAAGTTCTTAATAAAAAATGGAGTTTGTTATAAATCAAACTGTTGACTTTGGTATTTGCGTCCTGTCGGTATTAAGATCAAACCTACTTTTATTTATATCCTTTTCATTCCTTCCCTTTATGCCACTGTGCTCTAGCCTAACATGTTTATTAATTCCAGGAATATTCCATGCCATATTTGTGGTTTTGGCTGTGATTTTCCCTGAGCCTTGAATGTTCCTAACCCTAACCTGTATATCCAGAACTTAAGACCCCTTCAGATCCTGCTTCCTCGGCAAGCGTTTATTCATCAGGTGGAGTGAATGTCCCCTATCTCTGAATCCCACAATATTGCCCCTGCACCTCCCTGCATCATCAAAGCAGAAGTTCGTATGCTATGTTCATGGTGACACCCATACCCATAGAAAGATAACTGTTGTTCTGTCCCCTGCTACTTCCTTCATTTTAGTTTATTATTATATATTATTTCTAGTTTTCCATATTTTTCCTATTAGTCTATGAGCTCAAGTTAACCTCCTTATGTCAAATAAGGCTACCAATGATACCTGTCTTTCATAAGCAGGTCAACATTGCCACTGCATTGAGGTGTTTTCTTTTTCTTTTTCTTTTTTTTCTTTTTTTTTTTTTTTGTGAGGGGACGGAGACAGAGTCCTGTTCTATTGCCCAGGATGGAGTGCAATGTCATGACTTCAGCTTACTGCAACCTCAGCCTCCCAAGTAGCTGGGATTACAGGTACCAGCCACCACACCCAGCAAATTTTTGTATTTTAATAGAGATGGGGTTTCACAATGTTGGCCAGGTTGGTCTTGAACTCCTGAACTCAAGTGCTCTGCCTGCCTCACCCTCCCAAAGTGCTGGGATTACAAGCGTGAGCCACTGCCCTGTGATGCTGAGCTGTTTTTAATTGCACTTCAAGGCCCCTGATGTTTTGTGATTCTGGACTTTGATCAAGATTGTTTATTCTGTTTGTAATGTTCTTTATAATCTATCAAGACTCCGTTTTAACCTCCTCCAAAATCTAGATCAGTTAGCTAATTTCTGTACTCTTGCTACATACTTCTGTGTTGTAATCTGAGGTAACCTTTTTATAGGGCAATAACCATTTCTTATTTTTTATTGTCTCAATATCTAGCATTATAATTGGCACACAGTAGGTTCCCCATAAGCATTTGAACAAATGGATGTGAGAACAGAGACTAAGAATATCCCAAAGGCCATATGAAAATGAGGAGTCAGAATCTTGGAGCAAAATCAAGAGATGAGTTTTAGGACAAAGATTCTCTTGATAGCTTCCAATTTAAGATATGAGTATTAAGGGATAGCAGTATAACAGTTATTGAAGACCTATATTGATTCTACAGAAGTGTCCATTTGGGGTGTGACATATTCTCAGTGGTGAGTAAGACTACCTTCCACGATTCAGATAGGTAGTTATTTTTAGGAATGGTCTCAGAGGAATAATTCAGGTTTCATCTTTATTTAGTTGGGATTCAAAGGTCCACTGAATTTTGAGACAGGATAACACTTTGGAATAAGGCTGCAGTACAGTCTTGAGAGGTTCATAGAGAGCTGTAGTATAAGGGAAATGGTCATAGGGTAAACCTTTATAGAAGCTTGGCTACTGCAGAGCTGGGCTAGAATGGTTAAGCCAGGCTAAAAGGATTACTGGGTAAATGGGAAGCTTACTTTGAAGTCTCTGTCTTTCTACCAATGGCCAGTTTTGGTCCTAGAGTCTGAGGTATGCAGGCCCAAAGAGAAGGGCTAGGTGAGCCCACCTGAAAAGGTTGGAGATGTCCTGTGGGAATAAGCCTACACTGGACATTTCTGTGTACTTGGTCAGCCCTTTTCTAATTTTATTCATTCCTCATCTCTATTAACACATCAGAATTTCTATACTAGTCTATGTGTCAGCCAGTCAATGCTTAGTGTAGGAAACTTACTATGTGTGAAGGACTGTACAGGCCTTGAGATGAAAATGTTGAACAAGACATAATGGTTCCAGTGGAGCTTAGCTGGTGAGGTAAATAGATGTACTATGACCAAGTAATTTTCGTTGTGTTTAATCATACTAAAGTAGCAGTGTACAGTGCCTTTGGAGAATATAGTAGAGATTTATTTACTCTGGGAATCAAGAAAGGTTTGTATTAGACATGCCATTTAAGCTGAGATCCAAGAAATGAGGAGTTTGCTAAAAAAGCAAGATGGAGACTATTTAGAGATATTAGCATAAGCAAAAGCCCTCAGGTAGGATCAAATGAGATGTGGTTGAAGGCCAGCATAGTTAGGTAGGAGAGTTTTACACAAGATAATCCTGAAAAGATACAGTAAGGGCTTTATCTTGGAGGTTATGGGAAGCTACAGAAAGGATTTTAGACTTTGTCTAAAAGATACCGGAAGTCATTGGAGAAGTTTAACATCATCATGTTTATGTTTTATAACAATTGTTCTGTCTGCACTGTGGAAAACAGATTGGGTGGGGCAAAAGGAGAAATGGAATGTTTATATTTGTCTGATTAGGAGGCTACTGCTGTGGTCCAAGCATGAGATGACTCTGGTCTAGATGAGTGTGGTAGTGGAGATGAAGTGGACAGATTGGAAACCTGTATGGGAATAGAATAGACAACATTTTGGCCAATTGATTAGATGTGGCCAGAGAGAGAAAGTAGTTAAGAATGACTTCTAAGCTTGAACAACTTGAGCAACTTGCTTTGTGGTGGTGTCATTTTTTTTTTTTTTTTTTTTTCTGAGATAGCTTTTAGGTAATGTAGGTCATTTGTACTCAGGCATTCTCCAAGATACCCAAATGGTCAGTTGGATAGATAAGCCTGATCCTGAGAGGTAGATTTGGAGTCATGGCAGACATTTGTGTGGATGCAGTTACCGGGGCCAGTGACTGTCATAATGTGGTCCCCAGAACAGCAACATCAGCGTCACTTGGATGTTTGAAATTTCTTAGGCCCCAACCTAGACCTACTCTATCTATATCAGAAACTCTGAGTGTAAGGCCCAACAATCTGTGTTAATAAGCCTTCCTTATGGTTCTGATGTACACTGGAGCTTGAGAACCACTGGCTAAATGTAGCATGAGGGCATGAGTATAATTTGCATTTTTTACTCCAAAAGCAGTGTTTGCGTTGAATTTTATGTCATTCAGCTTTTGGCCATTCTTCAATTGGGCATGTGTAATAAGTCCATTCTCACACTACTATGAAGGACTGCCCAAGACTGGGCAATTTATAAAGGAAAGAGGTTAAAGAGGTTCAGAATGGCTGAGGAGGACTCAGGAAACTTACAATCATGGCAGAAAGGAAAGCAAACATACCCTTCCTCATATGGTGGCAGGAAGGAGAAGTGCCACACAAAAGGAGGAAATGCCCCTTATAAAACCATTAGATCTCATGAGAACTCACTCACTATCATGAGAACAGCATAAGAGTAACTGTCCCCATGATTAAATTACCTCCCACTGGGTCCCTCCCATGACATGTGGTGATTATGGGAATTACAATTCAAGATGAGATTTGGGTGGGGACACAGCCAAACCATATCAGCATGTTAATGGAGTATATAATAGTCTTAGCAGGAGTGACATGGTCCTGAGATTGTACTTTACATTAAGATTTTGAAAAATTGTTCATGTAAGATATGTGCTCATTTTAGAGATGCCATGTTAGTAAGCATAAACAAAATCCAATTGTTACATATTCCTGGAGGACTAAAGAAAAAATTCTATGTGTATGACAATTAAAAACAAATAAATACTTGTGTTTTCATTAGATGGGGGCCTTTTCAGTTCAAACGTACTGTTCCTAAATTATTGTAATATAGGTGTCGTGTAGAAATTACTTCGATTAAACTCTTTAGCTTGGAAATACTTTCTAAAGGGTAGGATGCTATTTGGTAAGCCTTTTAAAGTTGGTTTTGACAGCTAATTTGCTCACATAATAGCATAAAGTTTCTTCTCTTCTGCAACATATTTTTAAAGAGATTTTTTTTTCTTTGTAATGAATTCTGATAAATATGTGAGATAATTGATGGACCACATCTACATAAAAAAGAATTCAAGTCACTCAATAAAATACTCATGACAAATAGAATCTATTTAGACTCTTCGGCCCTAGGATTGCATTCTGTCACTGTGCTCACGAATAATACTGAAAATTTTTAAAAAATGAAAAGCAGATTAGTAGCAGAGGTTTCTTTAAGGCACTACTGAAGTTTCTCATAATGGGAGACAGGTAATGATAACTTTCAAGTAATGGAATCTATGCTATAGTACATTCACTTGACACATTTTCCTTGAATGAAATAGTTTTGTATTTTTTTAAATAAAAGGCAAGCCAGCTTTCTCCTGCCCTCATTTAATTAGGGCAGCTACATTGCAGGCACTAGGAAAAGCAAATGGGTGATTTTCAAATCAGTGGGGAAGATACACATACACATACACACACACACACACACACAAGCATGCATGCATACACACACAAAGATGGTACAATAGGAATAGGGTTTGTATAGGTTAATATACAGACATGCAATAGCAAAGAATGATGCCTGACTGAATCTTGAAAGACAAGACGAGTTAGCCAATACCGAGAGAGGTATTCTGAAGTCAGAACATGGTAAGTGCTTCCCCTTAGAGCAGGTATAGGTGACCAAAAATGTTGCAACTCCAGGAAAAAGACATCTGAGTGGATATTGATTATATACTTTAGGAGAGCATTTTTGTGTGGTGAGTTTGTATTAGATAGGTCATCTTTTAGATAGGTTACTGGGGCTTCAAAGGATTTAAACACATAATTCCATATTTTGGTAACAGAATTTCATAATTTGTTATATCTTCTTTCATGATGTGAACATTGGTTATTGCTTTTTAAAAAACACTTTAATACATATTATTAAAATTTGCATTTGACATCATATACACACAGAAGAAAATACTGTATTCATAGTATGTTTAATAATATTTTTCAGTGAATATGTCTATTTTTAAGTTATAAAATGAAATAAGTGGCACTGTTTCTGAAGAGAGAGACCATAGTATATAGCAAACACATATAATTTTTGTACTTGCCACTTTATAATTATTTGCATGCTTGCATGTTTTTCAAGACAATATATACTTGATTTGACTTAAAAATTCTACCATTTGTTCAATCTTTCCGTATAAATAATGTCTTTCTATATGAATTGCATTTCTTAATACTTATTTGTATAATGTCTTAGCATGATGAGACAATATAATAATGTGATAACCTGAAAAAGAATGGTATTTGTTGGGACAAGGAAGTGAGTCAGATCAAAGTGTTTCTTAAATGGGCAGATGCTGCTTTTGATAAAAAATTTTACATTGAAGCCTCCTATGTCCATTAACTCTGCCCTGCCAGTTGCCCTGTTAACTAATGACTGAGTGTGGATCTCACACACTGGCAGCTGTAGGCAGAAGTAGCCTAGGCAGAGCCTGAGGCCCTCTCTCCCTGTATGAGCCTTACTTCTGTGCCCTATGCAGTAATTGGACCTTGCCCCACCTACTTTAGAAGTAATAAAAAAATGGACAATATTTGCAGATGCCTCCAATTTACTAAGGACCAGAAAAGATAATAGTTTGTTTAGAAATCTGAAGTTTGGCCAGGCACAGTGGCTCCTACCTATAATCCCAGGTATTGGAAGGCTGAGACAGGAGGATTGCTTGAGCCCAGGGGTTTTAGACCAGCCTGGGCAATAGAGTGAGGTCCTGTTTCTATGTAAAATAGGAAAACTCAAATTAGCCAGGGATGGTGGTGCTTGCCTGTGGTCCCAGCTACTGGAGAGGTTGATGAGAGAAGGATCATTTGAGTATAGGAGTTTGAGACTTTAGTGAGTCATGTCGTGCCACTGCATTCCAGTCTGGGCAAACAGAGCAACACTCGGTCTCAAAGAGAAAAAAAGGAAATATGAAGTGTTTAACTCATATCTCTATGCTGGGAATGCAGTTTTCACTTCTGGCTCTTTTTTAAAAAATCAGATAAACAACAAAAACAAAATTTTTGAAACCAGCAAGCTTACTTGGCATTGTTTCCTATTGCTACCACCACATAGCTGAAACCTGTTACTGGAATCCTACCTGCAGCAGAACCATGAGCTAGATGAAGTTTTCTATCTCTGCTATCCAAACATCTAATGCTCTTGAGTTCCTTGTACCCTGTGGAGTTTCATACAATGCTATTGATTAGTTGCATTCTAATGTCATACTCCTTTTAGAGATACTAGCTTTTTAAAAGAGAATGTCTGGCGGGGCGGGGAGGGGGGAATAATATATAACACATAGAGATAAATCTCTAATGGTAGAATTTAAAACATCATGGTGGTGGAGTGTTGATGAGTGAGAAAATTGGGGACAGAGACTTTTGTCTAATTCTAAAATAAATGTTTCAGTCACTGCTTCCTCTCTTCTCTTTGTAAACTGGGGTTATTATTCATTATTATTACCATTTAAAAAATCTATTGAATTACCATGCCTAAATAGATAATATACAGGCATGAATGGGCTAGAATTTACCACTACTACTTTGAAAAAGATACCCTGTAATGATACAGAGAATGAACTGAGACTATTTTTGTACAATGAACTCATAGAAAAAATGATCATTGGTTCACATTGCAATTTGTGGTCTACCCTGGAATCATATTTTAACTAACTCAGCAAACACCTTTGTGGATGATAAGTAGTATTATCCCTGGAGAATAGTATATAGAAAAAAGTTACTATAATCTGAAATCTTGAAAAAGAAAAACTGTTACCCATATTGAGTCTATTAAAGATTGGATCAAAAGATAGTTCAAGATTAAGAATGTCCTGCTAAGAAGATGTCCAGTAAATCAGTGAGAGAATTAAGAGAACATCTGAGCTTCTGGCCTCTTAGAGAATGGAGTTGCTATTTCCTTTGAGGCCATGTTTATGATCATAGTAAGTGACCTGGGGAGACCAGTGCTCCTAGCAATGAAACAGATGGCATGATGTCCCATCACCCAGCAGCTCGTGAGCTAGAATGCTGACCAACTGGGAGAGAAATGTTAAATAATAACAAATTAGGGCATGTTTAAATAATGACATTGAATAAATCTTAGTAATTTTATATTTTCAAAAGACTTTACAATTTTATTGCCCATTCAGATTGTCTGAAATTCCCCTAATTCACTATGCTCTTCTTAATGCCTGAAGAAAGATCTGTTTGAGATGATACATATTCTGATGATGAATTTGTATTAAGAAGAAAGAAAGATGATCAGCCTCACAACTTGGTAAGGTCCTATAAAAATTTGTTAAAATACAGCATGTTAGCACTAGAGGGAGTTTTGGACATATGGAGGAATTGAATTTGTAATTGTGATCCTCAGACCAAACTTATGATCAAAATCATCCAGAAAACATGGTATTTAATCAGTTAAGGGTGGCCTTTGGGGAAACAAGCTTTCTGGATCATTGGAAAGCTAGGGTAGAGAAATTGATCAAAGACACCGAGCTTTGACTGCTTTCTTCATCAAGATGAGACTGTGACCTTGCTCATGCTGCACTTGATTCAAGAAATAGGAGAGCTGCTGTTTGTAAACATTCTTTTAAATGAAAGTGTGTCTGTTGCATCATAAGTTCTTTCTGGATAAGCGATTTTAACCACATGTATAAGAGGGCAGTGGCATGATAAAAATGTGGCAATTTCATATATCTGGCAGGAAAATGCCATAGTCTTTGCTATTTAACTGGGGACTTAGTTTAATTTTACAGTGGGCTTATGTAAGTTCAATTAGGTCCCAATTTTATAGATGAAAGAAATGCACTTTATGGAAGAAAAATGACTTGCCTAAACTGACAGATGTTCTTAGCGCCAGAGCTGGAGATAGAACCTAGGTCTCTTGAGCCTGCCTAATGCTTTTTTTATTTTTTATTTTATTTTTTTAATTGTCTGTTGCCTCATAACTCGGGGGGGGGGGGAACAACCCAACCCCATGGTTCCCCACTCCTTTTTTTTTGAAATGGAGACTAGCTCTGTCGCCCAGGTGGGAGTGCAGTGGTGTAGTATTGGCTCACTGCAACCTGTCTCCAGGGTTCAGGCAATTCTCCGTCTCAGCTATCCAGAGACTGGGATTACAGGCTTGCATCACCACTGGCTAATTAGCGTATTTTTAGTAGGGACAGGGTTTCACCATGTTGGCCAGCTGGTCTTGAACTCCTGACCTCAAGTGATCTACCCACCTTGGCCTCCCAAAGTGCTGGGAGTACAGGTGTGAGCCACTGCGCATGGCCCCCTGGTTTCTTTTAATGACAGCATTAGACTTCATTCATTTTTATGTTCATTCATGTATTTATTCATTTAGTGAATTAGTTATTACCTGTGGTTGTAGAGATCCAACAGTCCCTGCCCTCATAAATATTACATTATATTCAAGAAAGAGAATAAACTTAGTAAAATATGCTTTAATATATGTTTAAACGTGTTGAAAGTATGTCAGGTCGTGGTAAGTTCTATTTAAAAAATCAACTCAAGAGGCATGGGGGGTATGTGTAAAAGCAGGCTGCTGTGATTTTAGGATAGGTTGGTCAGGGAAGGCCTCACCGACTGGGTAGTCAGTCGTTAACCCAGTCATGTAGACTCTACTCTTGTAATGCCTACAAAAATCTATTTTTCTTTAAATGTTCCTGGATAAAAACAGAAACCCCCTGTCATGTCTTTTCTTGACCACAAATGCTTGTTTTTTTTCACTCTCACTCTCATATTTTTAGGGCTTTATCCTGCATTATCCTGCCCCAGTCTATTAAAAAAAAAAAAAAATGAAACCTGGATCATCTCACTCTGCTACTCTGAAACCTTGAGCAATTTCTCAGCAGGCCTTTCTTAAGGGCCTGTGCAGACTCAGTGCTTCTGCCCATCTTGGTCTTTGCACGTCGTGTTTCTTTTTATGAGTGCTTTTCTACCATTTAAAACCCTAGCCGTGTTTCACAGTCCATCTCAAATATTGTCCCTTCCATGAAATTTTTTGCTAGTTTCTCTGTTCCTGCTGATCCCCTCCTTCAATCCTTGATGATCCGCATTGGTCTCTAAATCATCTTTTCATTAGTACAGCTCCTGACAAATTATCACTGCTCCAGAAAGGTTTGTTAAATCAAATTGATATTTATGAGATTCCATTGACAATCAGAGATCTCAACAAAAAGTTGAGATTTTTGAGTTGGGTTCAAGATACTGCTCATGAAAATGCAGCCAAGGCCTAGGAGAAAAAATGTTTAATAGAATAGAATTCATTTCCAACAGAAAAAGGCTTTTAGTAATACAGCCTATTCTATGTTCAGAGACAGTTGGAGAGAATGTACTCACGTGAATTTATGTGGGCAGCTGGCTGTCAGCTGAACCATGTGGAAAGGAATCTGCCTTAAACTGTTTTCTGCTAAAATAAGCAATGTTTTAGAAATGTTGTCTATCTCTTTAGATTAGTACTAAATTATCCCACAGTTCTTTCAAGCTCATCAAGTTGATAATTGTTTCCAATGATCTGTAAACAAGCTTGCTTTAAACAGTTAACTCTTGCTTACTTGTGTAAAAGGTGCAGATAACAAAGGATTGGAATTTTTTTCTTTTACTTTAAGTTCTGGGGTACATGTGCAGATGTTGCAAGGTTGTTACACAGGTATACACATGCCATGTGGTTTGCTGCATCCATCCCCCCATCTCCTACATTAGATAGTTCTCCTAATGTTACACCTTCCCAATCTCCCCACACCTTGCTATCCCTCCCCTAGCCCCTCAGCCCACAACGGACCCCAATGTATGATGTTCCTCTCCCTGTATGTGTTCTCATTGTCAACACCCACTAATGAGTGAGAATATGAGGTGTTTGGTTTTATATTCTTGTGTCAGTTTGCTGAGAATGATGGTTTCTGGATCCATCCATGTCCCTGCAAAGGACAGGAACTCATCCTTTTTGATGGCTGCGTAGTATTCCATGCTGTATATGTGCCACATTGTCTTTATCCAGTCTATAATTGATGGACATTTGGGTTGGTTCCAAATCTTTGCTATTGTAAACAATGCTGCAGTGAACGTACATGTGCATGTATCTTTATAATAGAATGATTTATAATCCTTTGGGCATATACCTAGTAACGAGATTGCTGGGTCAAATGGAATTTCTATTTCTAGGTCCTTGAGGAATCGCCACTCTGTCTTCCATAATGGTTGAACTAATTTACACTCCCACCAACAGTGTAAAAGTGTTCCTATTTCTCCACATCCTCTCCAGCATCTGTTGTTTCCAGAATTTTTAATGATCACCATTCTAACTGGTATGAGATGGTATCTCAGTGTGGTTTTGATTTGCATTTCTCTAATGACCAGTGATCCTTAGCATTTTTTCATATGTTTGTTGGCTGCATAAATGTCTTCTTTTGAAAAGTGTTCATGTCCTTCACCCACTTTTGAATGGGTTTCTTTTTTTCTTGTATATGTGTTTTGGTTCTTTGTAGATTCTGGATATTAGCCCTTTGTCAGATGGGTAGATTGCAAAAATTTTTCCCATTCTGTTGGTTGCTGGTTCACCCTAATGATTGTTTCTTTTGTCGTGCAGAAGCTCTTAAGTTTAATTAGACTCAATTTTTCTATTTCAGCTTTTGTTACCACTGCTTTTAGTGGTTTAGTAATGAAGTCTTTGTCAATGCCTGTGTCCTGAATGGTATTGCCTAGATTTTCTTCTAGGGTTTTTATGGTGTTAGGTCTTAAGTTTAAATCTTTAATCCATCTGGAGTTAATTTTGGTATAAGGTGTAAGGAAGGGATCCAGTTTCTGCTTTCTGCACATAGCTAGCCAATTTTCCCAACACCATTTATTAAATAGGGAATCCTTTTCCTATTGCTAGTTTTTGTCAGATGTCAAAGATCAGATGGTTGTAGGTGTGTGGCATGACTTCTGAAGCCTCTGTTCTATTCCATTGGTCTGTATCTCTGTTTTGGTACCAGTGTCATGCTGTTTTGATTACTGTAGCCTTGTAGTATAGTTTGAAGTCAGGTAGTGTGCTGCCTCTAGATTTGTTCTTTTTGCTTAGGATTGTTTTGGCTATATGGGCTCTTCTTTGGTTCCTTATGAAGTTTAAGGTGTTTTTTTCCAGTTCTGTGAGGAAGGTAACTGGTAGCTTGATGGGGGGTAACATTGAGTCTATAAATTACTTTGGGCAATATGGCCATTTTCACGATATTCATTCTACCTAACCATGAGCATGGAATGTTTCTCCATCTTTTTGCATTCTCTCTTATTTCCTTGAGCAGTGGTTTGTAGTTCTCCTTGAAGAGGTCCTTCACATCCTTTGTTAGTTGTATTTCTAGCTATTTTATTCTCTTTGTAGGAATTGTGAATGGGAGTTCACTCATGATTTGGCTCTCTGTTTGTCTGTTATTGGTGCATAGGAATGCTTGTGATTTCTGCACATTGATTTTGTATCCTGAGACTTTGCTGAAGTTGCTTATCAGTTTCAGGAGATTTTGGGCTGAAACGATTGGGTTTTCTAAATATAAAATCATGTCATCTGCAAATAGAGAAATTTGACTTCCTCCTTTCCTAATTGAATACGCTTTATTTCTTTTTCTTACCTGATTCCTCTGGCTAGAACTTTCAATACTATGTTGAATAGGAATGGTGAGAGAGGGCACCCTTGTCTCGTGCCAGTTTTCAAAGGGAATACTTCTAGTTTTTGCCCATTCAGTATGATACTGGCTGTGGGTTTGTCATAAATAGCTTTTATTATTTTGAGATACATTCCATCTATACCTCATTTATTAAGAGTTTTTAGCATAAAGGGCCATTGAATTTTGTTGAAGGCCTTCTCTACATCTATTGAGATAATCATGCGGTTTTGTCTTTGGTTCACTCCTGCTTGAAGGAGGGGGAAGTTCCAGGGGACACGCTGGGGCTCGGCTCCATGGCACGAGCCACCGGCTCCAGTGCCCAGAATTTTTGCTACGGCACCTCCCACCTGACTCAGGATTGGAATTTAATAGGGGGAATTCAGTATATCAGTGTCCTTTCCCTTTGGTTCCTGCCCTACAGCATAGTATGCTGCACAACTGTGGGTACCAAAGCTTCACTTCTGGGAGATTTAGCCCTTTCTTTACCCTGAGCCACATTTACCAATATGAGAAAACTGCTTCTTCAGCAGAGTCTGGAAATGGATGGCTGTTTCCATATCCAGTATCCCTGGCATTAAGGTAGCGGGGGCAGCATTGTAGTTGGCCGTGCATTTTCCTTGGATGTCAATCTCACTGTCTAATTTTCCCTGTAACTAGCTAGTCAGCACCTGGTCTTTTCAGTTTCTGCTTTGTAATCAAGTCAAAAATAGTGCTGGTATTCAGCCTTAAATTCTCTATTCACAGGTTTGATTCCTGTTGGGTGAAAACCTTAAAAAAAAAAAAAATCTTGCTTAGACAATTAATTTCTGCATGGCAAGTTTTTCAGAGATATATTTGCCAAGAGGATATGTATAAAATAAAACAAATTTCCCATCTGCTGTTTCCAGCAGAAATGTCTGATTTTGAAATATCTTCTCTACCCAGGGATTTGACACTGTTGGGCAAGCTCGTAGTCCTAAATCTGAATCTCTCCTCTTAAACAGAGAAAGCCTTTAAATCCAAGGTAATTTTTTTGGTAAATGAGCCCATGTCCTTATCAGGTGATGGTCACGATCTCATTTTAAGAGACAGGTAAAAAAATTGTAAACTGTATGATGTGAAACTTTTTTCCTTGATTTTGTGTTAATGTGTTTATATTTCACTTCAAGTATAAACACTTTATTAGTTAGAAATGTAATTGGGAATTTTTCCTTATACTTTGAAGCTGATTGTGGAGTATTAAAACTCTACTCCTTACGTCCATCTGCAGCTATCCTGTCACCTACCCATTCGTCCTAGTCAGAACCTTAGGAATTACTTTTAGATATCTAAAACTGACGTGTTTTGCCTTTTACATAGCTCTTCTTATTCAGGTCACCAGCGACCTACATGTCGCTGAATCCAATGGGCAAATTTTAATCCTCGTGTTTCTTTACTGTTAAAAAGGCACAGATGCTCATTCTTTCTTTTTTGAAACGCTTTCTTTCCCTGGCTTCCAGCAAAGCCATGCTCTCCTGGTATGTCTCTAGTTTCCCTAGTCACTACTCAGTCATCTGTGCTTGTTCCTCTCCCTTTGACTAATGTCTAATAAGTGGAGCACACTGGGTACCAGTTCATGGACTTCTTCTCTAGTAACAGTTACTCTCTTTGTGATTTCATCCAGGCTTGTGGTTTAAAAACACATTGATATGCTGATGACTCCCAAATTTATCTCTCTGTCCCAGACTTCTTTCCTATACATCCAGACTCATATTTCCAATGGTCCCCTTCTCATCTGCATTTAGATGCTTACTTAGATTTGGAAGGCAGTATATCCAAAGCAGAACTCCTCCTCATTCCCATTTGAACTGCTGCCCCTGGTTCTCCCCATTTCAACAAATAGCTGTTTTATCCTTCCACGTGCTCAGAGCGTAACTTGAGGTTTTCCTTGAATCCTCTATCTTTACCGTTTTCATATTTTGCATCCACTCTGTTGGGAAATCTTTTGGTTCTTTCTTCAAAATATATGCAAAAATACTTCTTCTCACTATCTGTACCTCGCCGAGCGACCAACATCTGTCACCTGCTTCTTACAGCTTCCTAACTGGTCTCCTTGTTTCTGTCCTTGGTACCTTATAGTATGTTCTGAAGACACCAGTAACAATTACCATGTCCCTTTTCTACACCAGACCCTTCAATGTTTTCCTGCTTCTCTCAGAGTAAAAGTCAAAGGCCTTACAGTGGCTTACAGGGGACTATATTAGCTGATTACTTGTTAACCCTCTGAACTCATTTTTTTTCAAATGACTCCCCTTCCATTCACACTGGACTCTTCCTCCCTAAGCAAACATACCGGACCAGACAGTCAAATCAGATAAACATGTATTAGAGACCTTGCCCAGTATGAGACTCTATTAATTAATGTCAAAGACACAGGCATTCTAAAATCTCAGACAAATGAGAGAGAGAGAGGTCCAGGATATCAAGGGCAGCTTCCACGGTCCTTTCCATATTGGACAGGATTATCTGGCTCAGAACAGATGAAGTCTCCATATGATGCTCATGAGATTACCTCATACAGCAGGAATATTTAAAATATGAAATCTCCATTTAATAGTTGAGACAGTTCTGTCTGTTTAAGATATTATCTAAGAAAACATACCTCGTAAATCTTAGGTTCTGTTTACTATAGGTAATCTTTAGCTGGGGACATCTTGCTACAGGTGTTTCAGAGATTGTTTTTGCCTCTTGGATAAATACTATTAGTCTATTTACTTAGAACTTCACAGGACAAGGGGTGTAGACTTAGTCAACTGCCTTCTCTTCCAGGCCCCGCTCCCATTTCTTTTCTCCCACTGATGTTAAGCATAGCCCTGCTGCAGGGCCATTGTACTAGCTCTTCCTTACTACGGAAATGCTCTGGACTCAGATCTTCTCATAGCCTGTTCCTTAACTTCATTTGAGCCTTTACTAACCATCCCTGGCTACCCTATATAAGGTTTCCACCCCACTCCCTGATATATTCTCTTCCTCTTTCCAGCCTTTTTCTCTTTCATACTTATCCTTATCTGAAATACTACTATTTTATTTATTTATCTTGTTTATAGATTGTGTGCCATTAGAATAAAAGTTCCTATAGAATGAGGTTTTTGTTTATTGTTTATTCATAGTACCTTGAATGATACCCACCCATAGTAGGTTCTACTCTGTATTTATTGATTCAGTTTTTACTTTCTGAATCCCTACCACCACTACCTTGGCTGAGGACCTCATCATTTCTCACTTAAATTACCATAGTCATCTGCTAACAGGCTACTGGTAGATTGTTTCAAACATGATCTTTTAAAAAGTCAACTCTGGTCTTGTCTCTCTCTCCTGCTTAATAATCTTCAGTCTCTCCCCATAGCCTTCAGGATAAAATCCGTATTTCTTAGCGTGACCCCCAAGGCCTTGCTTACCTTTCTGACCTCAATGCAGTCTCTTTCTCACTCATTTGTATGTGTCTTTCCCCCGAAGGTCTTAATGCATTTTGTTCCTGAATTTTGTGCCTGAAATGGCCTATCTGAATCGTCTGCATAACTAGCTCCTTGATGATTTAGCCTAAGGCCATTTCCTGATGTTTCGCTTTATTTTCTTTAGTCTGGATTAAGAATTCTCCTATAGAAACCAGTACCTCTGTCTGATATATTATTTACATATTATGTTATACTTATCCTAGAAAGTATTTGTTTTATTCACTAGACTGTAGCCTTCCTGAGTTCTGTTAAAGACTTGATAATTTATTTCATAGTTGGTCTTCATAATGTGCTTAATGAATGAAGCCCTGAGTCAGAAAATAAAGGGAATTTAGATTGGTAATCTCTTTTTAAAAATAGTTCTGACTTGGTCACATGAGACAAAGAATGATAATTCCTTTATTAGTTTTCATTAATTTCATTTGTATTATACACAGAGAACAGCAACTATGTCAGTATTTCAGTGGGATGAAGTCAGAGAGGGAAATCATGTTGCGGGGAGGTCTTGGTGCAGGGATTATTATGAGGTTCACTTACCTCAGAGAGCTAAACTATGATGAGAGAACTTTCAGGACACTTGTTCATCTTTGTCCTGTATTAAAAGGCTGTGGAGAAATTAGCCATAATTAAATGCTTATCATGTTATTAAACAGATCAACTTAAAGAAGTTAATGGAAGGTTCTTGACCTATGTACTTGTTAACGTTATACTAAGAGTTACATGTTAAATAGGGAAGGGGAGATTTTTTACTGACATTCATAGTTCTCTGCTTCCTGGAATTTTCCTTCTTGATTCCAAATATCCCTCATTTTAAACATCACGGTTTTTTATCCCCACCTGTATTTATGCTGTAATCAAGAGTAGTAAGAATTACCATTTAAAAATTATCATAATGTACTGATTTAATTTAAACTGGTCTGTTTTTATTAAATTAACAAATGGGAAACTTGATAGGACAGTCAAAAATTCTCTTGTTATATTTGTAATATAATTTCTATGTCTGTAATTTTTAATCTGTTTTGACTGTATACACTTTTAGAGAAACAGTCTCTTCCTCATATATTTCATATGAAAACGACTTATTCCTATATATTTTCTAAAGTAATATAACCCATTATGATGAAATTGTTTTGCAAAATAGACTTCCAAGGTGTATAAGAATATTGTTATGAAAAAATATCTTCATAGGCAGAGACCTTCACATTATCTTATAGGTGCCATCCCAAAATTTTGAATCTACTTTGTTCTTTTAGTTAACATAATCTCTCTAGATTAGTTCTAAACATGAATTACCTTATACCAGATTCTGCTCTGTAGTGACCTGGCCGAGGGGACGGTGTAGCTTAATCCCAGTTTTGTACAACTTGACATCCATTCATGAGCCATGTAATGATGTTTTGGTTAACAATGAGCTGCATATATGATGGTGGTCCCATAAAATTATAATGGAGTGGAAATATTCCTATTATTGCCTAGTGAAGTCATAGCCATCATAACATTGTAGCACAATGCACTACCGGTGTGCTTGTGGGGATGCTGGTATAAACAAACCTATTGTGCTGCCAGTTGTATGAAAGTCTAGCCCAGGCGTCCCCAAACTTTTTACACAGGGGGCCAGTTCACTGTCCCTCAGACCGTTGGAGGGCCGCCACATACTGTGCTCCTCTCACTGACCACCAATGAAAGAGGTGCCCCTTCCTGAAGTGGGGGGGCGGGGGGGCGGGTAAATGGCCTCAGGGGGCCGCAGTTTGGGGACGCCTGGTCTAGCCCATACAATTATATACATTATATAATACTTGATCATGATAACAACTCTGTTACTGGCTTATGTATTTACTATACTATAATTTTAATCATTTTAGAGTGTAGTTCTTCTACGGAAACAACAACAAAAGTTAATAGTAAAACAGCCTTAGGCAGGTCCTTCCCTAGGTATTCCAGAAGAAGGCATTGTTATGAGGAGATGACAGCTCCAGGCATGTTATTGCCCCTGAAGGCCCTCCAATGAGATAAGATACGGAGGTAGAAGGCAGTGATACTGGTGATCTGGATGCTGTGTAGATCTAGGCTAATTTGTGTGTTTGTGTCTTACTTTTTAAGGAAAACATTTAAAAAAGAAAATTATTTTTTAAAATAGAAAACCATTTATAATGGTTTAAAGGAAAGTATTTCTCTACAGCTATATATTTTTTTAAAGCTGTGCTATTACAAGAGTCAAAAATTTAAGATTTTAGTCTACGGTCATACCGCCCTGAATGTGCCCGTTCTCGTCTGATCTCGGAAGCAAAGCAGGGTCAGGCCTGGTTAGTCTTGGATGGGAGACTGCCTGGGAATACTGGGTGCTGTAGGCTTATTTAAAAAAAAAAAAAAAAAGGAAATTTTTAAAGATTTTAAAAGTTATAAAATTATACAGTAAGCTAAGCTTAATGTTTTACTATAATTTTTAAATTACTTTTTAGAGACAGAATCACTCTGTCTCCCAGGATGAAGTGTAGTGGTTTATTTATAGCTTACTGCATCCTTGAACTCCTAGCCTCAAGAGATCCCCTTGCCTCAGCGTCCTGAGTAGCTAGGACTACAGGCACGCATCACCAGTCCCGGCTAATTTTAATAAATTTTTAATTAAAATTAAACATAGACTACGTTGCCCAGGCTGGTCTCAAATTCCTGGCCTTGAATGATCCTCCTGCCTCAGCTTCCCAAAGTTTTTAGATTACAGGCATGAGCCAGCATGTCCAGCCTAATTAATTATTGAAGAAAAATTAACAGAAAGGTTTGTGTAGCCCCAATGTACAGTGCTTATAAAGTCTACAGTAGTGTAGTACTGTCCTAGGCCATTACGTTCACTCACTAGTCACTGGACTTAACCAGAGCAACTTCCAAAACGGTAAGCTCCATTCACGGAGCTTGTACACGCTATACAGAGGTACCATTTTAAATCTTTTGTACCATATTTCTGCTGTATCTTTTCTATGTTTAGACAGCTTAGATATGTTTAAATGTGCAAATACGTGTTATTGTGTCACAGTTGCTTACAGTATTCAGCACAGTCACATGTTGTACAGGTTTGTAGCCTAGGAGTAATAGGCTATACCACATAGCCTAGGTGTGTAGTAGGCTATACCATCTAGGTTTGTGTACATACAGTTCATACGATGGTTAAATTGCCAAAGTTATGCATAGTTACAATTAATCATTTTTTTCCTCATTTAACCATGTTATAGTGGCCATTCAGCTTTAATGTAAGTACTGAAAATTGTAGTTTTAACACATTTATTTCAAAAATATGTTTTCTGGCTAGGTACAGTGGCTCCTGCCTGTAATACTAACACTTTGGGAAGCCAAGGTGGGCAGATCACCTGAGGTCAGGAGTTTGAGACCAGCCTGACCAACATGGCAAAACCCTGTCTCTACTAAAAATACAAAAAGTAGCCCAGCATGATGGTGGGCACCTGTAATTCCAGCTTCTTGGGAGGCTGAGGCATGAGAATCGCTTGAACCTGGAAGGCGAAGGTGGCTGGGAGCCAAGATTGTGCCATTGCATTCTTACTCTGTTTTTTGGAAACAGTAAGACTTTGTTTCAAAGTAAAAAATAAACATTAAAAATTTAAAAAATGCTTTCTTCAAAAACCAGTATTTTAAATGGTATTAATATTTATGAGCCATCATGTAGAAGATATATAAATATGAGTGAACAGTATAGATGGTAATTCATGATTAAGGCCCTACTACCTTTGGACATATTTTGCATTTTACCCTTGATCTACTTGTTTTCAATCAATTCATCTTTTTTCTGCTTATGTCCATTGTACTCTGTGATCACTCACATTTGTGGGATGACATGTTAACTAATTTTTTAATGTATTTCTCCAAATAACTGCATCTTTGAGATTTGTGGTAGTAGGAAACGTAAAGGAACAACTCTTAGTTATCATTATTTTATTGATGTTCTAAGAGTTTCTTTAGTAATCTTCATGTAAAATTGTGGGGTTTAGTAATTACGTATCATCATATTAGGAAAACATGCCTTGCTTAATTATTGAATCAAATATTCTTTAGGAAAAGGTGTTTTAAAGTTGTATGGGCCATATATTTTGTACCAATGTAATAATGCAGTGTGTTATTTAAGCAAATAAGCTAGTTTAAATTAGCTTATAATGAGTTTTTAATTTATAGAGAAATGAATCCGTAGGGCAAAGAAAGGTGCAGTCTTTGAAGAATTTGCCTTGTATAATAATGGAAGACTCACATGAGTAAAATCCTTACTGAACTAGCTTTTGTTGGACTAAAGAATGCAATTATATTAAAAATTAATACTTCAGTGTAATACAAATCCAATGCTGCCTGAATTATTATGTGCCAAATTAGGTTGCTGTAAACAATAGCAAAATGGGTGATTGTGTAAATGAAAGTGCAGAGTTATTTAAACTTGCAATAGCATGTTTAATGAGATGCAGGGAAAGCATAAGATGTTTAATTTAGTAACGGGTGAACTGGATCAGTCTGTCCTACAGAATGGTAGGCTTTTGGACTAATTTTCAGTTAAAACACAATAATTGAATAACACCCGTATTAATATATACTATGGACTATTTCATATTATTCATTTTGAGTAAGATAGCTCTTTTAGTATGACAGAATTATTGTGAGTACTGTGTGAAACACTGCCAATGGAGTTAATTCTTTGTTGGATTTTTCCCTTATAGAATCTGAGGAAACTTGTTGATATCTTCTGGTTAGATTATTTGGGATAATAATATGATAAATATCTTTAGAGAAAAACATGCTTTAGCATTTGGCTGGAATATAATTGTGTGAGTCTAGTCTACTTGTATCTATTGTTGGTAGCATAAGGTGCTTACTTAGAATAACGATGGACTTAACATCTTTAGATAGGTCTCTAGAATTCTTGATCAACCCAGATACTATTTAGTCAAGTACATGAAACTGCTTCTTGTCTTTGTGTTTTTTGTCATTTAGAATCAATACAATTCAGGTATTTTGAAATAGTTTTTTTTTTTTTCTCAGAAGGTGTGAATTCACAGTATGTGATAATTTAATGTGGCAATTCAGGGCAGAGAGTTAAATTATTGAAGAGCCACCTTGATTCCCTTTAGGGGTACTCTATCTTATGATTATCCTGTGATACAGAAAAAACCCTTTTACTCGATTTAAAAGAACTTTTCTCCCTAGAAAGCATGGTCCTCTATGAACAATGGACATATAGTGAAAATCTGTGGTGAGAATGAAAAGCTGCAAGCATCTTTTAACAATGAAACTGCTTATTTGTAAATGTGGAGTACAGTTTACTGTGTTAATCCTTTTTCAACGAGACATTTCATTGACATATTCTGTTCATTTGGAGTTCGTTTCCAAACAGAATTGGAAGAAGAAAGCATGTGTTATCGTACACAGTGAACCACAGTTATCAAAGTTGTATATGTAGAAAATAATGAATATTAGATTCAAAATAATTTTTCAAATAAAAACATTGTTATAGTTCATATGTACATCAGTTGCAGATCTAGAACTTGAAATCTGTTTGATTTAAAGCAAAACAAAATTTAACCTTTATGTATGCCATTTTGTAACTGTGTAACTTTGGTAAATAAATGTTTTTTTATGAATAAACCTAATAAGCATAGTACTTTAAAACAAGGAAAAAGAACAGATCATTTTTTAAAAAATGGGTTTGCTAGAATACTATCTAAATCAAGCAACTAATCTTTTGTTTTAAATAAAAATACTTTCCAAAGAAATACTATACAATGTATAATAAATTTCTATGCTTCATTTTAATTTTTTTAGAGATAATTATGATTTATTCTTTGGAATAAACAGCTCATTGAATATCTTTGAAAAGTTTTTTAAAAAGCATTTATTGTTTCCAGAAACATTCCTTGGCAATTATGGCTTTGAACAATAGAATACCAATAATACTAGTATGTGGGAGTTATTATCTGGTTAGAAGCATTGTACAGGTAGATAACCTTTTCTTGGGAAGAATTCTAAAGCTTTTGGTTTGGACAATAATTATTAAAGGACACTGTCTGCACTCTGAGTGTTCCAAGAATTCTTGTGTTAACCAAAGCATGAGATTTGGAAAGAGTAGACCTCAGTTCAAGTCTGGCCCATCTATCCCTAGCTCTTTTAAGTTTCATATCCTGTATAGCTCACTCATCTTTCCTGAACTTCATTTTCCTCTTCTTTAAACTTGTGACATAATCTATAACTTACAGGGTTTTATTAGGGAAAAATGATAGATGCATATGAAAGTTTAAAATTATATATAATATGCCAGGCGCAGTGGCTCAAGCCTTTAATCCCAGCACTTTGGGAGGCCGAGGCGGGTGGATCACGAGGTCAAGAGATCGAGACCATCCTGGTCAACATGGTGAAACCCCGTCTCTACTAAAAATACAAAAAATTAGCTGGGCATGGTGGCGCGTGCCTGTAATCCCAGCTACTCAGGAGGCTGAGGCAGGAGAATTGCCTGAACCCAGGAGGCGGAGGTTGCGGTGAGCCGAGATAGCGCCATTGCACTCCAGCCTGGGTAACAAGAGCGAAACTCCATCTCAAAAAAAAAAAAAAAAAAATATATATATATATATATATATATATATATAAAATTATATTCTATTTAGTTCTCTTATAGTATATAATTATCAAAAACTTTTAGGAGTTTCTCTGTAAAAAAAATGCTATAATGAATCATTTTAAGTTGAGCATTTTTTTTTTTTGAAAATGGATGATATCATCCTCCTTTCTCTTACTACTTCTCCCACCATTCTTTTGTTTCACTCATTTTATACTGTGAAGTGTTCAAATTGCTGTCAGTGTTGTGCTTGTGATGTATTTGAGAATGCATTCTATCTTCATGGAAAAGATGGCATTCAATTTGCAATTGAAGTTTTTTAGTTTTCTTTTATTAGGATATTTGCAGTCATTCATAGAAGAGATGTCTCCAAGGATTGGTGCCCAGTTTGATTGCTGTGGGAAGACATGCTTTAAAATATGTATCAACGGTGGTCATTACAATAGTGGGACTGGGTTGGAGGTAGAATTGCTATTTAACTGGCAGTTTCATTGGTACCGAAAACCTCTATGTATTAGTGTCATTATAGATTAAAAATGTAAAGTAGTTGTATTTGGGCATAGGATCATGGATAATTAACATTTTTCTGTATTATGTTAGTTACATTTGAGAGTTACATATATGTTTGCTATGCAAAAATTAATGTTAATAAGGAGCTGAAGAGTTTTCCTGGAAACAATTTGCAATTGACCCTTGAACAACACAGGTTGGAACTGCACAGTTATATGTGGCTTTGTTTTCAACTAGACGTGGATTTGTGGGATATAAAACTTATATTATAGAGGGCTGACTTTTTTTACATGAGGGTTCTGCAGGATGACTCTGGAACTTATGCTGTGCAGATTTAGTTATATGTGGGTAGTCCTGGAACCAGTCCTCATGTATACAGAGGGACAACTATACATCCTCGATAAGCATGTGTATGTAACTTGATTTTTTTTCTTTTTATTTATTAATGTTAATACATTGGATCCATTAATCACCCAATATACTAGGTATTAGATATTCTGACAGTCTGCCCTAGATTTAAAACAGCACTTTGAGTACAATATTAGGTAGTGAAATATCCTATTTCAGAGAGTTTTCATCCATGAAATAGCATTTTTGTGTTCATTTCTGTTTACCAGATGAGAGATTGATAGATGAAAACAAAAATGTTCCGTATTTGTTATGGCTCGTATTTGTAAGCTTTCTCCTTTTCAGATTTGCATATATCCAGAGACTTTTAGGATCATTCCAGAGTGCTTAGAACCATTCATTTTACTTTGAGATCAGGAAAGCAAAAGAAAATAAAAGACAAGAAACAGATTTCTGCTTAAATGATAACTAGTTAACTCGCCTTTCTCTATCATTCATAGCCACTAAAGCAGAGTTTTAAAACATTATTCTCTCAGAAATCTCATTGAGTGAGGGTGTTTTGGGGGAAAAATGCTTAGCTCAAATAAGAGGTAACTTGATGCACAAATGTTATATCTTAGGGAATAGGTTTTAAATGGCCTTGCAATCTGTGGAGTTAGATAATTTTCACAAATATTTTGTTTGGCACTTCAGTGCTTTGAAAAAGCACATTGATAAAGTTGTTGTTATTGAACAATCAATAGATTTCACCTAAGAGTTTTGATTTCTGGGTTTAAGTGTGAGATCATTCCATACTCACATCTCTCTTTGGCAGTGATTTTCTGGGGCTCTTCACTTACTTTAATTACTTGCCTGGTTTTTTGTAAGCATTTGACTTTGGCCTAAATAATTTCTGACTTTAGATCAAGTTCCATGTGGCAGACTTTGAGAGCCTTAACACGTATTGATACATATTTTGTGATTCTTTGGTAGTAAATCTTGACCCCAATTAGCTTGCATGCTCTTTCTGCAGTACACACTTTATACTCTCCTGATTAAAGCCCTTAGAGGAATTTCCTCCCTAGACCTTTGATGTTGCTTTTCATGACCTTAACCTTGCCTTTCTCTCAAGACTTTTATTTTCTGGCAGTCTTCATAGCCAAACAGAATCATAGGCAGCTTCCTTTCACCTCTGAGCCTTGCATGTCATGTTACCTGACATTCCTTCTCACCTTGCTTCATCTGGTTTACACACCCTCCGCCTCTTCCCTATCAGCCCTCCCTAATGCTCACTCTTCCTCTGAGGAAGGCACATCTCCCCGAACGTCAGCTCCTTGAGGCCTGCTGGCTATTGTCTTTTGCTCTGCTGTACACCTAACACTGCATATGTGAGTATTCACTCAGTAAGTAGCCATTATGAACTTTTTTTGTGTACATCATTGATATTTTTGAGTATCTGATAACACTGAATTTTTAGGTGGTATGTGTTTGGGGAAATGTTTAATTTTAGTGGAAGAATGACAGATGTTCTCCCCCTTAAATACTCCAGGTGAGACCTTTATTATGTTAAATTTTATTGGATTACAATAAGTCTTTTCTCTTCCATATCCCATTTCTCACCATATTTTATACTTATGATAAAATTGGAAACATTTTTAGAAATTAGAGGAAGCCCAGGAGATATTGGTAAAATCTGTAAACATTTTATAACTCTCATCATACCATTTTTACTTTTAAAGAAATAATTTTATATAGACACAAACAGAATCTTAGTTCTCATACATCACATTGCTCGTATAAATGACGTCAGTTTTGGAACCATGTAACTTTTAAATGTAATGTTGAGTAAAACCCTAAGGTTTTAGAATATGCAATAGAAAATTTCATTTTCTAATGCTTGGATCTTGAAAATCAAGTTCATGCATCTGAAACAATATCAAAAGATATGTTTGAATAATTAACTGCATATTATGCCAATGTTACTAATCTTAAATAGACTCTTCAAAAATTCTCAAAAACAGAATTTTAATTTGAATGCTCAAAGACCCCAATTAAGTGTTGGCTTCAAAACTAATGCAGTCTTGGAGTCACATATTATTCATCAGAGGCTAGTATTCTTTTTCTCCTCTGCTTCCCATTCCAAATTATTCCTTGTCACATTTCCTTTTTCAATGGCTGTGTCCACTAGGCTTTCTTTTCTCCAATCATATGACAGTTATTTAAATTATACTTATGACAATATTTAGGGTACTTGTTCATCTGCCGTAATAATATGTATCTGTTGAATCCATTTTCCAGGTCTCATTTTATACTGCCTAATTCAGAACTTTTTCCTTTGGCATATTTCTAATGGATTGCTCCAATATACACATAAACATTTGTGGGGGTGCTTGCATGTGTGTGCATATATACACACACTTTGAGTTTGTTTCCACTTGCTGGTTGATGATGCCTACATTTCATACATACCATCAGCTGAATACTCTGTACATTATTTGAAATCACTCCTAAGGGAAAGTATCCTACATGTGAACTTTGAAAGGGACTTTATTTATTTATTTATTTATTTTTAATGCTCCCGAATGACCTCTTTTGAGAAGGGATGATTTGGTAAGATTTAGAGAAAAGCTTTTTACTTACTTAGTTAAAGCAAAATCTGTTTCCTTTTTTTCAGTTCATGTAAATTTTTTGAGGTATGAGAATGTTTTTTCAGGAGGGACTTTATTAGGTAAGCCTTCAGACATGTTTAATATTAAGGAATAAAACTCATGAAGATAGAGGTGACACAATGATGTTACAATTTTTTTCCCTCAACTTTTACTTTTAATTCTGGGGGCAGTGCAGGTTTGTTACATAGGTATGGTTTGCTGCACAGATCAACCCATCACCCAGCTATTAGGCCCAGCATCCATTAGCTATTCTTCTGATGCTCTCCCTCCCCTTTCTCTACCGACAAGCCCCATTGTGGTTGTCCCCTCCCTATGTTCATGTGTTCTCATCGTTCAGCTCCCATTTATAAGTGAGAACATGTGGTGTTTGGTTTTCTGTTCCTGCATTAGTTTGCTAAGGATATATGCTTCTAGCTCTGTCCATGTCCCTGCAAAGGAAATGATCTTTTCCCTTTTAATGGCTGTATAGTATTCCATGTACCACTTTTTTTTAATCCAGTCTGTCATTGATGGGCATTTGGGCTGATTCCATGTTTTTGCTGTTGTGAATAGTGCTGCAGTGAACATGTGTGTGCATGCATCTTTATAACAGAATGATTTATAATCCCTTAGGTATATACTCGGTAATGGATTGCTGGGCCAAATGGTATAAATGATATATCTGCCTCTAGGTCTTTGAGGAATTGCCACATTGTCTTTCATAGTGGTTGAACTAATTTGCACTTCCATGAACAGTATAAAAGTGTTCCCTTTTCCTTGAAACCTCACCAGCATTTGTGTGTTTTTGACTTTTTAATAATCACCATTCTGACTGGAGTGAGATGGTATCTCATTGTGATTTTGATTTGCGTTTCTCTAATGATCAGTAATGTTAGTTTTTTCATATGTTTATTGGGTGCATGAATATCTTTTGAGAATTGTTTGCTCATGTCCTTTTCCCATTTTGTAATGTGTTTTTTTTTCCCTGTAAATTTGTTTAAGTCCCTTATAGACTCTGAATATTAGATCTTTGTCAGATGAATAGATTGCAGAAATATTCTCTCATTCTATAGGTTTTCTGTTCAGTCTGATAATAATTTCTTTTGCTCTGTAGATATTAATTAGATCCCATTTGTCAATTTATGCTTTTGTTGCTGTGGCTTTTGGTGTTGTTGTCATGAAATCTTTGCCTTTGCATATGTCCTGAGTGGTAACAACCTAGATTTTCTTCTAGAGTTTTTATAGTTTTTGGATTTACATTTAAGTCTTTAATCCATCTTGAGTTACTTTTTGCATATGGTGTAAGGAAGGGGTCCAGTTTCAACTTTCTGCATATGGCTAGCTAGTTTTCTCAGCACCATTTATTAAATAGGGAATCCTTTCCATGTTTCTTGTGTTTTTCAGGTTTGTAAAAAATCAGGTAGTTGTAGATGTGCAGTCATATTAGTGAGTTCTCTATTCTGTTCCATTGGTATATGTGTCTGTTTTTGTACCAGTACCATGCTGTTTTGTTCACTGTAGCCTGTATAGTTCAAAATCAGATGGTGTGAGGCCTCCAGCTTTGATCTTTTTGCTTAGAATTGTTGTGGCTACTCAGGCTCTTTTTGGATTTTATATGAATTTTAAAATAGTTTCTTCTAAGTCTGTGAAGAATGTCAATGGTAGTTTAATGGGATCAGCATTGAATCTATAAATTACTTTGGGCAGTATGACCATTTTCATGATATTAATTCTTCTTATCCATGAGTATGGAATGTTTTTCCATTTGTTTGTGTCCTTTGATTTCTTGCAGCAGTGGTTTGTAGTTCTCGAGGCGGTCCTTCACTTTTCTTGTTAGCAGTATTCCCTAGGCATTCTATTCTCTTTGTAGCAATTGTGAATGGGAGTTCATTCATAATTTGCCTCTCTGCTTTCCTGTTGTTGGAGTATAGTAATGCTAGCGATTTTTGCACATTGATTTTGTATCCTGAGACTTTGCTGAAGTTGCTTATCAGCTTAAGGAGCTTTTGGGCTGAGATGATGGGGTTTTCTAGATATAAAATCATGTCATATGCAAACAAAGATAATTTGACTTCTTCTCTTCCTGTTTGAATATCCTTTATTTCTTTCTTTAGCCTGATTTCCCTGGCCAGAACTTCCAATGCTATGCTAAATAGGAGTGGTAAAAGAGGACATCCTTGTCTTGATTTCAAAGGGAATGCTTCCAGCTTTTGTCTATTCAGTGTTATATTGGCTGTGAGTTTGTCATATATGGCTCTTATTATTTTGAGGTATGTTCCTTCAGTACCTAGTTTATTGAGAGTTTTTAACATGAAAGGATGTTGAATTTTATCACAGGACTTTTCTGTGTCTATTGATATATATATATATACACATACATATGTGTGAATATATATACACATATGTGTATATATACACATACATATGTATGTGAATAAATATACACATATACACACATATTCATACATATGTGTGTGAATATATGTACACATATAAATATACACGTGTGTGTAGGTGCATATATATTCACATGTGTGTATATATTTATATATATATACATATATTTGTATGTCTGTATATACGCAGGTATATATTAAAGGTTTTTGCTGGGTCTATTGGTGCGTATGTGTGTGTATATATAAATATAAATATATATACACCTTTATATATATATATTTATATATATAAAACACATGAAAGACCGGGAAACCTATTGTTTTGGAAATTACTAGTCCATGCAAGAATATAAAACTTTAACAACTTGGAAATTTACTAGAACTGTGTGCATTCCTGTCAACATATCTCAGTTATATGATTGCTTTTAATTCTATAAGAATTTTAGATGGAGAATCAGTATTTATAGAGTCCCCTTTTAGCATAATAAATATTTTTTAATTCAATTTATAATAAATAAATATTTCACACTCAAAATACGTATCTCGGAAATGATTGAATGGCTAGTGACCAAGACAGTGTCATGCCATACATTTAAAAACTACCATTGTTTCTTCTCAAAACAACTATTATTTAGTTGGCATAAAAATAAGAATTATTTTTTGGAACAATATTCTTCACCTTCAGACATGTGGTTCACAAGAAAAGTGCACGAAAAGACTTTTATGATATAACAGAAAAATATATTTTAAAGTCTCCTGTTTCTTCCCTGGTAAAATAGAACTTAGAAAATGTAACAAATTGAAGAAATACCAGTTAGAGAACATAGGACAATAGATTGTTTCCAAATAGAATCATTATGAAAAAAATAAATAATATGTCAGAGTCCAAAATGTTGATTAGTTGAGGAATATTTATAAATTTATTTCAATAGACAAATTCTAGCTTGTCCCTCTTTTCAGCCTCTAAGAATTTCTCTTTTTTAATCATTATCATGATCTAGTTGTGCCACAGGCTTCAGTTGAATTGGAGGAGTATTTAGAGTGGTCATCTGAGATGTCCAGCATTCAGTGATGCACGAGGCCTTCAGAATGAAGAAGGATTGTAATAAAGCTCCCAGGAAGCTCATTTGTGTGCTATGAATAGCCCATTAGTTGAAATATGGCAAAAAGTACATGGGTGGTTCGGGTCAATGAATTGTATTTTGTAGCTCATTGGATTTTTTTCCGTCTCTAAAAACTGCTTTCCCACTGTTCCTTTAACCAGGCCCCTGGATTGTGAAGTGTTGTGAAGTAGTTCTCTTTTGTGCTCTGGAGTTGGAGCTGTGAAAGGTAGATTCATTTATTGTTTAGTTGAATCAGAATGACTGCAATTCCACAAACAAATTAGACTTCAGTTAGGAGTGTTTTGTCATAAATAATCTTGGAAGAGATTAGATTTTCTCCTAGCTGATATACTTCTGCTGTACATTAAAATCAGTGTCTAAAAGGTAATGATTTATTACTGAACTGACTGATCACTGAGCAACTTCCACCAGTCCTTTGTACTGCTTTATTTTTGCTCTATTTTCCTAAAGCATATTCAGAAAAAGTTTATGGTAGGGGAAAGTAATATTCTATTTTCTGAATTATTGTTTTCATTTTAGCCTTCATTAAAATCACTTCGATGCAAAACTCTCTCAGTGATTAATTCTTAATGATCTAGAAAGAAAACCTATTTCACAGATTGGTTAAAGGCATTTTCCATGGTTGGATCAGGTGAATTGTATTTTTCACATGTAATGTTAGGACATTTTAAACTTTAATAACGTGTTTTTGCTAGAGGCTGAAAATACTGTAGCAATACCTGGAAATACCTTTTGTCATTGACTGTAAAAAATATTTTTTTCTCACTGAAGTGTGTTCCTTCATTCTGTTTCAAGTTACTCAGTTATATAAATCATCCAGAGACACAGGAAATCTGGTAATTTCTTCCTTGGTGGAAAAGTATATATAGCACACTTTATACTTATGTAATATATGTATACACTTTATACTTAGGTGTAAAAGTTAAAGCACGACATGCATTTGGCTAGACCTTTGGTACGTAACTACAAATGCCATAACAAGTTGGATTTCGCTTTCTTGAGTCAAACAATTCTATTTGGTCAGTTACACTGTGTCAGTAAGAATAATTTCATGCATAGGTTTCTTCTTACCAAGTAGGCTAGATTGGCATTAACTTAAGCATTTTTTTGGTCTTGTTTTTGTAAGCTCTAGAGCCATAATTTGCATCTATCTTTGTCTAGTTCTAAAGCCTATGTATTTTCATCTTTGCCTGTTACTTTTTGTTGTATAAGAATAAAATTTTCACAAAGCAAATCATACTTTATATTCAATACATGGTAGAAGACAGTGGTGAATGTATTTTTAAAGTGACCTTTTTGTGTGTGTGAAGATCGATTACAACTTCAAATTATTTAGTGTTATATATTCCTCAATTGAGTCACACCCATCGTGACTTGGAGTGTATTTACAGATGCTTTAGATATATATAATCTTATTGATAATATTCAGAAGCATATTAATAGTTTTATGAAATTAAGATTCAAATGTAAATTAAATATTTGCGCGATTCAAACATAATACAGTATTTACCATTCAAACAGTAACTTAAGTTACTGTTGTCTTAAAGGTTTTCCAAGAAGCATATGGTCATGACAGTGTAGCATTTACATGTGTTCTGAGTGCTCATTTGTTATAACTGTACCACATATAGTTTTAGATGCTCAGTGGTTTGCATTTTAAAAGCGCTTGGTGTTTATAGCACCTCTCTCTAAGACATGGCCTGATTAGGTCTGATGTCTAATGTGATGCTAAAAAAATCACATTAAGTGTGACTTCAATATGGGGTTGGAATGAGAATGAAAATGTTTAATTTTTTTGACATCAGACTAGTATGCTTCGGGAAGGATTTATCAAAGGTGATGGGACAGACTGCCAATATAAATTAGGTCAATAGCCTAGACACACAAATACTAGCCTTTATATGATACTTGACAGCAACATAAATCTGTTAAAAGAAAATGGAACTGTCCCTGACATGAAATAATGGGATTGTCATAGATACAACACATGGTACACTTTTTCCTTTTAATTACCATAAGAGAACAAAATCAGTTTTTGCAGCTGGTTCTTCATTTTATTTGCCTTGACTACATCTCACACCTAAGGGATTTGAAACATGACAGACAACAGGTGTGGATATGTATCTAATAATTGACTGCAGTTTCTGTTCTTCCTTTAAAAATTGACTATGTTGTAAACATCTGTAACACTAATAAAGACAGCCTTTTTGTCTAATGTGTAAAATGCTTTCTAAGCCATGTTTAGATTATATGTCCGAATCAAACTTAAATAAGTCAAGTTATTATATTACTCTTCCTAGAAGAACAGAGTTTAAAGGAATGATGAGTTTCAGTCAGTTTAAGTGCAGCTGGCCAGCAGCCATTCATTATATCCTCATGTGACATTGATTTTTGACTAGAATAAATGGAAACATAGCAGCAGCTATACATCCTTAAGGAAACATTCTATATTATTGATGCACTTTGTTTCCTTAAGAGCTACTACCAAAACTTTATTCAAATTGAATTTTGATTGTACTAATGAGGAAATCTATTGCAGTGTCAAAACATCCATTATTGTGAAAATAAGATGGTAATGCCAAATTATTACCTTAGCATCTATTTCTATCACTATTCCTTAACGACAAAAGGTGTTTCATTATAGAACACCTTTAAAACACTTTTAAAACAAGACCTTTAAAAGAAAAACAACAGGAATTACAAAATACCACTTAATTACATTTAGCAAGAACACTTAGGCTTGCTCATTGTACAGATTAAATAGACTATTGAAACAAAATCAGTTGATTTGGCTCATTTTTCCTCCTACATTTTATCCAGTGATTACTGCTCTCATCTTTTTGCCAAATTGATGGGAGTTGGCAGTAAAACACAAGCAATTGAAAATGTGGGAGAAGATTAAGTTTTCTGGATTGCACAAATGATCATCAGAGATAAAGAGATTACAAAGAGTTGGCCTTATCAGGTTGATATTCTGCATAATGAGTTTGTCTGTTTTCTATCCTAATCAACTAGACCTAAATTAAGAACCCTTGCCTTAAGAGAGTGTCATTTTTGTTTTCCAAATTTTGGTAAATACGATAGCTCCAACTAAGGAGGTGTTCGTAAGTATTGTACATTTTATCTGTGTCTTGTCATTAAATGTGAGACCATTAAATTCAAATTTTATTACAAGTTTGTGAAAATTAACAGTGGTATGTTGTTAATTAGTATAAATAGGCTTTATTGAAGTTAGTGCTTAGGAGATTGAATGCTGGCTTTTGAGACCTCATCATAAAGAATATTACATGTGACATTTGTTAAGGAAAATAAATGAAGGAGGTAATTTAGAGAAAGTAAGTAGTATTTACTCATAGCTATAGTTTGGATGACAAATTACCTATAGGTCAATGTTGAGCATGATGTGGATTTGAACTAGACATTCAAATTGGCAGAGACCTGGAATTAATACTGATTTATGTATGAGAAAGATGATCTGTTACAACAAAAACGATGGCCCATTCACAGTGGGACAGAGATTTTGGAAAGGCTGCTGTTACTTTGAGAATGTTGAAAATAAGCCTCACTAACCCTATTCACGTAGGTGGAGGGCATCTTGATCTTCGTTACTGTCCTTATCAATACCAATAGTGAAAGCTACTATTATTGTGATTATGGCAGGAACATTACATAGTTTATTATTTAATTTTTAGTATCATTCTGAAAGGCAGTTGTTGTTTTGCCTGCTTCACAGTTGTGAAAATTAGGGTTTAAAGGATCTAATGAACTTATTCAAGGTCAGACACCTGCTAAGTGGCAAAATTGAACTCAGGCTACTCAAGCTAGGTCTGTCTGATTGTAAAACTTTTCCAAAAACTATGCCAAATTATCAAAAAATATTAGAACTGTTTTTTTCTATGTAACAAGTCTATGCTAAGTCAGCTTCCACCTCAGCTTATATCCTAACGCTATCCTCATGAGTGATTATTTTATCTATTGAGGGGTCTTTGTTACTCTAAAACCTTTTTTTTTTTTCATTATTTGTGATGGGTCTTAAAAGAGAGACAGTAGCTGGAATTATATTAGAATGATCCTGGAATCTAATTCTTCCTTTAATAAAAAAATTCACCCCTATAACGTTGTATTTAGTGCTTTTCTAACTCTCTGATCTTCCTGGCTTTTATCATTTTAAAAACTAGGAGTTAGTGAGTGCTTGCTACACATAAGGCTTTGATACATCGTATTTTCAATTAAACTTTACAATATATGTAGTAATTATTATTATTGTCTTAATTTTACAGATAGGGTCAAGTAACTTGCTCAAAGTCAAACATAAACTAGTGGAGCCGAGATTTGAAGCCTTGCAGGTTTCATAGGCTGAATCCTCGGCTTTTCAGCTCTCCTACCCTGTAATACATCATCTGTTTCCAGACTTTCAGCCTGCCTTCTTCCTCGTGGTACAGGAATTGTTTCCTAATTACTCCGAACTTTATGTATCCTCCCTTGGTCTTATGTTTCCATAAGCAATACTAATGCAGCTCCAGAAATTACAGCTTGACATTCCAGACTGGCCTTAGCTTTTGAGAATAGAATTTAAGACAATGCAGCTTTAGAGTCTATCTTCTTCCCATGAAGGCTTTACTTCTAAGCAAAATAACATTAAACATAATAAAATAATAGCCAACTTAGTGCAAAATACTATTTTGGGTGCTCTTTGTGCATTCTTTTATTATTACAACTCCTTTATTGGATAGGTACCATTCTCACTATCTTATAGATCAGGAAAGTAAAGCTCAGGAAGCGTAAGTAATTGGCAGAGGTGTTACCTATCTTCAAGGCTATTTTTCTTTAGAACTCATGAGCTAAGGTGACTGATCTTATTGCATTATTCTCTGAATAAAGCCTGTAGATCTTAAACAGCAGATTGGACTAACTGAATCCTCTGAATGATGGTAGAAATTACCCTAAAGTTTGTTTTTTAAGAAACAAATTATATATATTTACAAGGTGTAATTTCTATGATTATAGGTAAATATTATAGTAATATTAATGCTTTATTGTATGTTATTTTTGCTCAATGTCTTCTATTTTATAGTTTTGAAATTTGCCTAAATATGTGGTTATATAAAGTTAATATCAACATTAACCGTTGATATTAACAAGTTAATATATAGTTTATCTTAATCATGTTAAATATTGCCAAAATAAAAGCTTTTTTAAAGAAACAAATTATAAAATATTTACCTTGTTTCAGATGAAGGTCAAATACATGTGAATACAATGTGCTAGTTTGTAATCTTCCAGCAAATCAAAACAAATCAAAATAGGCTATTTTTATTGGTGTTGGTGAATTCTTTATTCTCCTAATTGAAGATTCTTTGGTCTGTACATGAGTCTAAACTGCTTCTAGGAGAATGTTTTGAATTTATTGTCAAAAATTCTACGTGCTGACTTTTCTTTAAAGTTCGTAAGAATGATAATTATGTTGAATCATATGTAAATTCATGTTACTTTTCTACACTTAAAATTGTGAAGAAAATATAGAAATACTAATTTTTATTAATCTAGTCCACATTCATTGAACATTTCTTTTGCATTATGTGTGATATTAAGTCTCTGTGTGTGAAAGTAATTTTGTTTAATAAGGCTTTTATACTTGAGAACTCTTTTCCTGTTTTTCATTTTGAATTGTCTTAAAATTGAGATTGACTTCCTCGATAGTACACTGAAATTTGGCAGTGTTTTTTATAGAAAAAATTATTATGCTTGACAGTTGTATCATGTGATATTCCTTGAGAAATTCTCAGAAGAGTGTTTTGGTTATTTTCGAATTGCCTACACTTATAGAGCTTTTTAATGAAGATTATAATACATATTTATTCATAGTTCTCTAACTTTATTTTACTTCAGTACTCAGTCATCATTTATTCATTCACTTTCAGTCAAAAACTGTTTACTAAGCCCCTAACATATGTGTTGTTCTTGGTAGATAAAATAATCATGAATATTTTCTCTCATGGGATTTGCACTGTGAAAGACAGATGAAACAAATAAAAACATAAATTGACAACTGGTATGAGGGGGGAAAAAAACAGTGTGTTGTGACAGAGGCAGCAACCTTCTTTAGAATGAGCAAGCAGAGGAGGATTCATTAGAGAAGTAACATTAAGCTGAGATCCGCTGGGTGATTAGGAGTTATTTTTTTCTTGTTAGAGATTTAAGAGAAAGTCTAGGTAAACACCTTTAGGAGGGATAGAGCTTGCCTTTTTGGGAAAAATCCAAGAAGACCTGTGGCAGTTAAGAGTGAAGGCCCAGCTATTTGCATGCCTGTAATCCCAGCTACTCAGGAGGCTGAGGCAGGAGAATTGCCTGAACCCAGGAGGCGGAGGTTGCGGTGAGCAGAGATCGCGCCATTGCACTCCAGCCTGGGTAATAAGAGCGAAACTGTCTTAAAAAAAAAAAAAAAAAAAAAAAGGAGTGAAGGCCACAGTTTTACAAGATGGGGTTTTGATATTTTATGATTTGCATTTCACAAAAAGTATAATGTTTGTTAAGCACTCGTGCATTAGTTATAGTAGCAGGAAATAGGTGATGGTTTAAAATATCATAATTTACCTTTTGTATTTGAGAAAAGGTAACATCCATGTTTCACTTTGTTGTCAGTTATTAACTACTTGCAAAGGCAGACAGGTTAAGTAATCTGATTGCTGATAGGACATCTGAAAAATTCTTGGTTTCAGTATTATAAAAGCTTTCTCTTTGTTTATATACACACACACACACACACACACAAACACACAAGAGCCAATTATTTAGCTACATCATATGGCTTCTGTACATTTTGTTGCCTTTGTCAGGTATCATCCCATTAATTTGTACCAATTCATTAGTTATCAATTCCAGCATTTCTTCTTCAAATAAGTTTTTCTTGATCCCCTTCCTCAGTAACCCTAAGCCAAAGACATGTACCTTTGTTCCAAATATTCCCAGATCTGTGCTTCCTTTCTTTAGATCATATCTCTGTTAGTTAATTGCACACTTGTTACTATTAGATTACTGTTTCTTGCTCTCATACACACTCAGTAAACTGAAAGCTTTATGAGAGCAGGTATCATAGTATTTTAAAATCTTCATAGCCTGGCACTGAGCCTGGGACTTGTATAGTAGTCAGTAAGCATTTGGTGGAATGAATAAATAATGTGTACTACCACCTCAGCCTATAGTTTTCTATTAGACAAAGCTGACATTTTCCCATGTTTATTTTCTTTCAAGATAAACTACCAGTTTTGATTATTTAAAGTTTTTTGAAATTACATAAAAATGCTTTTATGAGCATAGCAGCTATCTTAAAATTAGGGGTAAACTAAGTATTTAATCTTGTTGCACTTCTTTCTGCATTTCTTCATTTTTGAATCTCTTTATTCCTCAAATTCCTGTGTGATCTAAAGTATGGAAGACCTTGCTAATGTTTGAATTGGTATCAGACCTCAGTAGATACTTGTGAAGTGAAGAAATGAATTATTTACAAGACGAGAAGCTGTTCTTCACATTAATTAAATTGGCCGTAAGAATGATCCAGCAATGAAGAATGCTGAGCGCTAGCTTCCCCATTTCCATGATTAAAACAAATGCCCTAGGCACACATTTCTTTTTCTACGCCATCATAACAAATAAAGACCCTGTCACCCCAGCAACTCATTATTGTTTGTTTTCTATTTGGTGAAATCCAAAGAGATCTTCTGTGGTTATAGTTGGGAATTTATTAAAGCTTACAAATCTCTGTTGTTCCATAAAACTGAAAATAAACCATATGCTAGCCCATACCACACTGTCCAGGGTCTTTTTTGGAATTACATTTAAGAGCTGAGAAAATGTAACACAGAGATTTTTACCAAAGCTTACATAATCTCCCGTTCTTTACACTTGGGCTTTTTCTGAGCATTTCTCCAGTGTAACATTCCCACATATTTAGGCAGAGTTTAGAATCATTTTCCATAGTGAGTGAAAAAATGATTCTAATTGAACTTTATCAAACCTCTGAAATGGAAAAGTTTGATGTGTACTAATGATATGAAGTATTTTAATATATACAATAATTTCTTTTCTCTTTTAGTCAAATGTCCTGGAAATTCTATACTAAATCAAATTTTATTCATTGTTGAGGTTACTCCCGATGATAAGTTAAGCACTTAAATCACACAGTCAGCCCTAGGAAGATGGAAGGAGGTGGCAGGGATGAGAGTAGGGTGAGGTGGTGTGGCAACCTTTGGAACTACGTTAGCACATTCCAGAGTACTTTTCCTATCAGAAACCAGGGATGATTTCAACCGTAAGGAAAAGCAATTACCTTGGTTACCTGATTGTGATTTGCATACCTGAAACCGATAAAATCATTTCACATACTTTTATCCTGTATCATGATACAGATTGTATCAGTGGGTACATATATACTGCTTACTATCCTAAGTTTCTGCTTCATGGTCAGGATAATACTCTCAGTATTTCTCTCTCAGTATTAAATACTCTCAATATTTCCTTTCAAAGGGAAAGTAAGGGTTATTAAATCAATAGTTTTAAAAAGGGTTTATAAAAATAATTATGAATAATTAATTTGTGTTTCTATTGGATTATATCTGTCATCAGTGTGGAAAGAAGTTACTTTGTAATAAAGGCAACCGAGTAGAAGAACTGAATGTTTTATAAACTGTTAGTGTGTCGGTAAATTGTTGATATGAAAAAATCAGGGTTGTGTATGACAATAATAGGTGGTTAAAAAAACTAGCAATTCTGAGGTTTCTGGCTGACACATGCACACGCACTAGCATTACTAGTGCTAATTGATTTACCTCTTTGCATCATGTTTAACTGTTAACTTCTTGGTCATTTTTGAAGGGCATAAATTACTTTACCTTTGTTTTTACATGTATCCATTGAATTTTTTACTACAGTAAAATGCCTTTCACATACGATGGCAGAGACCCTTTGTTAACTCTTTCTTAAGATTGATATCTGTAGGATATACTATATTTAAATGTAGTTCTTCCTTCTACAAATAACTATAGAATATGCATTTTTGACAAAGTTGTAGAGGTGTAAATGCTGTCATTGCCCAACAGAGGGAATTTCTTACAAAATTCATCAAACTTTATGTACGATCAGTTTCTGACATTGGATACTTCTGCATACCTGTTCCCAGTCTTCTTGCATTTTTAACACACACTTGAGAGATGTGACCTGTGGTACTGTACATACTGGTCTTGGCCATCTGGTCTCAATAACTATCAGAAAGCGATCTTGGTTCTTGTGTGCTTAGAACTCAGTGTTTCCTGGCTTTTGTGAGGTAGTTCCAGGTTTGACACTTTTGATTTTTTTTTTTAAATAAAAGTTTTTCTTTTTGAGTCTTTCTTTTTTTTAATGAGAAACTATTCATCTCCTGATACAAATTGATAGGAATAGACTTGACTTTATCAAATTAAGTACTTGATACCAGACACATGTTTTATTCTATCATGTGTTCCAAGTGCTCCTGTCCCCACCTTGACAGCCTTTCAGGTCTGTGGATTTTATTTATATGCTGTTGTCCTGTGGTTAGTACATTTTCTTGAATATAGAGGAGTAGAATTATTTTGTGTTTTAGAAATGTTTGTTTTAAACATGAAGATAAAAATATTTCAACAGCAGATAATCTGTTAATTGAGGGGAATTCCTCATCAGCCCACCTGAAGTCAATCCTGACATTGTTTCTGATAGATTTCCGTGGCCTACAGCTAGGTTTCAATGGAATCAGTTCTGAAATCTCTACATGCTGTTGAAACCAAACTTGTCATATTAGGTTCTCTAACAAATACAGCAAATGAGACAACAGATTAATAGTAGAAATGGTTTTTCAAATACCATTCCAAGGTGTTGACTTACTTGAAATGTTTTGAATACCACTCTGGATTAACTTTAAAATGGCCATGTATTGTATTTTCTTTTGTATATGCCGTAATTCCAATAATTCTTTATTGATAAAATGTTAAATGTAGAAAGATATTACATTTGACAAACATGCCTTTTGACAAACATACTGAGCATTAGATGTTTATTGTGTGGTTGCAATATTAGGAGTGTTTGTTTTTTTTTCTGGCTTATACAGTGTATGGGAGCAGCTTTATTAAGTGTTTTCACTCAATTTTTGTCTTTATAGGCTCTGAATTTTGTAGATACATATATTTCTTGGGATTCCTTTTTAACATTGTCCTTTGGGACTGGCAAAGGCAGTTTTAGATGCATCTGGTTTTGTATGGAACTGTTTTCTGAGACTAGTGTTTCCTCTTGGGTACTGTAAAAATAACTAGTCCTTATAGACTAAGCCTAAAAGAAAACAGGGAGATATCTTATAATATATTCTACTTTCGTCTTTCCTTACTGATTTCTGGGAACATGTATTGACTGGATGAAGAAGTTGGGATCTCTTAAAGTAATAATTTGGGTAGCAAATGAAATGCAGAAAATAGAGGAGGTGATGAAGTAATGGTAAGAAGGCAGAATAGTGTGAGAAGTGTATGTGGGTCTAAATGGAGCACGGTATGGCTATTTGCAGGATGAAGCCAGGTGGTAGTGTGTAGCAGGTGCAGCATTCTGTGCTACCAGTGCCAGAGAATGATGTCTGTGACCACTGAAAGCCCCTTACTCAGCTTCAACCCACCCCCTTTTATTCACTTGAGAATTTTATGTGTGTTCATTCTTTCTCTTATCCATTACCTTCTTTATCTCGTTCCCTACTGTTTCATCAGGGATATGAATCTACCAATCACTTCCCCTTTTTGTTGGCATTTCCAGTCTTGTCTTCTCCACTGATTATTATCTTGATCAGTAAATTTGCTCATGTATTTGCTGTGTAGCTCTCCCCATTCTGTCCCATCACATTATTGCTATATTACTTCCCTTTCCTTCTAGCCAGTTTACTAAAAGAATGTTACAGTTATTGCAGACTCAAAGATATTGCACCTGGTAATGCTGTTTTTGGAGAAATGAATCAAAGATCATAATCAAAATTTTTTCTTGTTGTGACTGTTGGTAGAGTTAAAACTTACTTCTTATTTCACCTCATAATTAGCTAAAATTATGTTCCTATAAAATGAAATTTTACATTGTCTCCCCCATTACTATGGTAGTCAAATTGATCATCATTTAGAGAAAATCCAAGAGCACAATAATCAAGCAATAGAATTACCTGTTGCTAGCTGTCAGAGGTTTGATTCCCCAGAAGAAGACATTGGGATTGAGGATTTTATTGAAAATAATTTATTAAGAAAGTGAGAAACAGCCAGACATGGTGGCTCATACCTGTAATTCTGGCACTTTGGGAGGCTGAGGCAGGAGGGTCGCTCAAGCCTGGAAGTTCAAGACCAGCCTGGGGAACATATTAAGACATTGTCTCTAAAATAAAAAAGTAAAATAATAAAATATAAGATAAAATATACCTGGGCATGGTGGCACATACCTGTAGTCCAACCTACTCAGGAGGCTGAGGATAGAGGATCTCTTGAGCAGGAGGTTGAGGCTGCAATGAGCTGTGATTCAGCCTGGGCAACGGAGCAAGACACTATCTCAAAAAACAAAACAAAAAAGGGAGAACTCAATTAGGGAGTGACAGATGGTGAAAAAAAGGGGGATGGGAAGAAGGTATATGATTTTAAGCAAAGTGTCTTCAAGAATAGCTGTAGTCTAAACCTTCATGAGAGCTCTAGAGTATGAATTATTTGTCTGTTAATCCCAGATTAAATGAGATGTTCTTCCATCCCTATCAGCTGTTGCCTAAGGACCATAAAATTGGGTGAAGGGTACAGGAGGGAAGATGCTGATCCCCAATTAGGGACAAAGTGACTTTAGTAGCCTGAGGGCAGAGGAACACTTAACAGGTCTTATCTTTTTGAAGCAAAATTACACTGAAACCTGAGAGTCACAGTACGTATTGTAATGTGCACAAGTCTTCTTAAGGAACCTTGCGATAGAATTGGATAATTTACTTTCCCCTCCATCATTCCACTTCACTTAACCACTCCATGCTTTTTTAATTTTTGGCTATAGCTCACCATTTTGACTGGAAAAGGGAGGAGTACTTTATAGTGCTCTTGATGGATAATTGCACATTCTTCTTTGATATTATGTTGATATTGTACCAAAACTCCACAAGTAGTACTTTTCTATAGACTAGTTACAGTGTGGAATCCAATACCATATCAATGAACTTTTTGTATTTTCTGACTCTAAAATCCATTTGTTTATCTTGCACTTTGAATAAATCTTTTACCAATGCATGTATTGGTCATTTGGAAAATATTCATTCCATTCATTGGAAAATATTCATTCACATCTTCCAAATATATGCATTTTATTGTATAGTATAAACAAATCCCATTGTTAACATCACTACTGCTATCATTAGAAAAGTCATGATATTAGTAAGCTATTACAATGACAATATAAGTCTTTCTTATAACTGTCACAGTGACAGATACAAGTTTTTCAAACTTCTACTTTTTGCCTGAAAGCTTTGTCATTGGTAATGAATACTGTCAGTTGTTTTCCGTGAAGTGACAGTTTAACTTTGTTCATCTTTGTGAAAATGTCCACCAAAAATCCAAGTGTAAATAATAACAGTTTATCTCTCACTTGTTCCTTTAAAAACTGTTCGATGGAAAAAAGTGGCGAGTTTAGCTTGCAACTGAAACAACCACAGGAGTGCTGTTCCTTAAACAACCATTGTACTCTAATGTGCAGTGAGTGCTTTATGTTTGTCATTTCACCACACAGAATAATAAAACACATTTAATTTGAGATATAATGGAACTAAGATTTTTACTACTTCATCAAAGACAGTCTTAAATAAGACAGACTTTGCTTGCTTTAATGATGATCTATGTCAGTGAAGAGTACAGTGACTCAGTAAAGTTGGGTGCCAAGGCTTTGATTTGTGCTAAGCTACCAGCAATTCCTCCACCAGTGCTTTCATATAATCTGTGCAAATATTAACATATCAAAATTGGAAAATAACATCTTAATATCATTATGAAAATAATTTTGCCCTCATGAACTCCTGAAAGGTTCTCATGGATTTCATGAGTCCATTGAATTCACTTTAAGAGCTACTGCTTTAAAGAAAGCAGCAACACACAGTATTCTGCATCTTGTTACCCCCTGTCACCAAGTATCTACCTTAATCTCTGCATACAAATTGCAATTATCATTTAATTTACTCCTTGGTTCACTTTGGAAGATGGTATATCAAACACCTTTCTTCAACTTCCTTGGATACTTCTACATTTCACAGAGTTCCTCTCTATAATGTCATTAGCAGGTGTTTATGTTTTCATGGGAATTTTCCTGTGACGGATAGACTCAGACATGTACAAACCATCATTTGCTGAGGCCATCAAGTTAATTTTCCTTAATCTATTTGTTTTAAACAATTTTAGTATATTTATTAAAATTACTAGTATACTCTTTAGTTTTGAAAGGGTCAGAAGAATGGCAGTCCCACTTGTGGTTCTGAAATGCTTTTCATTTCACGAAGTACTTCCACATGCATCATCTCTTTCAGCCATCAAACAAGTCCTGTGAGATTTGCAGGGCAGTGTCATTATCTCCACATGAGTAAGCCCAGTTTGAGAGATGGGGAAGTAGGTTGTCTAAGGTCTAAGGCGACATGATGAGTGGCAGAACAGAATTGAGATGCTCTGTTTTCTGTATTCAGTTTCCTCCAGTGTACAGTGTTCTTTCTTTTCTTGTAACAATTTAAAAGGCATTTCATATTTTTCTCCCTAGTCTATGTAGCTGGTTTCTGTTATCATTTCATATCATAAGATGCCTGCACAGGCTGTTGACTTAGATAAAAAATACTGTGTAGCTGAAGAAATGGAAGCTACAAGTAGGAGCTGTGGTCTTAGCGAAGGCCTGAAACTGCTCATAATTCTGTTTTAACCATGAAGTTTACTTCCTTTTAACCTTAATAAATATCAGCCAACCCAGATAGGAAATTTTCAGCTGCAAGAAGAACTGCAGGGAACAATTAAAATAAACCCTATAGCCAATATAAGGCAAAGCAATACAGAGAAGGGAGATTTGCTGGGTAATTAAGCATGTTACAAAGTAAACTGACTAATCTATAATCATATGCTGGGATTAGTAATACAAAACGCTAACATACGCAGTGTGAATTAATGTAAAAGGGTCTTGAAGAGTTTACAATAGCAAAGATGGTTGCATATTATAAAAATTAAACATGATTATATGTTTTTGCGGTATTCCTTTTTGGCCAAGAGGATTGAATTGAGCTTCCTATATTCCATTGTGCTTAGTTAGACTTTAAAAATATTTTTCTTAATTTGTTAGAAAATATTTTTAAAACACTGCAAATAATAGAGAATAATAACAAATATCCATGTATGCACCATCCAGTTTTATCATATTTTAACATTTTTCTCTCCCTGCTGCTTTTCTTAAAGGAAAAATATTACAAAGATAATTAAAAGTTACTATATACTTTGTCTTGAGGCTATGTCTATTACTACCAAGGGTTAATTATCATTCTGAATTTACTGCTCATTTTTCCGTAATGCATGTTTTGATATTTTGATACATATATTTGTATTGATAAATACATATATAGTGTTTTTCATGTTTTGATAGTTTAGTATCATTCGGTATCATTTAGCAATGGTTTTTTTATTTAACGTTGCTTTTGAGATTATCCATATTTATATATGTATCTCTGATGTGTGTATACAATGTGTAGTATTCTTTAGTGAGTATGCCTTAACTTACGTATATGCTGTACTATAGATGTCTGTTTAGATTCTTTTCAATTCTTGTTATATGGAGCGATGTCAGGACATTGTTATGTATACTTTCCTATCCACATGGACAACAGTTTTTTTAGGGTATATACCTAGAAGTAGAACTGCCAGATCTTTGGTATCTATTGCTTCAATTTATTAAATACTGTCAACTTATTTTCAAAAGTAGTTTTGCTCTTTCATATACTTCTACATTCCTTACTCACTTACAGTGTTCTTATATAAGAATGTTTCATTTTCAGCTCAACTCATAAAACTTCGTATTGTTAGATTGTAAATTTTAATATATCCAAATATCATCTTTTTGAAGTTTTATTGCATATCTCCCTGATTACTACTGAGGCTGAACATCTTTTCATATGCATACTGACTGTTTTCCCTCTGTGAAATGTTTGTTTCTATCCTACTTCCATTTTTCTATTTCGTCATTAAGTTTTAAAAATAAATTACTGTTAATGTGTAGGTGTCCTTTTATATTTGGATAATAATCATCTGTTAGTCATAAGTCTTGAAAATATCTCAAGTCTGTGGCTTAATTTTTCTCATTGTTTATTGGTAAAAAAATTTTAATTTCTATTTGGCAGAGTTTTTTTATTGTTAGGCATAGGTATTTTTCTTGTTTAGGAATTTCATACTCGTGTTATAAAGATACATTTTCTGTATTTTACTTTTCACGTTTAGGTCTAATCAATCAGGAATGGTGGTAGGATTACAGGTCAGGAATTACAGGTAGCATTATGTCTCTAATACATTGACATATCTTGCTTTTCACATTTAAGCCTTGCCTGTCAGAAATTGAGGTGGCATTATAATCAGGAATTAGCAGTGGCATTATAAATCAGTGGGGGAAGACAAGAAAAAAGTAAATCCCCATTTAATTTGTGACTAGTCTTAGGTAGGGATTTACTTTTACCCCACCATGCTCCACCTGATTGTGATGCTATCTGTTCAATATTTCATGTTCGTGCTGGCATGGATCTGTTTCTCTGCTGTTTGTTCTGTTGTTTTAGTCTAGCTGTCAGTCTCTGGCCCAATCCTATGCTGTTTTAATAGTGATAGTTTCAGTATCTGGCAGGAGACGTTTTTCTACCTTGTACTACCTTTTCCTAATTATCATTGTTATTCTTGGCTCTTTGGCCTTCTATATGAATTTTGGGATTACACTGTCAATTTCTATGAAAAACTCTATGGAATGACTTCAAATTGATATATTAGTTGCCACAAATTTGCTATATTTATATTTTTTTCCACATGTGAACATGGAATTACTTTTCATTACATAGAGCTAGCGTTTTATAATTTTTCCCATACTGTGATTGTACACATTTTCCCCTGGGTACCATATGTATTTCTTGTTGCTAGTGTGTATACACTCACATGCGCTCTCTCTCTCTCTCTCTCTCTGTTTTAGTATTGAAATGCCTGTTACTTGTGTATGGGAGGTCTGTATTTTTTGTTTGCTAGTCTTAATACAAGCTACTTTTGAAGTCTTTTTTTTCTAATAATTTGCTATAGAATCCATTAAAATTTTCTATTTTGGTGATCATAACATATACAGATGTGGGTAATGCTTTCCAATACATGTTTTTTAAATTTTTCAAATATTCTTGTGGTATTGACTATTATCTCTAGTGTAATATGAGAGAAGCAATGGAACAGATAAATATCTTTTTTGTTTTTGTGTTAATGGTAATGTGACTAAAATTTTAGTTGGCAATAGTTACTGTACGCTCTTAAGAGATACTCTGCATTACTCTGTGTTTGGGTAGAGATGCTTCTTTACTCCTCGTTTTTGAAGGTGTGATGGTTAATTTTATGTGTCAACTTGACTAGGCAACAGGATGCCCAGGTTTGTGGTTAAACATTATTTTAGGGTGTGTCTGTGAAGGTGTTTCTCAAAGAGATTAGCACTTAAAATGGTGAACTCAGTAAGCAGTGGACATCATTTAATCTGTCGAGGGCCTGAGTAGAATAAAAAGGTGGAGGAAAGCTGAATTCATTCGCTGACTGACTGTTGAACTATAGTACTTGTCTCTTGCCCTTGGTTCCCCTGGTTCTCAGGACTTCAGACTCATGCTGGAATTAACACCATTGGCTTTCTGGCTCCTAGGTCTTCAAACTACATCACTATCTTTCTTAAGTGTTCAGCTTGCAGTTGGAAAATCATTGGACTTTATTTCCATGATCATATGAGCCAATACCTTACAGTAAATACCTCCTTGTGTATATCTATCAGTCCCTGTCTCTCTTCTCTCTTTCTCTCTGTATCCATCCATCCATTCATCCATCTATCAATCCATCATATTTCTTTGGAAAAGCCTGAGTAATGCAAAAGCCTTATCTCAAATGGATATTCAACCATTATTTTTCTTGCATGTAATATAATAAATTTTCTGATGTTAAACCATCTTTATAAATCTGCAATTAAACTTAACTTTTGATGTCTCCAAACCTTTTAAAGAATTTTTTTTTAAGTATTCAGAAACACTATCAGATTTTCACAAAATTCTTAACTTGTTTGAAAAAGGATTTCTTTTTTATCTGGTAATCAAACAATATTTTACTCTTCATGTTTTATATCTTATAATACATATAAAATGTTTTACTTTACAATACATATAAAGGAGTTATAAATGGAATCGCAGCTGTAACTTTGAAATTGGTTTCATTTTTTTCCTTTGTGAGCCTATGCTGTTTTAATACGGTGGGAATAGGGTATAGTAAGTGGTTTGTTCTTTAACATTAACTGGAAAAATGTAATATTAGATTTCTAATGGCAAAACCCAGAATTACTTCTGCACCAACCTGGTAGATAAATGACATACTTCTATAGTAGAGCCTGGAGAAAAATTGTGAGCATGAATTTGTAGTCTGAAAATTAGGTTCCAAATTTATTTTGTGAAATTTCTTTTTGTACTAGCTATTTATTGGCTTCTGATAAAAGCAGTTAAAATAATATTCTCATTGGTTGAATTACTGTAGCACTACTCTAAGATCATTTTCTTGCTTATGGATACCTAATTTACTTCCATTAATTTATTGAGAAAGCTTTTCAGATTAAACACAATAGAAACAGATAAGAAAGGCTAAAATACATGATTAATTTCCTGTTTTATGGAGCAGAAATTTAGTTTTACTGTTTAATTATTGTGGTTGAATTTGATTCAACCAAATATTGATTTGAAATCAAAGAATACAGACAGCTAAGGCAAAAAGACAGCCATATTAAATTAGATGTGATTTCATTATTTCATAAGATAATACATCCCATGAAATCATAATAAAAATATGTAAATCAAATAAAAAGAGACTCACTTAATTTGAATAATATGTGAATTAATTTTATGATATCAGTAGGGCTAATATTCATGTAGAGCTAGCCCTATTTGCTTAAAATTTATGCACTGGCAAATACAGTAACTCAAACCAATGCAGAAATATTAATACTTGTAATATTTGTTTAAATTTAGGGTCCTAGGCCTTACTTCCAGAAGTGCTGGTTTATTAGGTCTTGGGAACAGCCTTAAAACAGAGTATTGTTCATCACAGGGTGTCTCAGGATTACACTTTTAGAAATAGTGCCTTAAAGAAAAACAGTTGTGATTTTACCGTAACTGGGTCATTATTCTAGATTTCAAAAAGAGGCTTTAAAAATTTTTCAGTAGTTTTATATTTCAAACTAGTAAGTTAGAAATTCCTATATAAAAATAATTTGTGGTAGTTAACAGCTAAATAGCTAAACCCAAGTATTATAACGTACATCAGTAGTTGATTTAGTCAGTCAGCCATGTAGTCTTTTCCTCTCTAGCTTACTACCTCTATTTCATGCCCTCTTTCACTCTTTCGCAAATTTTAGTGGCTCAACATAGATGACTTTTGATCTTGTATAGATATTCTAAGTTGTTGAATTATTTGTTATTTCAGATTTTATACAGAACTCTGGGATTTGAAGCAAAATACTCATTATTCTGTATTAGAAGAGGCAGGCCCTCGATTTCCAAAATTTATTATGTTTTTGCAATAACTGGCTTTAGTCAAGGGCTCAGATTTCAGAACTGTTCATAGGAAAGTAATTTTCGTTAGTGCCATTGCTAACCAAGTGAGTAACATGGATGTACGTAGCCCTAGCCTGTAACTGGTCAACCTGAAATAATCAGAAAAAATGACTATTTTACTACCTGACAATTAAAGCCTGAGTGGTTAGGAACTAGGTTAATTGGAGATCTATATCTGAACTTTCACAACTGTTGTTGGGTTAATGAAAGTATTTTAGATCAGCCTTGGATATTTCTGTGGTTTCTTTTAAGACCATAGGGGGAACATTTTATTTACTTGGCCTGGGGTTTATTGGTGCATTTCTGTTTAATGTTGTAATGGAAAAAACTGGTAAAACTTTTGAAAATATGTTGAAAGTTTACACTTTTGTTTTATTAAATATAGGCGATACAACGTAGTAGCATAGGTACATGCATTCTTTATTTGTAGCTCTTGAAAGAGGAAGGCATTAATTTTCATAAAAAAGTGACATTTATAAGAATTGAAAAGTTTAAAAGGAAGTGCACAGAAATTGGTAAGACTTGTAAAACGTTGGTTTACCAGGTCTGGTGATGCCTTGCATAAGAAAACTTTAGAACAGGAGCAGATACTTGGGACACTTGTTTATATTTTGCTATTTGTTTACTAAGACCATAAATGCTAAGCTAAACAATTCATATATAGGGAAATGAGTGAAAAGAGAAGATTTTATTATTGTCCTTAGGATTCATATTTTCTGTCCATCATAGAACCCTTTGATTTTTACTGCTTATGAAAGCACAAAAAGGCAATAGTGTTTTCTGTAGTTCATTGTTTTTAAAAGAGTGAGGAACATGAACAATACTGCTCCTCTTAAGCGTTCCAACACCCACCTCCAGAGAGATACTGAAGACTTTCAGTTCATAGTAGAGAGCTAATCTTGCTAAAAATATCAAACTTAATTTTCATATTAAAAATAAGATTTCTAGAATATAAAGGGAAGATTGATAATTATTTCATATCAAGCAGCTTTTCTTCTTTGTATTAGAATTTTATTCATATTGATTTGATTATTCTTTAGCATCATAATTTTGAGGTAAAGTATTACCTGAAACTATTGTAATTTACTTCTAATCGGAATGTAAAATACTCTAGTTTTTTTGTTGTTGTTGTTTATAAAGGATGAGGTAATTCTGTTACAATTGTCATTCTGACTCAATGGACATTATTAGTTGTACTGAGCATTGATGTCCTTCTGTTCCTTTGCTTACCATATATCCTAGTTTCTTCATGAAGCTACTCTGCTCTGCTGTAAGCTAAATACTTCAGGAGAAGCTGAGCCTAATCCAAGCCCTATGAGTGGGCTTTATTAGTCTAAGGTGAACACCATCTTTCTTACCACTTCTTGTTTCACGTGAAAAGGGTCAGGTACCCACTTAAGCAGACTGATGTTAGGAGTAGTGTTGCTGGTAACCCCCTGGACAGGTCTTCCTTTATTCTCACTGGGAGAGTTTCTAGAATTGATTCTCTTTCTATTCTGCTGGGTTCCTGGCTACCATTCTAACACCAAAAGGAGAACTAACTTTAAGATAAAGAGTTACTATAGATTGCAGAACAGAGAAAAATATTCCTAACGAGGAACATTTCAGCTCTGTTGCATTGTGCGTGTGTGTGTGTGTGTGTGTGTGTGTGTGAGAGAGAGAGAGAGAGAGAGAGAGAGAGAGAGAGAGATACCAGAGAGATCAGAAGATGGGGAATGTCTTTGATAAGAATGTACACTGGCATTTTTATCCCAGTAAATTACAAAGGAAAAATTAAAATATGCCATTTGGGTTCTACTTCAAGTATTTATATGGGTGAAACCCCTTGCATGCATTTGATAAAATGTGTTTTTTTCTTTTCCCCCACCCTTCAAAGGTGCTTTTTTTTTCCTATTGCAAGGCTGCAAAATGGTTATGTTGTTTACTGAATACAGTCATAAAGCCAAGCCTTCTGAAGTTGAAGGGCTTATTGCCTTAAATGATATTCTTTCAATTATATGGTTAGTCTGTTTGCATTTGTTAGTGCCTCATATGATATAATTGGATATCTCATCTTTTGCCAAAAGATGTTAGAATCTGAGAAACCACTTCCTTGAATATTCTACTTTAGGGGTGCAAAATCTCAGGTAGACAAGAAGAGTATGGTTTTTCATTTTAGTTCTGTTACACAGTGTGGTGAATATAGTTAATAATACAGTATTGTACATTTTAAAATTGCTAAGAGAATAAATTTCAGATGTTCTCACCACAAAGCAATGGGAAGTATTTGAGGTGATGGATGTGTTAAGAAGCTTGATTTTATTATTCTACATTGTATTCATAAATCATAACATCACTTCGTATGCCACAAATTTATGCAGTTATAAATTGACAATTTGTAATAAAAATATATTCCAAAAGCTGAAATTCAAAGCAAGTTTAAAACGTGGAATACATCTTGAGCTATTCCCTCTTTTTCTAGGGAAGAAAGAAAATACTGATATAGTTATTGATACTGACATTGATATAGAATACTGATATAGCAAATACTCTTGTCCTGCTATCCACCTTGGTAGGCAACATTTTTAAACGGTGCTCTTGAAAAGAGACTATCTCAATGAATATCTGCTTGGGGCCTCCTCAAAGGAAAGTAAGGTAGCAAAATTGGTGATGTGTGTGATTCCACAATCTAGTGACAGAGAAGATAATTACAGTGAGGTACCTGGAATGATCTGAAGGCAAATTGGAATTTTCCAAGAGAGAATGAAGATGCATTTGTGAAGAGAGAGACACAGTTGGATGGAAATGTTATTTTAGCTATATATTCTGGCCAAACATGACTTAACAAGTATGAATTTCAAGAGGATAATAAAAAAGAAATTATAGTAATCAAGATAGGAAATGATTAAAGAATGGGAGAAAATTTTTGCTGAGAGGGAATGTGAAGATTAAATACAAATTCTAACAGCCTGGTTGACAAGTTGATGAGCACATTTTCAGATGAGAAATGTAGAAGGAACAAAAGAATGACTTCCACAGTTTTGTGGAAGCACCAACCTCAGGTTTGTGTTAGAATAAAAGTAGAATTTGAACAACAAAGTTCCGGAAAGAAGAGAAAATTAATGTTTTGCCACAGTTTCCTTCTGAGGCTTACCCAATGATTGACATGCTTTTCTTTTTTAAGTGCCTATTTGTGGGTGGTCTGATACTTTTTGTATCTAACTTTTCTTTTATTGTTGAAAGAAATGAGATGAAATTCAGGAAGGGTAGAATGTATATCATTTTTGAAGTTAGACTAAATGGGTGCCTTCCATGTTTTGCCTGTTATGTGTAATAAATTTGATCTTATACCATAAAAGTAGCTATATTCAAATACGCTAGAATATCTTCATAATTCTTGTTTGGGATAAATAATTGTTATTTACTAGCTGTATTCACTGTGCAAAAACTGGAAAAGCACTGGGTTTTGGGTCAGATTCAGATTCAAGTCTAATACTGTTACTTAGCAACTTTTTGATTCTGAGTAAGACTTAACTTCTTTAGGCAGAAGGATACGATCATAAGC